>NC_133338.1:19375854-19709187 GCF_030506205.2 Paramisgurnus dabryanus | reverse complement strand
TTCTGTTGGCACAGGCCTTTTGAGAGATCCAGAAACTATGCCTGTCTTAAAGTAATATTTTTACAATGAAGCCTTACTTTGATCAGCTGTTACATAATAACTTTTTCTTATGAATAATTAAAATTTTAAATGAAACCTCATAACTTTCCTGCTTTGTGTGTGTTTTTAGATCTGAATCAGATCACGACAGAAGAGAAAATCAGTTGTTTCAAACAGAAGAGCTTTTCTCTGCCTTCAGTCATCCAGGTATTGCATACAAATATTCAGGCTGATAAGAGAGCTGTCAACTTTCATTAAAAGTCTATTGTCTTGTCTGGGTCAAGGCGTTCGCTGTTGTAATGTCATACCGGTTTTAAGTTGTCATAGCAGCAGAATGAAATCGACAGCCAATACTTTAATTGCTGGGTATTTCTTTTCTTTACAGACAAATGTGAATGCAAACAGCAAACCCTTGGAAACCGCAAAGCATTCTGCAACATGAAGAAAGCTTACGGTATATACAGTAGCACATAAAAACCAACCTGCTGTTGAATGCTCAGTTTTATTTTTGGTGTAATTGGCTCATATTATGAATATGTTTGCATTTTTGTGTGTGTGTAGCAGTAAAAGTGAAAGTGCTGGATGCTCATGACAAGGGCTCTCATGCTGAGGTGGATGTTCAGGTTCTCAAGGTGTTGTGGGAGGACTTAAGCATCAAGCTCACTCCTGGAAATCAAACTCTGTATCCTGAGTCCTGGACCTTACGAGGGTGCACCTGCCCTATCCTTTACCCCGGTCAGCAGACACAAAGACACACATTCTGTTTTAGTTGATTCCATTGCTTTTTACTGTACATGACCTAATGGAAGATTCTGTTGGGGTGTAGCTATGTAATATAATACCATATCAAAACATTATCATGATAAAAGTTTTAGTTGCCAATATTACTTAATGGAATAATAATGTAATTTGAATCATTCTTATGCACAATAACATAATTAAAGCACTTATTTTTGTCCCAATATACAGTGTATATATATTTTTGAGTTAGAAAGTCTTTTTTTATATATGCTTTTTTCTTATATTTTTCTTATACTCTGATGTTTTTCTATTGCTGTAGGGATGCAATATCTTGTTATCGGACACGAAGATGTGAAAAAAGGTCGTCTTATGGTCAATATGAAGAGTCTGGTGAAAACATGGAGACCAAATCTGAGTCGAAAAGTTCATCAGCTTTTCAAAACCAAATGCAGCTAGAAAAAGCAATAAGATTGATAGAGAGAGACATTTAAAACATTGTTTGTTTTATTTGAATAAAATTCCACTTTCTAAATCGTACTTATGTTATAAAACCAGCTTTATGTGAATGTGCATGTACTTTTTAGCTGGTAGGTGAATACTGTACAGAATGTATAATGTATATGTATGTATGTATATATAAAAGATAATGTATTTAGTTGTTTTCTGATCTTTTTCTAACTCTGTATATAGCAGGCAGTCTGTACAAATAAAATTACGATGGATAAATATCAAATTATGTTTTTTAATTTTAATTTTTTTACTTTTAACTGCCTGGGTTTCATATTCATAGCTGTGAATGATCAGAAATGTGTATTTCTCCGCAAATAGTACATTCTGACTACAGAAATGGATGATCTGAAAACAATAGCTTAGCTTTTCTACTTTTACCATAAAGTGACAAATCAACCGTTTGGTAGAGCATGTTTTTGAAAAATTATTAAAAACTGTTTGCCACAAGTAACATAATTTTAAAAATTAGGGATCTTACAGTGTAAAAAAAATGCTTTCCTTGCAAAATTTCTCCAAGAATAGATCACATGGATAAATGGATGTCTCTGACATCCATTTAAGAAGAAGTGTTGTGACAAGTGCTGTGATTGACACTCTATATCATGATATCTATTGGATATCTATATATGATATCTAGTGGATTTTTTGAAATAACATACCTCAAGCAAATGGTAGAGATAGCTCAATCAGTTATGCACTCCTCTATATATTGACTAAAATGTGCACAACCATTTGTTTGAGAGGTAGTTAAAGGGTTAATTAAAGCTTTATTTTTATGCATCTACATTTAAATAAGAAAAAATTGGAAATTGTTTCATTAATTTGAATATTTTAATACGCACCAAGACCACAAGAGGTCAGCCTACGACCGTATTTCTGGTCGGATAGCTTAATATTTAAAACAATTAACGTTGTTATACTGTATATATTATATATAATGATGTAACGTACTTACTTAAGGAAACTGTTAAAATATAACTTGCTTTAACACAATCTGTACATTTCTACGTAATAGTATATTATTTTACATAGTTGCGTCTCGACAAAAATTATTCATTCGCTATTTAACCACACTATTTATTTTAATGGCTAGCGTTTAAAAACAAAGAAAACCTTTATATACAAAGCAAACTTCATAACTTACTTTCCGGAACGCGGGTTTCATAACTATCGGGCAACCATTCAAGATGGGCAGGGCTAAATATGGTCCAAGTGGCCCCTCCCAGCCTGCATCCGCACATCTGTCAGAATCGCGTATTGGCGTGCCGCGATGTCGTTTCCCGCAATAAGGACGTTAATGGAATTACCGTCAATCTAAAATCATGTCTGAAGTGCGAAAATTCACAAAGAGGTTGAGCAAACCGGGGACGGCGGCTGAGCTCAGACAAAGTGTATCAGAGGCAGTGAGGACGTCCATTGCTGTGGTTAGTAACTTAACATCGTATCTCTCTCTCTCTCTCTCTCTCTCTCTCTCTCTCTCTCTCTCTCTCTCTCTCTCTCTCTCTCTCTCTCGCTCTCGCTCTCTAGGGCAGCAAAAATGTAAAACGTCTCGTAAGCTACCATGCTTTACTATACCTTCACTTGGCGGCATTTCAGGGCTTCATAAACGCGTTCATGCTGTCTCAGTAGGAAGCTCACTAGATTTTACGACACTCTAAAATCTTTTTCACCCGTACAAAGATTATATGTAGGCTACCGGAAATATGTTTTATGTGTTTCATTATTGATAAAAATGCCAGATTATTGAGACATAGTTCTTAGTATTAATAAACAATATGAACTGAATACTGAGATATGCATTGAATTAAATAGATAATGTGAATTCTGCCTTTCAAGAAAGCAGCCCCTGAGCTATAATCGATCACGAGTGGGTCCTAATGCAAGGGATTGACGTTGTTCTGTAGCTCCTATAAGCACCACATGGAGCATCATTATGCCTTTGTGTAAGGAGACATGTGCACGAGCACTGCTGTATTTCTGTCAGTTAGTAACTATCAAATCAGAAATGAATGATGGGAGACAAACAAACAGCTATGGGATTTTGCACTGATGCAAAATTCATTAGGGGCATTCAAATTATACCTGGAATATGAATATGGAATATCAGATTTGCTTTCACTGTTAAGAGGTTTATTTTGTCATGTGCTATTGGTCAGTTGTCAGTTTAATGGTGGTTTCCAAGGAGACAAGACAACAGGCAACACTATGGAGATTGCAGAGCTTCTCCGTTTCCCTTGAGAATACCCACAGGCTGCTCAGCTACGCTTCCTGTGTCCTTTGCACGTTATGAATGAAGTATTTGTCTGATATTTCCTCTTGTATTTGATTTAAGGAGTTGTGTGATATGTCAACAACTAAGTGATAATGTGTAATGCAATGTTTGCGGCACAGATCTCACTGAATATATTTCAGATGTTTATAACAAACTGCATAGTGTTCACTTAGATCTTTTGAAAAACATTTGAATCATTCAGGGTGTGCTGTTATGTCCAAGCCACTGTGGGAAGTTACTTTTGCTTTGCCACTGACCCATAGTTCCATATGTGACCCTGGACCACAAAACAAGGGGTCAGTTTTTTGACATTGAGATTTATACATCATCTAAAAGCAGAATAAATAAGCTTTCCATAAATGCATGGTTAGAATATGACAATATTTGGCAGAGATACAACTATTCGAAAATCTGGAATAATTTGAGGGTGCAAAAAATCTAAATGTTGAGAAAATCACCTTTGTCCAAAAAAAGTCCATATCAACTGCATTCACTCACAAAAATAACAGTTTGGATATATTTATGGTAGGAAATTACAAAATATCTTATATAACATATATAAAATATCCTAATGCTTTTCGGCATAAAAGGAAAATGTATAATTTTGACTCACCATACAATGTATTTTTGGCTTTTGCTGCAAATATATCCGTGCTAATGATTGGTTTTGTGGTTCATGGTCTCATATTTGATTACACTATGCTGTTGCAGTTTTATTTTGACAACATAAATTCCAGGTAGATGATAAATGTCATAATCTTATCAATTTTTACTTCTAACCAATGTTGTCTTTTTCTTTGTGATTTAGTAGTAATGAGTGTTGCAAACAAGAGGCCTCAGCTGATCAAAGATTCATGTGGTCCTCTCCAGTAGGAGATTTAAAGGAACAAGATAAGCCAGGCTTGTAATGACAACATCTGTGTTAAGAAAGTCATGCAAAGGTTCAGATGGAGGTTACACCAATTTGCTTTAAATACTGACGTGTGTTTGCAGAGAGTGAGCATTTGTTTAACGCAACAGAGCTCTTTCTTTCTGGTTAGCTAGACAAAACAATCTGCAAAATACATTAACCACACTGGAGATGATCTTCAGCCATGGACTAGTTTTTCACAGTTTGGCCACATTCGGTCTTCCTTCTAGCGTTCTTGCATATGGAAGTTACATGACTAGAGCAGGGCAGTGCCAACGCCCCTCGGCTTATAAGAGGCCAGTAACTAACTCGCATTTCCTTTTACCTCAACCTGTGGTTTAATGGTCTGTGATTCTTCTTTAGTTTCTCTCTGTGTTTAGCAGCATTGACGTTGTTGACAGACAGAGACTGTGGTTCTACAGAGAGGCTATTGGTGGGTTATTTTTGACCGTTGGAAACTTCATCAGTTATGTGGCTTACAGGGGTAGTTCACAAAAAAATTTGTCATCATTTAGGAGTGTTAGTTACTTACACCATTTACTTCTCTGTATTTTGAAGAAAAAAATAATGCAGCATCAGCATTCTTCAAAATTTCTTCTCTTGTTTTCTAATACATCTAAAAGTCTTGGGCGTTTGAAGCAACACAATTGATGACTGAAGTTTCATTTTTGGGTGAACTACCCACCTTGGCATAAGATTTTAAGGCCTACGCTAGAATGACTGGACCTTGCATAAGGAAGTTGAACGTTTAGGAGAAGATAAAATAAGAGTTCAGTCACAAGCCAACAGAAGTAAGCTATGACATATACTCTCTTGCAGTGGGGCCAGGACTGGCTGTGGTTTTTGCCTCGCTGTGCAATGAATGACACATGACAGGAAGTTGCTGGTGAAACATTTGTTGTTAAGTCATGTGTTTAAGACACAGAGCGTATGCGTATTGTGAGTGATTATATTCATGATTGGGTGTTTGCTTCTTTGGCTTACATGTAGGTCATCGTCTCACCTCTGTTAAGCTAAACAATAAAATATTTTACGTATTTTGAAATTGGAATTTATTTGTAATTTGTTTGTAGTATTTAAAGCAAAATAAACTGCAGAGGTCACATTTCAAGGACACTTGTGCGTCATTGAAGTATTAGAAGCATAGGTTTACGTATATCTTTGTGGGTGAATTGTGCAATTAAAGGGATAGTTACATCAAAAAAGAAAAGTCTGTCATCATTTACTCTCTCTCATGTTGTTACAAAACCTGCATTCATTGCTTTGTTCTGCTGAACACAAATGAAGACACTTTTTTTAGCAATGTTTGTAACCAAACCGTTTTTGAGCACCATTGACTTCCATAGTTGCTCCTGCTTCATTACAAATATCTTCCTTCAGAATAAAACATTTATAGAGTTTTGTAATAACATAAGGGTGAGTTAATGATGACAGAATTTTCATTTTTGAGTAAACTATGTCTTTAAGTCACAATTATTTCAAATTAAAGAAAAAGACAAGTAAAAAAAAAGAGTATGCAGATTTTACATCATTACAGTTGGTTAGATGCTGAATAATACAAAGTCATTGGAAGACTTTTGTCTGCTTTTTACAAAAACTAGCTAAATATATAGAGTTAAATTGCAGATCAAGAGTAAAGGAATTTCAGGAATCGCCATCTCCCCTCATCTTTAGGAAACCATAACATTTGTTATTTTCGACGAGGTATTGTTCCAGATATCAGTTTAGACACCCGTCAAACCATTAAACAAACAGGACCAGAAGTAAAATTCTGACCAGACACATAACCTCGACAACGCATGTGCATCTGATGAAACCGTCTATACTGCACTGAAACACATATTGTATTCATTCATTGCATGTTTTTATAGATTTCTTTTAGAGATGCACCGATTGCATTTTTCTTCGTCGAATCCGATTTTTAGGTGTGAGCTGCAGATACAGATTTTAGCTGATTCCGATTTTCTTTCTACGAACACTAAGAAAGAATGTGTTAAATTTGTATACATTGTTTTGTGTTATGCTATTTAACACATTATGTGTTACATTATGTGTCACAAAATTTGTTGTTCCAAAAATAACACAGAGATGTGTCTAGTTAGGGACACCATATTAAATGTGTTGTCCTTAACTAGACACAAAATTTGTTGTTTTAACACACCCGTTTTCTAATTGACAGCATATAGGCTGCAAACAAAAATCCCCTTTCTTTAATAAAAAAAGCTTTTCTTTTCATATAAAATAAATTATAAAACATCACTTTTACCCAAACTGCATTCAATTTTATGATCTTCTGTGTTTTCACACATGTTGGTGCACAGTGGCCTCAGAACCAGATTACATTGTATCATTTTTTAGTTAATGCGGTTCCTGTTCACATATGTTGTTTTCAGTGCTGGGTATATTGGACAGCTGGGGTTAAGCATAGTTCTTAGTCAGTATGACGTGTAGACTTAGATTGATCATGCTTTTGAACAAAATAAGCAAGCAACATGCAGTGCATTCTATATCATCATTCTAAATATATACAAATGCCATTTAATGCTTATAGTTTGTAAACAGAATTAAAGTGTTTTTGCAGAGCGCATGTGTGCAGGTATGCGGAGCTTTAAGACACTTGGGAATCCCTGGGAACGTAGAAGAAAACTTGCGACTGAATAAAATATCTTGAAAAAAACAACAACAGAGAACTAAAATGATTTTAACAAAAGTTTAATGCCTTCCATTTTTTATATATATATTAACATATATAAATATATAGACAAATGTCAAAAACTCGTCATTGGCAGGGAAGCATTTTCTTTTAAATCCGAGTTAACTCGTCAATGCTAGTTAGTTTCTCCAACTATGCATCCTACTATGGTGTTTCAGCAGTGAGTTATGTTGTTGTTCGGGAAATGTATCCCTGCAGTGTCCTGCGAACAGGCGAGTGAACTGGTAGAATAATATCAACGCGTCATTTGAGGATGCAGGACAGGAATCAATATAGGTACAGGTGGACTGCATGGGGTGGTCCGTGTCCCGGTCTTTATGTATTGAAATGGATCATGTTTCCGGTTACGGAATTAAATTAATGCAGCTGTTGGATAACACTGGCCGGGAGCTGCTTCTTTGCGAATGTGGGTGTGGCTGTGATGTTATTGCTTGCGCAAAAGGACTGGTATCGGAATGCTACAGGCAATGCTTCATTATGAGTGCATAACATTTTTTATATGTGCACAGATCTGCTGGACACAGACCTGAATTGGATGATTTTATGCATGATGGGCCGGACTGGTTTAACAGCAATGCAATGTTTCCACAAAATGTTGTTTCAGAAGGATTAGTTGCAAATTGCTTTAATTTTTTTTCTTTTTGAAGGTCATTGGGATCTTATTCTTTCTTTTCGAACCCCTGTGATTATAGGTTCAAGCCTCAATGATCCGGTCATTTCTGAACTCTTTTAAATCTGAGAAACATATTTAAAACAATAGGCAGCTTTATGCAGTCCCGAACTTTGGACAAAAAGAAATCGACTGCCCCTTTTGTAAATTCTGGACCTACACTTCAGTATAACTTCTGTTCATATCTCTGACAGCTTATAATTTATTGCCACCCTTTCAGACATCTTTACAACAGAAAAAAAGTGAAAGTTACAAGCAGGTTAGCTGATCTATCTGATATGCTGCTGTGCAACATGAGTATGAACAGGGCAAATGCAAAAGGATTACGATTTGATAGGCAAGTAATTTGTTATTTTAGGAAATCATATTCAGATTCATCTGATCCACACCCTGTAGCGTCTGTCCATCATGATTTGTTGTAGGAGAAAGACTCTCAATTTCATGGACTGAGCAAAGTTAATAAAGATAACCATAGCACGACACAAGGCATGACAGCTGAGTCAGGAGTGCGTTTAAGCTTTAACACATGACTCACTTTCACTTTTTCTGGAATTTCTCAACTTGTGATAAGACCAAATGTCTTAATAAATTATATAAAAGCTTCTAGTGTGATTATAAAGTTCTCCAACTTGGTGATCTATGGTGCCAGCAACTACAAGATTATGGGTTTATTTCTAGAGAATACATGATGCCCTAAATGCCCTAATAGGTGGAATGTTTAAAGGGATAGTTCGGCCAAAAATGATATTTAACAAATGATTTACTCACCCCCAAGCTCTCCGAGATGCATATGTCCATCGTTTTTCAGACAAACACATTTTCGGATATTTTAGAAAATGTTTTAGATCTTTCAGTTGATTAAATGTAATTTTACGGGGTCCACCCATAGTCCACGACCTTCAAGTCCAAAAAAAGGGGCGTCCATCCTTCACAAATTAAATCCAAACGGCTCCAGGATGATAAACAAAGGTCTTCTGAGGGTAATCCGCGCAGTGTTGTTGTAGAAATATCCATATTTAAAACTTTATTAACGAAAATAAATACCTTCCGGTAGCGCCGCCATCTTAGACTCCTCTGTATTCATGAGAGAGTATTAGCGTAGTGTACGCACTTTTCTTGCACAGAGCAGCAGCAGAGTAGCCTCCGTAGGCTGCGTAAGCTCTCATCCTGAATGCGGACGCGACTAAGATGGCGGCGCTACCGGAAGGTATTTATTTTCGTTAATAAAGTTTTAAATATGGATATTTCTACAACAACACCGCACGGATTACCCTTAGAAGACCTTTGTTTATCATCCTGGAGCTGTTTGGATTTAATTTGTGAAGGATGGACGCACTTTTTTGGACTTGAAGGTCGTGGACTATGGGTGGACCCCGTAACATTACATTTAATCAACTGAAAGATCTAAAACATTTTCTAAAATATCCGAAAATGTGTTTGTCTGAAAAACGATGGACATATGCAACTCGGACAGCTTGGGGGTGAGTAAATCATGGGGTTAATATCATTATTTGCCGAACTATTCCTTTAAATGGAAAGTTGTTAAATCACTGAGAAACTTAAACACAACAGATTTAATAACCTCAAAAGCAATAACATATAGTGTAGTAGATTTAGGAGGCAGTCTCAGTTGTGCTTGTACTGTATGTGTGCAGGAGCAGGTGAAGATCATCGAGCCATTGGATTATGAAAATGTTGTATTCCAGAGAAGAACTCAAATCCACAATGATCCACAGAGAGACCTGCTGCAGTGGCCGACTGATGATGTATCAGTAAGTTTGACTTACACGGCACAAGCACCTTTTCTCAAGTTTACACGTTAAGGTTAATTTCTAGTTTGGACAATCAAGAATCTTTTCATTGCCAGGCTCTAAACGCTTGAGAGAAAGTCAGATTACAAAATTCAAAATAAAGCAAATAATTCAGATTATAAAATCAATACTATAAAAAACATGATTCTTATGTATGGCTCATCTGCAGCAAATGAAAATGAAGTGGTAGCAGCAAAATTCTAATTTAAAGTCATGTGACAGGAAGTAGTGTCTCTTCATAGCTATAATTGGCTGATTCTTCCTGACAGTGGGTAACTGACACACTTCTACTAGGTTCGACCATTTTACAGATGAGTAAAACTGGTGTAACCAAATAAAATAACAACACACTTACCTGTATGTAAGAATTGTAATGAAACAAAAAAGTCTGGGTTTGATTTTTGGAAACAAATTGTACTCGTAACTGAATGATGCATTTTGTTAATAGGCAAATGGCAATAAAATAGTCACTAATAACAAAACAAACACAAAAAACAGCACAGAAATTAAAAATATGAGAATGTATTTTAGTCACTATTTCAATAAAGTGTTAAAAATCTGTAAATGTTTGGCTTTAATACATGCCAATAGTGCTTTAACAAAAATGACATAGCAAAGGATTGTTTGTAATGTATCTACTGTAGGAGTGCCAGATTGATCGCCAAAGGAGAACCATCGTTTCTTCAGTTCCTCAAAATGCAGAAAGCGAAGCAAAAAGCCTGTTTGCCAGAGAGGTAAAGATTACGCACAACATCTCACTGCCAAAATCAAAGCCCACAGCCATCATACTTATAAAATATATCAAATTTTCCTGTGTTTTTATGTGTCTTTCTTTGTGTGATGGAGTTAACAAGCAATACTTTCATTCATTGGCAGTGCATTAAGATGTACAACACTGACTGGCGCGTCATCAACTATAATTACGAGGCTTACTCGGGAGATTTCCGGATGCTTCCCTGGTATGTTGAAGTTTGCCATTTATGTGCCAAAGGCTTCACAGTGCTATTTATGAAATTTGTTTAAGCTGCTTTTTCCATTTCAGTAAAGGGATGAAGACAGAGAAGCTGCCAAGCCAAGTGTTTGAGGTCGATGAGGGAGAGGAGGTAAGAGCTTTAAATATTTCAAAGTGGAAAACTGAATGTAGGAAAAACTTATCTTCACAATTTGCGATTCTGTGAGTTCATTCTATTATGTTTTTTCAGCCTCTTAACACTTTCACCTCCACCACTTACTTGCTTCAGTTGGATGAAACATTGTTTCACTGGGATGTTATGGGCCGTTTTAGAAATATTGTGCTTCTTTGAAAATAGTTTGAACGTTGCCAAGTCCCTTTAGGAAAGTCGCGCCACTAGGCGGCCATGTTTGAAATGCCTCTGGGCCTCTATTTCAGTCATGAAAGACTAAAGTCCCACCCACTTAACTGGGGTAGATTACTTTTTCTAGATGGTCTAGATCAGGGGTGTCAAAGGGGTGTATTGGTTTTGTTAATAACTCAATTAATACCTAGCTTTGAAAGTAGAAGCCCAGGCAAATAATGACAAAGTGTATAGAGTACAACTATTCAACAGATTATTTTAAAAATAATTGTGGTGACAAAAGAGGGAGAGAAAGAATGAGCAGATACTGTCCGTTTCCATATGCGGAGGTCGCATAGGCAGCGTCATCAAGCCTGGTTTATTTAAGTTAACATACCATTTACATTCGCAAGTCATTCGCATATTACAACAATTTACTATAAACAAAGAATAATATTTAACTTTATAATTGTTAATATTCTGAAACAAGACAGTCTTGATGACATATGCAGCCTGGAAATGCGACCTCCGGAGGCTGCAGCGTTCATATTCAGATACGCCCACTCAAGTAGTGCGTGCGTGTGGGGCATTGCTCGTTCTTTCTCATGCAATCATCAACATTATCACTATAATTACATTACAAAAAGACTTTGGCATGCCCAGTTCTGCAAAAAAAGTGATTATACTGCAGAGCAAAAGTGGGTTCAAAAACCTTAGTCGCCAAAAACACTTTTTTCGAGGTTGTTTGCTACAGCGCATGCACACAGGTTGGCAAGCACCTTACATGACTCTGTATAGAGCCCCTTAACCATTGAATCACCAGTGTTTTTCGATAATTGGTTCTTTTAACTGGAAGACGGGACTTCCATCACCAAAACGGCCATTGTCCCTTATTCATAGTAATAGTAGTGCTTATTATAATGTTCTATATCCAATATATCTTATTATATCCAATATCTTTGGAATGTAGTAGTGGCGCTTTTGTGAGGTCATGATCAGATGTAAAGATAAAAAACAGACGGTGAACAGAGAGGTCCATTACATGGAATCTAATCCTCTGTTCTATTAATAGCCACATACTGAAGTGTCCTGCAGATTTAGATCAAATTAGATATAAAAATATGTATATGTAGTGTGGCGAATACGTAGCAAACACTTTCCTGCTCTGCTTTGCATGCATTAATGTGTTATTTATATATGTGTATATTAGTTGAATTACTGCTTTATTTGGGGGTGATGATAAGAGAGGTGTTGGTCAGGGTAAAACGAAAGACCTGTGAAAGGCAAAACATATACAGGAGTTAGTTATTATTGAATATTTAAATGCTAGCAAAATTAATTAATGCAAAATTCAATGATCGACAATACAGGAAGGACAGGGTGCAAGCGATTGATCAGTCTCAGAGGGGCTGTTAAGAAGAGAGAGAGAGAGAGAAAGAGAGGGAGAGAGGGATGAGGATTGAAAAGCGTTTGAGTAAAAAAGGGAATTTGGACAATTATATTACAGTGGAGAGCAAGAGAAAAGCACATTCATAAAGGATGCCAGTCTGATTCAATTACATTAGACATTCCCCCCACACACACATACACATACATTTATGGTAGCTGTAAGTACAAATTTAATTCATATTGTCTTTTCAAACACACACATTTTGATTTCTGTTATTTTAAAGCAAGTTCAAGCGTTTTTTTTGTGAGCACTAGATTACTATGTTGTGCTAAATATCTGTGTGAATTTTAAATGTTTGAAGGGAAAGGTGCCTCATTGGAAAAAATGTGTAAACTGTTCTGTACACAAGATGTACAAGTGATTGCGTCAGAGCAGTACATCTTAAAATGCAGACACTCATCCAAATACATGAAGTGCCTTGAATTTAAATCTGTTTACAGTATGTGCTTCATCAGTTTTACTCGGTTTGTGTGTGTGTGTTAGGATTCGTCGTCTCTGTGCTCTCAGAGAGGTGGTGTAATGAAGCAGGGTTGGCTTCAGAAAGCAAACATCAACAGCAGTCTGTCTGTCTCCATGAAGGTTAGTGGAATTTGGGAAACGCTCATCCCTTACACAGCAGTCATAATTCATATGCACTTGAGATAGCTCTGTTTGATCAAGCCACTTCATAAAATCAAATTTGTCCAAAATAATTTCATATTGATGTGTTGATATAACTATTTTTCTTAGGTGTTTAAAAGGAGATACTTCTACCTGTCTCAGCTTCCTGATGGCTCCTACATACTGAATTCTTACAAAGACGAGAAAAACTTCAAAGACACAAAAGGCTCCATCTATCTGGACTCCTGTATAGATGTGGTTCCGGTACATGCTCTGAAATTGTCAATATCTAGTGATTAAATGTTATTGCAGTTTACGGAACAGAGGTCTTAGGATAGTACAGCTATAACCACACACTTGGTGAACAATCACTGCCTGTTTACTTCCCTGTTTTGAGCAGGTATAGCCAACCATAACAAAAAGGGTTTCAAGAATTTAAAGGACCAATATTATGCCCATTTTTACAAGAATGTGTCTGTGAAGTTTCAGCTCAAAATACCTCACAGATTATTTGTTAGCATGTCCAAAATGCCCCTATTTGGGCGGGAGCTGTTTTCATATCTGTACCTTCAATTGTGAGATACAGCTTTTGGTTAAAAATAGATCTGATTCCTGTGAATAGAGGCTGGGATATTAGTATCGTTTGCCACATTAGTGCTACAAACGTGCTAACAAACAGATTTAGAAAAGCTTGTAGGTAAAGTTTACCAGTCAGTCAGTGGTCGTGGGCGGGGCTTTTTCAGTGTGACATCACATTAACAAAAGAATCAAAGCAGCATGTCTAATAAGACTGCTCTGGTTTAATGGGGATTAAAAAGCAGGAAAGGGTGTATTTTTTATTGTTGGGTTGTTTTGTTCACACACTACCAACACACATTTATGTCCAAACACCTTTTAAAAGTAGATTTTGCATAATATGGGCCATTTAATTACACTTATTGGTACAATAAACCTTCTTAAGCTTAACTTGCCCTAAAATCCACCTTTATTTAAAGTCATTTCAGCTGCAGTTTAACTGAAAGGTGGGACTTTTGTCGCCAAAGCAGTCATGTTGAGCGTTGCATTTCGCCCAATAGTAAAGACAGTGATACTGTATATCTTGTTACATTCACATCTTTTGTTTGGTTTATTAAAGGAAATTTCTGATCTTGATAGGTTTCTCAGTACTTCATTAACTTGAGGAATCTGATGAATCTGAACATCCACTCTTACAGCACAAACACAAACAGACCGCTCTTAAAGTTACATCATTACATTACTCTACTGACTGACACAACACATTTCTTATAGTGTCCTAAGATGCGGCGCAACGGCTTTGAGCTAAAAATGCAGGAAGGATACAGTCACTATCTGGCGGCCGAGAGTGAGGCAGATATGGAGGACTGGGTTAACACGCTGAAGCAGGCCTTACTGAACACAACCGACGACCGAAGGAACGGATCAGAACCATCTGATAGCTCTACAGGTAAATAACTCACACACTGTGAAAAACACAAACACTGATACACATGCATTTAGTACATAAACATGTTTATGGCACATAGGGACACACAACACTTGGTACCTGTAAGCCCACGTTGCAACAAGATTGATGAAGTCACCTCTTTCTAGGTTATAATTCTCCCCAGTAGTCACTCATAGGATATGTCATTGTTTTGATCATCTTTCATATTGTCTGTGTTATACAGCTTGCATGTCACTTACAGTTTAATTGTATGTTGTGGAGTTTCTGAGGTTACAGAAAACAGTTTATGTATTGTGAATAAGAGATTTAGGACCGTCGTATATTACGGTACAGACTGTGCCCTCACCACCTTGTTTTTCCAGTGTAAAACATTGCTTCATCCTGAATAAGGTTGATAAGGAACTTAATCTCATACTGTGGCTATCTCATGTTTTCATGCCATATCAAACACATTCAAACTATCTTATCATGACATTATCACTTTAATAATATAAATAGACTTCATCATCACTTTATCATGATGTCACTTCCAAAATATCAACAAGCAGCAGTTTCTAATTTGCTGTTCTAAGTGTTTTTCTTTCATCTCTGAAAACACATCCCCCTCCCAATAAACATATAAAACCATCACCCACATAACCAATCAACTCTTAGACTTTAGTTTGATAAACAAATAGGGAAACATTTCTTTGTACTACTTCCTGAAGAGGTGCATAGTTCCTGTTCTGCCAGTTGCAAATACTAAAACTGTGCTTATTTTAGAAAGCTTACTAAATCACTTAGAGTTAACGTTTTATTTAACTCAGATTTTTAGATATTTAAAGGGCCCCTAACCTAGCTGTTTTCAGCAATATTAAAATAGTCTCTGGTATCCCCAGAATGCATCTGTAAATTTTTAAATCAAAATACACCACAGATCTTTCATTATACAATGTTGAACATGGCCATTTGTGGCTGCAATGAAAAACAGGCTGTTTTTGTGTATATCTCTTTTAATGCAAAGAAAGCTTCTGTTCCCCTTCGCTTACACGTGTGCTTTGGACTTCATCAAAACATGTGTCTCTGGCAGAATATTGAACTACAAGCTCATAAGGCGGAGTCTGTGAGCGGTTATGGTTGGGGGTAATCATTGTGACATCACATTGCTAGGGGATCCCCAAGCCTGTTTTGTGTGACTGTTGCTGTGTAAAGGAGAAGAAGAAAAGATAAAGAAGAAAAGATGGATTTATATAATAAGAGAATGTTTCTGCACACACACTGGCAATAGATTTCTGATAGAAACACATTTAAAAGTGCATTTTTAGTGGGGCTTTAATGAAATGTTAGGGAGGTTCTATTCACATAGAGGAGTCACAAACGGAATGCTTTAGTCCTGTTTAATAAAGACCCTCATAACAACTCCTTGTGCCTTTGGTATGAACACTCACTGCATGAAAAGAGGTGTATCCGTACTAGGAAACTCCTGTAAACACCACTGATTTTCGGAGGTATCTACTAGTTCCACTGAGGGTAAACTTCTAATTCCACCAAGTTAGGAAACTCCCGTAATGATACCAATTCGGATGTATCTTGCTGATGGGATATTCCTGTGGTATATGCAGCCATTTGTTGCCATGGCAAATAATCCCATTGAAGATTTTGTCAGGGGACATTTTCACACCTGCAGAGGTACTGGGATTTCACACCTTTGCACAATTCTAGTGTCTCCATTGGTGTTTAATCTCAACACTGATTGGTTGCTTTTAAAACCCCCTCCCAAAACTCGCTATGCAGATAGACTACAATCCCCCCCACTATATATATATATATATATATATATATATATATATATATATATTCATATTCATCCCAAAACCCTTAAAAAAATAATAAAAAACTTGAATTGAGTTTGAAATGTTTATTTAATAAAAAACTGAACAATTCACAATTGTCACAATCACAAAATAATATTATACACAAATATTAAAAGTTGCATACATAAACAATACTATTTAAACTCATAAATATACAGACAGAGAAAGCAATATTAGAGTAAAATAAAACAAAATAAAAGTGACAATGAAAACTACATTCAAAGCAGTACAATGTAAAGTAGCAGTGGCGGCTCGTGACTGCTCATCCGAGGGGTGCAAATTCAAAATAAGTGTTCGGAGTGTCATGTGTGTTGCTTGTGTTTTTAAAATGTGTTTGTTGCTTCATGTAAACCATGTGCATCACGTGTTTAGTCAAAACACGTGATGCACATACACGCAGAACACATATTTTGAAATTGGGAACCACACAAATGACTGGCTATATACATGTTGTGACAGACTTTGCATCGAGTGCTCACAAAAAAAGAAGTCACCAGCTGCCACTGTAATGTAGTAAATATCTAAATAAAATGAACAACAACTATATTGATCTTGCTTTAAGAAATCAGTCCTACACTGCAAAAAAATGACTTTCTTACATAGCATTTTTGTCTCGTTTTCAGTAGAAATATTATTTAAATTAAAATGCTTTTTCTTGATGAACAAAATGACCTAAGAAAATAAGTCTAGTTTTAGACAAAATAAATAAATGCACACAATTTAAGTGAATTTGTGCTTAAAACAAGCAAAAATATCTGCCAATGGTGTGAGAAAAAAATCTTAAGTTTTCTTTTTTCTTAAAAACTTAATTCAAGCACAATTTTCTCACCCCATTGTTATATATTTTTGCTTGTTCAGGCACAAATTTCCTTAAATTGTATATTTTTGTCTAAAAACTAGACATTTTCTTAGGTAATTTTGCTCATCAAGAAAATACATCTTGATTTAAGAATTTTTAGTTTTTCTACTAAAAACAAGATAAAAATCCTAAGTTAGAAACTGATTTTTTGCAGTGTTGATTCAATTGCAGAGCTCTGTCTTGGAATTATTCAAGAATTTCTCACTGTAAAACCTAAAAGTTAACTAAACTCAAACCATTTAAGAAAACCGGTTGCATTAAACCATTTAAGTTTTAAAACACATGGATTTGAGTACTGTGAACTTAAACAAATTGAGTCACATGCAGTTATGCACTTATATTTAAGTTCACACTAACTAAATATAAGTGCATAATTGCACAAGACTTAAGTTCACAGTACTCAAATGTATGTTTTTTAAAACTTAATGGGTTAAGGCAACCGATTTCCTTAAATGGTTTGAGTTAAGTTAACTGTTAGGTTTTACATTGTAAAGCATATACTTGTCAGCAAACGTAACATTGATGCACCCTCATCTGGACAGACATCTCTTTGGAGCCCTTTGGAAATATAAAAGTACATATAAGTATTTGGCATAATACTAATACACATATACGTATACACATACACACACACGACAAATCAAATGACATAGAATTAAAGTTGTACATTTTAGAAAGTTTACATTAAACCAGTGGTTCTTAACTTAATTCCTGGAGGCCCACTGCCCTGCATGTTTTGTATATCTCTTTTATCTGACAGACGTAGTTCAGTTCATGGAGATCCCTTCTAATGAGCTGATGATTTGAATCAGGTGTGTTAAATAAGGGAGACATACAAAATGTGCAGAGCAGTGGGTCTCCAGGAATAACGTTAAGAACCACTGCATTAAACTGTACAAAGATACAACAATATATTATCAAAGAACTTCTTAATATACATCTTCTTACTTCATTATCTGTGTTGATGTCCTCAGAGTCTCTGTGTTGTTCTGCAGCTTCATTACAGTAGGTTACTTCAATATAGTTGTCTATCAAACACAGAATAAAAAAAATAGAATCACATACATTACAACACATCTATTTACGATTTAACCTCTTTAATTTAATAACTTAATTATTAAACTTACATCATTTTGGCCAGATTGCAGTGACATCAATTTCTTCAGTGTCTGGATCAGTCTGATGTTTTAGCTTTCACTGTTACTTCATTATATTTCTCTGGCAAACACAGAATTAAAAATCAAAATCACATATCACAATACATCCGTTTACTATTTAACATGTTTGATTTTAATTTAATGTAATCATTGAATAATTAAACATACATCATCTTTACCCAGAAACCTCTTCATCGTCCACAAAGTTGACCACAGTGTACATGACCTCTGTAAACACAAACATGAATAGACTTCATATTTAAAAAGATGAAGAACAGCAAACATATAACGTTTAAATATATTATGACTCCAAGCTTCTTTACAATTAGCATCTAGGTTCTCTTAAAGTGAAGCTGGCTTTGTTACAAATCAATATAAAGCTATTAAAACAGTCTTGAAAAATAAGCAGCATCTACCAGAACTGAATGAGCTTTTAAAACAACAAAAGATCGTCTGTACCATTTAAAATAGCCGAGAGACACTTGCTAGCTGCTAACATTTCAAACAAACGAGTTACTGTTGTTTTGTTTGTTTTAAGCAAATAACGTCTCATCTTGGCTTCTTTAAAGTTTTGTTTTTAAAAATTTAAACATCGAATTGATTCTTTTAACAGCCCGGTTTGAATGTAACTTCGCGTATTTTTAACCTCATGTTTACCGCTGTGTACCACGTATAACCTTAATGTTTTACTGTTTGTGCTTTAAATTCAAACAGTTCTAGTATAAAGACAAAAACGAATCATAGTAAATAACATAATATTAACAAATAGGTAACCGATCAGCGCGATGCAGACAAATGAATTAAATCAAACTTACCATACTGTTAATGAGCAAACAAACAAATAAGAGACGGAGTAGTCCAGGCAGTAACGGTTCGCGATTTGAATTTTCCGTCAAGCCCATAGGTTGAGCAGTCGCACCTGAAGGGTGGGGGCAGTCAGATGAGTGGGTGCAGGTGCATTCTGGGAAATGTAGTCCTTTTCTTTAATATACGTTTTATAATCCGCATTTTCACACTATGCATTGTTCTTTATACTTGATTATTAATACAAAATAAAAAATATTTTTATAAAGTTTATTACGTTTACAAAACATGTTTAGTTGACAAACATGTTAACAGTTATTTGGAATGATGCTCAGATTTTCTTAAATTTAAAATCTTTGTGAATCAGCACCTTCTTGATGAAATACAAAACTCTTTAAACATGCCTCAGGAATTATCTCTGGGTTTAGTGGATTAACTGCTCATCATTGGAAACATTGAACGTATACCTAAATGAATTCTTACTTAAATATAAGTAAATATAAACTAATGCTGAGTTAAGACATGTAACTTACTGAACTTACTTAACTACAACATGAACTCAAATTAATTTATTGTAAATGACTGCATTAACTAACAATGAAAAACATGTCATGTTGTAGTTAATGATGACTCTTCAATATATGATATGCTGTAACTTAGCATTAGTTCATGTTAAAGTAAAAATACATGTATGTCTTTTTTCACTGTGATATATGGACCCTTATTATATTATAAAGTCCCCATCTCTTTTGTTTAAATTGATTGATTGAAGACAAACATTATAATATGTGGTCTGACTTTGTGCAAGCATGCATTATCAAATGCTAAAAGTTACCTCCTCAGATAGACTAGAAGATTCATTGGTGCCCGAACATTTTCCTTACAAGGGCCAAACCTGACTGAGGGCTGTGGGCCAAAAGTAAATGTTGTTGTGTTATATTAAAATTAAAGTTGCCCTGATAACCCCTAATTTATAATTTTAAAAATAAATAAGCAAACATTACTCTGTTTATGCATAACTAATGCAGTTTTATTTTCCAAGGCTTTTTGTAGAAAAAAGAAATCGTTTTGCCAATCAATTTTAAATATCCTTTTCTCTGTGTGCCACTGCCGCAACCTCTTCATTTTTAGCCTATAGTACCCGAGTTCATTAGGTTTTGTGATGCATTTTATACACCTTCAAGTATGCATGAAACATAAAAAAATTTAAGGTCTTTTGTGGGCCAACTTTGGGCACCTCTGGACTAGAAGTACAGTAGCTGACAGGTATCTGCAGATATGTTTACCCGAGTTTGTCAGTCTGTTTCACCCAACATGTTTTGCATCCACATGTGAAAGACTGTCTTTTAGATTATGGACCTGTCTATTGATATTTTTGTTTCTATTTTAAAAGATTTAATGAAATGTTGGGGTAGAATTATAATAACAATAGAAACAATGAACTTCAAATCATGAGACATCAGCAAAAATAAGCAGCTTTACATTTCACTGACTAATTTATCAACATCCTAGCTAGCAAAAATGAGTTACATGATGTCATTTGAACGGCTTCTTTTAAACGATGTATGCACCATTGAGACATACGTGCACAATATTCTGACCTAGGGCAGTTGGAGACATGTTTTCAAAGTGTTGGAAATATATATTCTGAAATAACATTTGTTGCATTTCTCTTGAGTCAGAGACATAATTTTCACACATTAAAATGGTAATTGTGTCCATTGAATTTTAGTTATTTTGAATGATGCTTAGTTTCTTAAATAGACTAATTAAATTATATTAATAATAAATATATTTAGAAAACACAGTTTTTATGTACCACAATACTGTATGTGCTGTCTTAAAGAGACATGGTTAACCCCCCACCCCACTCAGCTCTGAAAACAAAGAAGACACCTCTACCTGTGGGTCATTAACATATAAAAAGCCCTTCACACCTCACACCCACCGCTCCCCACAACCAGCCGTAAGGATTCCTGGAAACTTCCACCAGTTCCTTTAAACATCCACAAACGTAAGGTTTCTGGATGTTTCACAAGTTTACTTTGGTGTATTACCTTTCCAAGCACTCTGCCTCAAAAATCTGGCAAACCTAAAGTTTAGCAGGGATTTCCCATTCCGTATTTGTCCGTATACAGCTCTTTTCATGCAGTGACTGACTGATAGTATCCTTGTTTTGAGGGATTTCATGAGGAAATGAAATTATGCTTTCAGTATGTTAAAAAACTGTTATAACTTCTTAATTCTCAAAATGATTAATGTGCATGATTAAGAAGATCTCTGTATAAATGACACAATGCATTGCACAACAAGATTTTTGAAGTAGATGTGAGTTGTGGTTGTCATAATGCTTTGGTGTTCTGGTAGATAACAAGGTGCGTTGCTGTTTATCACACAATCTTGTCTGTGTGATTTTTTGGGATATCCTCTTAAAGGTATAGTTCACCCAAAAATGCAAATTCTGTCATAATTTTCTCTTCCTCATGTTTATTTAAACCTGTATGAGGATATTTTGATGATTAATTAATAATATGATTATTTCATAGTAGGAAAAACAAATACGATGGAATTCCATGGGTATCGTCAACTGTGTTCTTACCATCATTTATCAAAATATCTTCATCATCATTTATCACAATACTTCCATAATATTTTTTATTTATTTTTCTTAATTAATAATATGATTATTTCATAGTAGGAAAAACAAATACTATGAAAGTCAATGGTTATAATCAGTTGTGTGCTTATCATCATTTTACAATATTTTTTCTTTGTGTTTAGAACAACATGAGGGTGAGTAAGTGATGACAGAATTTCATTTTTGGATAAACTATCCCTTTAAGTCTATAGGGCTTTGGAAAGTACATCTGTTCTCAACAGGTCACATTATTGATCATATGGATCATTTTTGTCTATAGGACAAACAGTGTGTGTTACATACAGCTGTTTAGTATTTAAACATTCAAATCTCTAACCCTACCAATAGTTAGTATGTGTAACAGTAATGTTTACCGTAGTACTGTCAGTCTCTATGTCAGTCTCTATGTCTCTGTGCATACTACAGGTAAATGAACTCCGATGTCTCATAATAATAACAAACATATTTTTGCAAAGAATTTAGATAGAATATATAAATAATGCTGACGTTTACATAAAGACTGTTTCTCATAGTAGAGAAAGGGGGGTTTGGTCCCTTTTTTAGTACTTAGACCCTTAATTTCTCTCACTATTATTACAACTGCACTATTAATAGTGTATGCATCAACAACACTCAAGTATCATTGCCCCAACTTCTGTATGGGAAAGCACTACTCACAGTATATCAAAATATTATCAGATTTTTGTTATATATAATAATTTTTAGTTAAATTAGAGTTCACAAAGTTTTAAACCACCTGTCTCCTTAATACAGATGATGACAGCAGCAGTCAGGGGAAACCTGAGAACATTGCAGAGAGCTATGGGCGAAGTCTTCATCCAGAGCTTATGAAGGTACTTCATTCAGTTGTTTTTAATAAATGATCTTTATAGGTCAAGGTAAGAAAAATAGTATGATGTGTATGTACATCAAACTATTTTGTTTGACAAATCCTATTTTATATAAGGCCCCTTTAAAATTAATTCTTTGTCTTGTTATCTTATGATCTCTCATTTGCTAGTTGCTTTAGATAAGCATCTGCTAAATGAATAAATGTCAATGTACATGTAAATGTTACCCCTAGTTTGCCAGAGAAACAGATCAGATGAATAAAAGCAACCGCAATGAGGGCCGACAGAAGATCTTCGCCCTTGATCCTGATACACAGGTTAGTTCTTTATACCCTACCCTTCATGTGATGCAGTTTCACACAGACTTCATTGCATTTCACTGAAACTAATTATGAACATAAACACATTACAACTCCTTCTTAATCCTCAGAAATTAGATTTCTCAGGCATTGAGCCTGACGTGAAGCCATTCGATGAGCGCTTTGGACGAAGAATCATGGTCAGCTGTCACGACTTGACCTTTAGCCTGCAAGGATGCGTTAGTGAGAAGACTGATGCAGTCTTAACCAACGTGAGTCACAGCTGATCTGCACATCTTTCCCATTAGTGTGGTATTCATGTTATGTAACTTAGTTTACTTAAACTTGGTTTGGGGGTGGCACAGTGCGTCAGTGGGTAGCACTGTTGCCTCACATCAATGTGGTCCCTGATTCGAGCCCCAGCTGGGTCAGGTGGCATTTCTGTGTGGACTTTGCATGATTTCCCTGGATCCGTGTGGGTTTTACTCCAGGTACGACAGTTTCCCCCACAGGCCAAAAACATGAAAGCTAGGTGAATTGGAGATACCAAATTGCCCCACCTCCAAACTGTGTATGGATTATCGTGTGGATCAACTTGTGTATAGATTAGATGCTTAGTCACACACAAACATTTAGCCTATGAAAAGCCATAATCAGTATTAGGAATTGCAGCCAGTTTTTGAATCATCATGTTACACTCTAAAAAACGTTGGGTTGTTTTTTCAACCCAACTGCTGGGTTGAGCCAGTTGGGTTATTTTGTTGGGTTGTTTTATCAGTGTTGGGTAGTTTTTGTGTAACCCAACTTGTTGGGTTATATGTTGGGTAATTTTGAAGCAGAGCCAACTTAATAGATACATATAGCTGTTTCTCAATATTACTTTCTCTAGTCCACAAAATGTATTTTAAACATAAGTTCAGGCGAGAATATATATGTATAATGTTCAAATTTGCAGTCGGTTTGTAAAGTGAACGCCAATTTTAAAGTTTAATTTCAAACAGTCGGAATGTTACCGGCGCGACCACCGGGTGTCAGTGTTGTTCTTCCCCAGAGAGAACTTCTCCCTTCCCCCACACAGACACGTCAGACTCCTCCTGCCACAGCACGCTACCTGACGCGGGAATTTAACATCACCTCAGGATTCATAAACGGTTTTTCATCGACTTCTCTTTGATTTATTTGAAGGAAAAGGTTTGTGTCATTGTTTTTAATCATTTAAACTATTTCTGAATGCAAAAGTATGCAAAATGATGGTTCACAAGACATAACTCTTATTAAAAGTTTTATTAGCGTCCGTTGGCTAGTCTGTAATGCTCAGTAAATCTATATGCTTGCTTTTAAATGATTTAAATATTTCGTTTGATCAAACGTTTTATGAAATATGTCTAAAATGGCTTCTTTTAATAATTTTAGAAACGTTAGAATGTAACGTATTCTAATGGTTTAGAAATTCAGTTTAAAACAGATAAAGTTAATATGAGGAGGAAACGTGTACGTTTTAAATAAATAATCGTTTGTTGTAAAAGTTGAAATCAAACTGATGCTTTTAATATCATGTTTAGATCATGAAACTTTAGCCTTGAGTTCACAGACAGGGTGTGAACTCTCATTTGGTCTGTAAGTTACAGACATTTTTATCTTTTTCAAATGTTTTTGATGATGCCCACTTAAATCACAGTTTTGGCTCTTTTCCTCAGACCCTGATGGATAAAAGATGGATATTTTCTCCTGGAGAAGCTAAAACAATGTCACTTTGAGGTTCTGATACCAGCTTTTACAAAGTTATTTACAGGTAACATGAAAATGCACTTGTTTTTTATTATTTAAAGTGATATGTTTATAATACAATGAGGCATATCAAAGCATTTCTTTATTAAGAATCCCTGCTTATTTTGCTGTGAGTATGTCATTTTCAAAAGTAGTAAGGTTGCACGATTAAAGGAATAGTTCACCCAAAAGTTATATTAAACTCATGATTTACTCACCCCCAAGCCATTCGAGATGCATATGTCCATCATGTTTTAGACAAACACATTTTGAGATATTTTAGAAAATGTCTTAGATCTTTCAGTTAATCAAATGTAATGTTACAGGGTCCACTCCTTCACGTCCAAAAAATGTGCATCCATCCTTCACAAAAGAAATCCAAATGGCTCCACGATGATAAACAAAGGTCTTCTGAGGGTAATCCGTGCCGTTTTTTTTGTAGAAATATCTATATTTAAACTTTATAAACAAAAATAACTAGCTTCCAGTAATACCGCCATCTTAGACTCCTCTGTATTCAGGACAGCTCTAATCTTAAATGCGGACGCGACCAAGATGGCGCCATTAGCAGAAGCTAGTTATTTTTGTTATATTTCTACAACAACACTGCACGGATTACCCTCAGAAGGCCTTTGTTTATTATCGTGGAGCCATATGGATTTATTTTGTGAAGGATGGATGCAAATATTTTTGGACTTGAAGGAGTGGATCCCATAACTTTACATTTGATTCACTGAAAGATCTAAAACATTTTCTAAAATAACTGAAAATGTGTTAGTCTGAAAAATGATGGACGTATGCATCTTGGAGGTGAGTAATCATGGGTTTAATATCATTTTTGGCCCAACTATCTCTTTAATTGTATACAATTGTCAAGCCCATCTCATCGGTAAAGCCGGTTCTGTGATTAGAAGTAAATTGCCATCATCTGAAAACAGGTGAAGTACCATTTACTACACGCAGCCGTAGTTCACTGACAAGCTAGCCCATATAGCATTCATTATCGCATAAATTTACATTAAAGTTTTATTGAAAATGAATGCATGATTTGTCATTTTCAGAGTTCACAAGACTTCTCTGTGTTATTCCCTGACCATGCCGAAAAGCTATTTGAAACTTGGGCACTGCATTTTACAGACAGAATCCTGCAACTTCCCAGCCAAGAACCAGGAGCATCAACAAATCACCTACAGGTACACTTGGGAATACAATTGTTGTTTGCTGAGTATTATGACAGTAAAGTTACTAATTTAACCTAAACATTTTTCTCTACAGAACCCCATGATGATATTCCAACTCATGTCTACAAAAGTGGGAAGAAAATCTTAAGTTTATGTAAGTAATGGAAGTATTGCACACTTTGCTTTGCAAGCAACCTAAAACATTTAATATTTTGTTTGTGAACTAGCAAGAAGACATGTTTACAAGTAGGAATAGAGTTAAAACTCGGCCAAGGAAAATGTTCTTTTACTCGCAACTCTAAAACATTAACTTTAGGGACAAACGTTAAAGGAATAGTCTACTCATTTTCAATATTAAAATATGTTATTACTAGGGCCGGGACTTTAACGCGTTAATTAAGATTAATTAATTACACAAAAAATAACGCGTTAAAATTTTTAACGCATTTTAATCGCACTTATTTTTGCACTGCGGAACATTTCTCATTGGATAAGTTTCGGCGGACCGATTATACTGGGGCACCAACTAGCGTTTATGACTTCAGACCACAACAAACCACAGTGAACGAAGAAGCTGATGAGATCGCTTTAGTTGTCCCCGTGCAGTGGCGGAGTCCCGGTGGGCCGGTAGTGTTTTAAGGCTGCGAGGGCTGGTCTGATAATAGCCGTGCTTTCAGTCTTTAGTCATGCACTCCGGCCACACTAAAACCTATTTATCATATATTTAATATGCTTCAGCGCTCAAAATGTATCTGGCCGCACCGCTCTCTCTATCAAGCCCGTCTGAGACGGGCCGTCTCCCCTGGAGTTCTATCAGCCAATCAAAAAATAAAGAAAGAGGCTACACAATAGCCAATCAGAAAATAGGACTGTTGTATCTGGGTAAGATTTAACGCAACAACCAATAAAAAAGCATAGCCTCGCACACCCATAGAGGAATGAAGCTCCGATGAAGCATCACTTTGAGCAGCACAGACAGAGTAAGTCTGATCTCCTGTTTTAATGTTACAACAAATGCACAACTTTGACACAAACAATGACAACTTGACTGCTGTTAGAGAATGTTTCCCAGATAATCAGCATCAGTTTTTCACGAGTGTCTGTAACTTAGCCAACAGTTTACAGCCTGTTCACTGACAACACCTGCTCTGAACACGTAAGTTAGTTTAAGCCTCGTTGAATTTTCGTTATCACACTATAAAAACACAAAACATATAGCAGCTTGCGTGGACATTAGCCCGACTCCGAGTAAAACGACTTAGTTGAACAAAAATAAACAATATTTTGTTGCTTAAGCTTATGTATTCAGTCATTATTCATGGTATACTAAAAATCCATGTAAAAAAATAACTTCTCAATGTTCTCAGGTCAAATATTTATATGTGATTAAAATGCGATTAATTTCGATTAATTAATTACAAAGCCTCTAATTAATTAGATTAATTTTTTTAATCGAGTCCCGGCCCTAGTTATTACCTTAACTAAGAATTGTTGATACATCCCTCTATCATCTGTGTGCGTGCACGTAAGCGCTGGAGCACGCTGCGGCGCTTCGATAGCATTTAGCTTAGCCCCATTCATTCAATGGTACCATTTAGAGATAAAGTTAGAAGTGACCAAACACATCAACGTTTTTCCTATTTAAGATGAGTAGTTATACGAGCAAGTTTGGTGGTACAAAATAAAACGTAGCACTTTTCTAAGCGGATTTAAAAGAGTAACTATATTTTATGGCGTAATAGCACTTTTGGGAGTACTTCGACCCGGCACAATAACACCCTCCCTCTCCCATTATGAGAGGGAGAAGGGGAGCGGACTTTTCAGGCGAGTCGAAGTACTCCCAAAAGTGCTATTACGCCATAAAATATAGTTCCTCTTTTAAATCCGCTTAGAAAAGCACTACGTTTTATTTTGTACCACCAAACTTGCTCGTATAGCTACTCATCTTAAATAGGAAAAACGTTGATGTGTTTGGTCACTTCTAACTTTATCTCTGAGTGGTACCATTGAATGAATGGGGCTAAGCTAAATGCTATCGAAGTGTCGCAGCGCGCTCCAGCGCTTATGTGCATGCACACAGATGATAGAGGGATGTATCAACTTTTCTTAGTTAAGGTAATAACATAGTTTAATATTGAAAATGAGTAGACTATTCCTTTAATGTCCAGCCCTGTATTCATTACATAATATATGCTAATAAAGTGTTGGCTATATTAAGTAATAAGGGCAAGTATGCAGGTTGTTGCAAAATCTAAAAAATCGGGCTTACTGCCAGGTAAAGTGACGTGGCAGAATCTGAAATTACTGTGAATCTGAGTTATTGGCATGAACAAAGAGTATATTGTAAGGTTATTGAAATAAAACAGAAATGTATACATTTCATTACAATTAAACTAGATACTACATTTGTGTGTATGAAATATGAATTGTTTGGTTTTGTATAATAATGCTGCATCATGCATTTAGCGTCTTTGCCTGCATTCTAACAAGTGTTTGTCTGTTTTCAACAGGTTGGGACCAACATGGTTGCATTCTTCTGAGAGGCTGAGGTGACAAAACCATTCCCATTTGTCCTTGGATTGGAAGATGACGATCTCTGCCATCAAGCCTTCGTTGTTTTTGACAGACAGTCACTCCAGCAATACACCCTCCTTGGTGATGTTGACATGCTTTAAACTTTTTTTTATGTTTTGGACATTCATTTTACTAAGCAGTGCACATCAGTGTGGGTGTTTTTGAAGACTGTTGTTTACGAACTCCCAAGAACGGAATCCCTTTCTATAAGAAGTCTGTGTAGTTATTTGTCATGCTAGGGTGATAACTCATGTTGATCATATATTGACTGTTTGTGCAACTTAGTGTTGATCTTATGTGTTACATTAACCATTTCTTATTACACGGTTCTCTAAAATGCTAGATTCTGATTGGCCAGTCGTGACATTCTACTACTGCTCAAAACTAAAAACTCCAATGCTGCAAATCATTTTGACAGGTACAGTTTTATATTACACAAAAATTAAATATCAATGTCTATTAATAACATATCCGACATTAAATTTACAAATGATTAAACCAATGTGTTTGTGACATTTCTCCTGAAGAAACTGTTGGGGCTTTTTTCTGTGATGACATGCTGCCAATACATTATCCCTTACTTGTACAACTTTTTACTTGATCTAATTGTAATGTTAACCGGGTATCTGTCATTTTAGATTGTGAGATATAATACTAATATATTTTTTTTATTAGAAAGTTGATTGTTTGTGTAGGGCTATGTACTCTTTTATTGTTCATGTGCAATAAATATGCTTTTTCAATTAAATCTATGCTTTGTTATTTATAGACACCACAATGAAAGGTATGAAAGCAATTTAAACCACAAAATTTCAGCTTTAAACACATTAACCAAACGTTGGGTTGTTTCAACCCAACAAAAAGTTATTTCTACCCAACAGATGGGTTAAAAAATCAACCCAACTGGTTGGGTTGATTGTACAACCCAACTTGTTGGGTTAAAATAACCCAGTGTTGGGTTGGTCCATATTTAACCCAACGTTGGGTTGCAAAACAACCCAAGTTGGGTTAATTTTAACCCAACGGTTTTTAGAGTGTAACAAAGCTATGCATATAATATTTGTTAAATAATTATCTATGAAGCTCCGAGCATTTTGTCAAAAGGCAACTTCTGGGAAACAGTTTTTTACTGTTGCATGATGCCAGCTATTGTTTAATATAGTTACATATTAAATAGTTATTTTAATGAGAAATAAATTAGAGGAATTTGGCATGAGAACAGCAGTGTAGACAGACAACCCTTGTGTAGAACACAATGATGAATATGGTCACACTCAGTAAAGCACTTTCGTTGGCTGCTGGGAGGAATGCTGGCCCTCATGACCAGGCTTTAGAAAACTACTGCTACCTCTTGACTTTTTCTGAAATAGAACCATAATGAATATATTGAACATGTTGGTTACCTAGTTTAAAGAGACACTCCACTTTTTCGTAAATATGCTCATTTTCCAACTCTCCTAGAGTTAAAAATTTGATTTTTACCGTTTTGGAATCCATTCAGCTGATCTCTTGGTCTGCCGCTAACAGTTTTAGCATAGTTTAGCAATCCATTGAATCTGATTAGACCATTAGCATTGCACAAAAAATTACCGAAGAGTTGCGAAATTTTTCCTATTTAAAACTTGACTCTTCTGTAGTTACATTGTGTACTAAGATCGCCGGAAAATTAAACGTTGCTATTTTCTAGGCATAGATAGCAACATTTTAATTTTCTGTCGGTCTTATTACAAGATATTACACATTATGCCCATTTTTACAAGATGTAATATAAGTCTCAGGTGTGCCTTAGGGGTGTTTGTGAAGTTTCATTTTAAAATACCCCACAGATTATTTGTTATAGCATGTCCAAAAAGCACCTATTTGGCTCCTCATTCTCTTACCAAGAGACAGTCAGCGCTTTTGGTTAAAAATAGCACTACAATGTGCTCACAAGCACATTTAGAAAAGCTTTTGGGTAAAATTAACCAGTCAGTCAGTGTTATTTGGTGGGGCTTTGTTTGTGTGACATCATATTAACAAGAGAATCACAACAGCCTGTCTAATGAGACTGCTTTCATTTAATGTGGATTAAAAAAGAAGGAGAGGGTGGATTTTTTTCATTGTAGGGTTATTGTGTTCGCATACTGCCAACACACACTTATGTCCAAACCAACCTGAAAGTTCTGTCTTTTTCCGTGGCCCTCCTACGGACTGTCTTTTTCCGTGGCATTCCAACGGATTGGTTACTCAACTGCTTTTTCCTATTTTTAAACCATTTTCGCTTCGGTTTAGGGTTAGATTTGGTGTTTGCTTTAGTATGTCACTTAAACTATTTGCTGATTTATTCTTTATATTTTCTAAACTTTAAACAATTGTCGCCTGGTGTTGGGGTTAGAGTTGGGTTTGGGTAAGGATGTCATTTCATGTAAATCTAACCCTAAACCGTAGCAACAATGGTTTAAAAATAGGACAAAACAGTTGAGTAACCAATCCGTGAGAATGGCACGGAAAAAGACAGTCCGTAGCAGGGGCACGGAAAAATGTGGAGATCCGTGAGAATGCCACTGAAAAATTAGCAAAAAATTCTGTGACTTTCGTGAGATCAGTCTGGTCCAAACACCTTGTAAAAGTGGAGTTTGCATAAAATGTACCCTTTAAATTATTTAACAAATAAATCTGGATTTGTATTGGCCACAGGCAGGCACAGTCTAAGGGGCTAATCACACCAAACACTTTTTAAACGCTTGGAAACGCAAGGCGCGCACTGCCTTTTTTGGTCACTTTACATAAAGAGCAGTGCGTCGCAGATTTTTATATTGCTAGGCAACCACCGATTCAGCTGTCTTGTCAATCAAATATTGAAGCGTGAACGCTCTTTTGCTGTTGACTGTCATATTAGCAGAAACTTTAAAAAGAGGACACTTGCTCTGACCTTGATGAAGGTGAGATTTGCACAAAAACACAGAAGAGGGTGAGTGAGTGGAGTTCGGTTGATCCAAACAACTGTAAACTTTCGTCACCACAACGAAAGGCCCCCCTCTCCCCTCATTCTATTGGACAGTGGAAAGACACGAATGACGTCAGGCGCTTTTCCGCTCTCACATTCCTTCAAAAGCACGTGCTGTGGCCAGCGGCAAAAACCGCGAGGCGCTTGGCGCACATAAACAGCGCACATTCGCTCACTGCCCATAAAAAATCATTCAAAAAGGCGCCTGCAACTGCCAAAAATGCATTTGGTGTCATCGACCCCTAAATCTGCACTTTTGTGTTCATCTTCTGCATTGATTTTTGGGAGCAGAATTGTTTAGCGGAATTGTTCAGAATCGAATGAACATGATGCACAAGTACTGCAAATGACAGGGATTCCAATTTTGTGGAGGATTTTTGTGCAGCTCTGTGTTCTGTATGTTATGTTTTCTATACAGATTGTCTTGTTGTTTTAGTTAGACTGGCATAAACTGCATGGTGGCAGTTGTGATCATCTTTAGAAACAGCATCAAATGTAAAATCTTTGGTTTACTTTTTGGGGCGGTGTCCCGGACAGTGTTTAGATTAAGCCAAGACTAGGCCTTAGTTACATTAGGACATTTAAGTCGTTTTTACAAACATTTCTTACAAAACATTACTGGTGTGTATCTAAAGACAAAATAACACTGAATTGTTTAAGGTATGTCTATGCAAGCTGTTGTTAGATAAGACAGCTCAAACATTCAGTTTAGTCCAGAACTAGGCTTAACCTCTGTGTTTTTAAATCAAGGTGCCCAGACTAAATATGTCAGTAAGGTTTTATAACTCAATACTCATTCATTCTACTCTTCTGTTTTCCAGGTTGAGCCGTTCTTCATTAGCCTAGCACTGTTTGATTTGTCCAGAGGCTGTAAGATCTCTGCAGACTTCCATGTTGACCTCAATCCACCATGCGTGAGGGAGATGCTTCTAGAAAGTTCTCCTCAGACACCGACAGAATCTGAAGCAGGAGATGGCAGTGAAGCAGTCAGGGGAAATGGACACGGCCTGCCAGTTCTCCAGCGGGTTTCGGAATCTCTCTTGCGCTTTCCCAAACAGGCAAGAAAATCTTGAAACTAACATATTTTAAAAGTAAAAGCGAGAAAAATGTTTATGAAAATACATTTCACAAACGTTTATTTGTGTTTAAAACGATAGTTTGAATTACCCCATGATTAACTCACCATCAACCCCATCCAAGTTATATGTCCATCATTTTTTCATGCAAACACATATTCAGATATGTTTGAAAATGTAGCTCTTCCAATCTTTATGACGGATGAATATAGGGTCCAGTTCATTCAAGTCCAAAGAATGTGCATCCATCCTTCGCAAAATCAAGGGGGATAAATAAAGGCCTTCTGAGCTTAATCAATGCAATGCTGCAAGAGAAATATCCAAATCTAAAACTTTACAAACCAAAATAACTAGCTTCTTTTAACGTAACCACTCCTCTGCATTCAGAAGAGAGTATCAGCGTAGTGTTAAACTAATATTTTGCTCTGCTTTGTGCCTTCACATTCGTCATACTTCAGTACAAAAATCACATTCTTTGGACTTGAAGAAGCTAGACCCTATATTCTGTTTGAAAACCAAACCGATTTTGTTCCCCAATGACTTCCACAGTAGGAAAAAGAATAATCCTCAATAAGGATACAAGTTGTCTGCTATTTATTTATTTATTTATTTATAAATATTTATTTATAAATATTTATTTATTTATTTATTTATAAATATTTATTTATTTATAAATATTTATTTATTTATAAATATTTATTTATAAATATTTATTTATTTATTTATAAATATTTATTTATTTATTTATTTATTTATAAATATTTATTTATTTATAAATATTTATTTATTTATAAATATTTATTTATAAATATTTATTTATTTATTTATTTGTGAAGTAAAAAAATGTGAGTGGTATCCTCCTTGCTGCCACACTATAAGTGTTTCTCAGGGCAATGTGTTTGGTAAGTGTTTAGCATATCGCTATCCTGCATATTACATTTTGCTGGGACATTGTTTCGTGTGGTGGTTGCTTGGTGGCTGCTTATTGGTCCAATTAAAAATCTCAACCTCATGTATATATTATCTTGGACATGGCTTTGTGTCTTTTGCCTGTTTTATCTTCCATCATCAGCAGTCTTTGCAAGCACCACTAAAGATTTCCTTATTACATTGTGACAAAAACTCATTCATTCTGTTCACCTTTTGAAATCAGCGATGTGCAGAATTTTTCTGTAAAGATCTGGCAACCCTGCCTTTTGAAGCATTGTGCAGCATTGCTGAGGATGCTATTTCTGCGTCTGATAGGGTAGTCAATATGGCTTAAATGTTGCACATTTATGGAGATTGCCGGGCTAAAAGATGGCTGTAAAAAGACGTCTGTCACAGTTTCTTATCATTGCATTTCTGCTTGTGCCATCCAAACATTGTGTCTCCAACTGACTTTCACACAAAATTACTATTAAGCTTAAGGCATTTAAATGGAAATCACATTTTTATAGTTTAGTTATTTAAGTCTGTCAGAAATTGTAGGCAGTAAGCTTTGGGGTCTCCAACCTTTTTATGAGCAAGGGCTACCTCAATGGATAAAACAATTTGAAGGGCATTTTTTATGTAGTCTACACAAAACCTTTTGTTTTACTTGGTATTTAAATTTTACTTGTTAAAATGTTTTATCATTGTTTAAAATGTTAAAAGAAGCCAAGCTAATATAGAAATATGTAATAAATAAATATTAAACTTGAGGCTATTTATAGAATGTGCTCTGGTGGGCACCTCACAGACTTCGTGCAGTCATCCAAGAATACTATGGAAGTAAATGGGCCCCATGATTGGTTTGGTTTCAAAAATTCCTCAAAATATCTTCCTTCATGTTAATGAGAAAAAATTAATTTATACAGGTTTGTAACAACATGGGAGAGAGTAAATTATGGCAGAATTTTTTTTTTTTTTTGGGTGAACTTTAATCTTAGGTATAGAAGATTGGTTTTACGGATGGATTCTTGTACCTGATTCTTGTATATAAATCTTTGTAGGTATGTATTCATGTGTCTGGGCTTGATTTACTGTACATTAGTGGTTAACTGGTTTTATCTTGGACTTGGCCTCCCTTGGATGATTTGCTTTGTTGCTCTTTTCAATTTTTTTAGGTTGCTTTAATAAAAGGAATCAGCTAAATGTAAATATACAGTATTATTGATTGTTATATACGTTCAAAACTATCTTTCAAAATTCATTCAAATAATAATCAACTGTATAGACCTAAAAACATACAAAATTATTACCATGAAACAATCTGAAAAATAAAATAAAAAAACACAATTTTGTAGGTTGCTTTAATAAAAGGAATCAGCTAAATGTAAATATACAGTAATATTGATTGTCATATACGGTCAAAACTATCTTTCAAAATTCATTCAAATAATAATCAACTGTATAGACCCTTAAAACATACAAAATTATTACCATGAAACAATCTGAAAAATAAAATAAAAAAACACAATTTTGTAATCGCAGAAACATCACAAGGGTGATTAAAAATCAAAGGAATGGAACAAACAATAAACTAGACATTAAATTTGCATTAAATTGGTTTGACGCACATTATGTAATGCCAACAACAAAAGATATGGAAAGCATTTTGGGAAAGCAGATAAATTTTATTATACTATGGTTATTTGCATTTAACATTGTTTTGAACAGTTGTTTGTGTATATCAGATCCTGTATATCCCCAGATGAGCACAGCAGTACTGCTGTTCACAGTTCTTCTGTAGGGAGGGCATAACTATCAGCACAGCAGTGTTTTTATAGCACCAGCGTTACACACTAAATCATTGCCAATTCCATGACGGCCTCAAGCCTCTGTTGGCTGTCTGGGAAATGTGACGTGGCTTTACTGGAACTGCTGCTCTACAAGGCTCAGATCAACACAGCGTGCTGTCAAGATTATATTTATTTGTATAAGAGGAAGAAAAGAAAGGACATGCACACATTTACCGAAGAGAATGAAGAAAGTTTAGCAACAAACTGTTTAGGTTGTTATGGGTTCTGTCGCTCTATACATTATGAATGCCATGGTTCCATGTAATTATATAGAACTGGACCCGAGGGGCCTACAGTATTTAAAGCAGCCTGTGATTTTAAGGTTTCCAACTTCCCATTTGAGAGGGTGGCCCACTGATACTTTATCAAAAATACGGTGTACACCTCTTGTCCAAGCACTGCTTAACAATCTAATCATATTTTTTTCTATACTATCCCACAATGCGTTGCATCATACATGACCATTTCCAGTGTGGGACCCAGAAATAATATCCACAGCTAGCAATATCTAGTTTTTAAATAGTAGTATACAATATATGCTGTGCACTGTCTGAGATGTATTTGTGTAAACAATAGAAATATCAGTGGTCAGAAAATGATTTTACTCACCATGTATTTTTTTGTGCTTCTTTAGGGAATCTTCTCAGTTACCAACCCTCACCCAGACATCTTCCTGCTGGCACGGGTGGAGAAGGTTTTACAGAACGGGATCACCCACTGCGCTGAGCCCTACATTAAGACCTCAGACATGAGCAAGGTCTGTTCTTGCCCCTGCTGTTGAATAACAAATACATGTAACACCAGGAGAACTGTTAAAACAAAACTTAGCCATAGCATCAGTCTAACAAAATGTTTGCTAGTGTTCCATAACATAAACTGGTAGTTTAAGATGGATTAAAAACGTAAGGGACACAATGCCATATTTAAAAAGTGTATTGGCTTAATGGCTTTGTTATTGTAGTATCACATTAAGGCCGATTCACACTGATCTGACAAATGCCAACAAACACAAAGCATTTACTCTAAATTATAATGTCAATGTTTGTTGGATCTGTAAATTTGTTATAGCCTGCTATCAGTATAGGACAGTAGTTGACCTGTTTTGTTTCCCCTTGAAATAATTTTGTAAAACATTATCAGACGGTACAGAAGGTCCTGAAGACTGCCAAACAGACGTGTCAGCGGCTGGGCCAGTACCGGATGCCCTTCGCTTGGGCTGCCAGGTAAAACAACACAAAAACCACCCAGGTTTAGTGGACGAATAACAACAATCACATTGTCTCTGTTAATCGAGTACAGCTGCATGCCATTTTAAACTTATGTCCACTTACTTCTCAGTCAGAATAGCTTTACGCTCCTTGTATATATTTAGGTTATGCTTTACATACAGTATTTCTTGATGTTTAGTTATGTTGCTGAAGACCTAATGCCCATGTGTTCGGTTTCAGACAGGTGTTTAGAGATGCTCAAGGCAGTTTAGAAATGGACGGGAAGTTCTCTCCGCTGTACCGCCAAGACAGTAGCAAGATATCAACTGAAGATCTCATCAAACTGCTGACAGATCTCAAAAAGTGAGTGTTAACTACCTATATAGAGTGACCCATGTGTACTGCATACTGTATACCAGTGGGGAACCTTCAGGGCCTTCTACGCCTTCAGAGAAGGCCTAAAAAAATTAATAAAAAGATTTTTTATTATAATAATACAAATAAATAATACTCAATAAAAATGTTTTTACATTTTTTTATTTCTATTTAATTCAATCCAATACAATACATGTAATATATTTTCTCTCATCTATGTTCTAACGTTAAGCTTACTGTCAGGTTCATGTCATGAAAACATCTAATCCAATCAGAATCGTCCGTCTCTATTAAGGCCCGGTTAGCTGGCTCATTCATTGGTTAGGACTTCATGAATCCCAGGGAAGGCCAAGCTATGTGTTTTGGTGTGGAGAGTGACGGGCAAATCGACCAATCACGTTTTGATTTCAAGTGGGCGGGCAAAAAATAAAAACATTGTAAGCCTTCATGAAGTCCTAATCATGCAACAAACTGGTAGCCTGGTAGAACCATCCTCTGCTATTTTGCTTCGCTTCATAGACAGAGTCTGGCTGGGCATAATTGACAATCGTTTTCCTTCTCATGGGAGGGGCTTGTCTGAAGTTTAAAATCATTGGTCTAAACGTAAGCCAATCACATAACGTTTGGATATGATGTGCGTTATGCGCCAGCTCAGCCGCATCAAATTTCTGCTGTAAAACACACGCATGATGTGAAAACAAACCCATCGAGCGAAATACCGAAGTTAACATGGCTATGAACGACTTCTGCAGATTATGTAAAGTAAATCGGGCCAGAGCTAGTTGAACACTATCCTTACGGTGTCTTTCCACTCACGTCTAAGTGGAGGAACGCCCCTCTCTCCGCTCAAACTCTTCCACCAGACGGCCATAACCATATAAATTAAATCTTCCTACCTTTTTTTCTGGTTAATCAGGAACGTCACCAAAGAATGTTTGCCCACGCGTCCTCCACCATTAACTGTGAACAATGAAATTTCCTTCCATGATATCTCGATTGTTGTGCACGTCAAGCTGTGCTGCACACAGTTTCTCGCTGACGATCGATAATAGTTGATAAATGAAACTTTTCCTAAAACCTGTCGGGAGTAGGGCAACAACATAATCTCCATTCAAAATGTTTAACAAACACTTTTCTTGTTCGGGATTAAGTTGGCAAGTGCCGGTTCTCCACAACAGAGCAAATAGCTTTCTGTGCCTCCATGTCCACTACAAACTACAACCGTACATTCGGCGCTTAGCGTCTACGTCACGGCTCTCAGCCCGCCCTCTGTTCATTGATTCGCCGGTTGTTTTGAGACCTGAGGAAAACGGTTTGAATGGGAGGTATCTCAGACTGAGTACAGAAGCGTAATGAAATTTAGCGGAAGTACAAAGTCTGACGTAGTCAGGCTAACAAACTGGATGCGAGCTGCCGTAAAACACCAAAGACGAAGATCATAGACCGTTAATATTAATACAGTCTAATGGCCCGAATCTCTGCGGTGAGAGTGGTTGAGGTAAATGGCGGAAAACGTGATTGACGTTGTGGCTAGCTTGATAGGGCTGAGGTAAAAACGAAATTACTTAAGTGCGTACTCGTGAAGAGCACAGCTGGGAGAAGCGCGTGCAGAGGAGCCTGTGCATATGACGCGAACACGAGAAAAATAATGGGTTTAATTATACTTTTACTTCCTGACAGTTTCACTTGTTACGTGAGGATAGCAATGACTGACAGACGACGCCGAATTACATAATTTCCTAACTAAATCTGAGCGAATGCGAAAAATATTTTTTACCTCGCTATACCCGATGGGCAGGGCGGAAATACATTTTGGTAGCCCGACAAGAATTCGCAATAGCCCCGGGACCTCGGGGCTCTGGCTAGCGATTTTGCGAGCCCTGGATATCTTATAACAACAGTTATAAGCCACAAGGAGGTGCACTGAGAACGCAGGGTGCTATATTTCCCCTTATGAAAAAGATTAACAAGGTATCCGACAGCAAAATATATATTTCCCAAAAATAAAAAATAAATTAAAGAACATAATTTAAGCTTGTTAAATGCAAATTTACAGAGCCCCTGTCATTACAGAGCAGCAGAATCTGTATTTGTGTTTATCAGTTAGATTAAAGTAATTTTAAACTTTAAAACTGCATTTAAAGGCAGACAATGCCCATTCTGTAATTTAACTTTGCGTGCTCAGAATTTTTACACGTTCACTGTATGATTTAACGATAATACGAATAGCCTAGTATTATGGATGGAGAGGCATTTGCACTTCATTGCATATTTTGAAGGCCCAGCTGAAGTACCCACGGTTCGCCACTGCTGTATACACTCACCTAAAGGATTATTAGAAACACCTGTTCAATTTCTCATTAATGCAATGGTGTAATGGTGTGGGGGATGTTTTCTTGACAGACTTTAGGCCCCTTAGTGCCAAATGTGTCACAGCCACAGAGTACCTGAGCATTGTGCACCATAATGCACCATGTCACAAAGCTCGAATCATTTCAAATTGGTTTCTTGAACATGACAATGAGTTCACTGTACTAAAATGGCCCCCACAGTCACCAGATCTCAACCCAAAAGAGCATCTTTGGGATGTGGTGGAACGGGAGCTTCGTGCCCTGGATGTGCATCCCACAAATCTCCATCAACTGCAAGATGCTATCCTATCAATATGGGCCAACATTTCTAAAGAATGCTTTCAGCACCTTGTTGAATCAATGCTACATAGAATTAAGGCAGTTCTGAAGGCGAAAGGGGGTCAAACACAGTATTAGTATGGTGTTCCTAATAATCCTTTAGGTGAATGTATATAGTGACCCTGAAATATGCTTTAAAACATATTAAAGGACAAGTTCGGTATTTTACACTTAAAGCCCTGTTTTCAGATTGTTTATGATGAAATAGAACGTTTTTGACTGAAATTTGGACATATGATGCTGGCCCGAGAATTTTTTGGTTTCTGTTGTATCAGCCCCCACCTCTACAATGGGTTTATAGGTGCATTGGAACAATCCTTCCTAAAATGCATTAAACTTTTGTTTACAAAGACATGAAACTCACAGAGTAGTCAGGGGTGTTCACTGATATGCTCACACAAAAATCGCTGCAAAAGCTGTTTTACCATTCATTGTAAGCTTGTGGACCTATTTTTTTAAACGCCTCACACCCGTATATTCTTCCGTTGAGAGCTTGAATAATAGACACTCCAGTCCAGTTGGTGGCGATAATCCACCTTTGCCAATTGCAAGAATACAAACAACGTTTCCGGCGCGGAGTAATACCGTACCTCACAGCACATCTAATACAAGTCAATGGAGTTGGACCAAAACTACGATAAAACCTGTTGGAAAGCATCTTTTGCAGCGATTTTTGTGTGAGCATATCAGTGAACACCCCTGATAACTTGGTGAGTCTTACGTCTTTGTAAACGAAAGTTTAATGCATTTTAGGAAGGATTGTTCCAGTGCACCTATGCAGCCATTGTAGAAGTGGAAGGTGATACAACAAACACCCGAAAATTCTCGGGCCAGCATCATATGTCCAAATTTCAGTCAAAACCGTTCTATTTAATCATTAACAATCTGAAAACAGGGCTTCAAGTGTAAAATACCGAACTTGTCCTTTAAGTAATTTGTTAGCCTCTTTGGTACAAAATGGTCAGATATGCTTGTGTTACTACTGTTGAGTGTAATATTTTAAAGCCATACTTCTTCATAGACCAGAGAAGAACAAACTGCAGATAATCCCTGGACAAATTAATATCACAGTTGAGTGTGTACCACCAGATCTGTCAAGTGAGTATGTTTTCTATTATATAAGCGCATGCCATTTTGGCAAATTTCTTTAATAAATGTGACCCTGGACCACAAAACCAGTCTTAGAAGCACAGGTTTATTTGTAGCAAAAGCCAAAAATACATTATACGGATCAAAATCTTTTTTTTTAATCATTTAAATCATTAGGATATTATATAAAGATTATTTCCTACCGTAATTATATTGAAAATTTTATTTTTGTGAGTGGATGCAGTTTCATTTGGACAACTTTAAAGGCGATTTTCTCAAAATTAAGATTTTTTGCACCCTCAGATTCCAGATTTTCAATAGTTGTATCTCAGCCAAATATTGTCCTATCCTAACAAATCATACATCAATGGAAAGCTTATTTACTCAGCTTGATGTATTAACTGGTTTTATTGGCCCGGGTCACACATCTATAAAACACGTAATTAAGATTTTTACATACATGTAAAGTCTTACAGTATACCTAAGTAAATAATAAAGATGTACAGTATGTATTTGAAGTATCAACAGTTTGTTTTAATCTTTATAGACTCTGTCACGCCCTCTTATATCGCGGTAAAGCCGTTTGAAGAGCAATGTGAGAAGGTGTCCGTGGAAGTGGAAGAGTTTGTCCCGGAAGAGGCCAAATACAACCACCCATTCACCGTCTACAAGAATCATCTCTACGTTTATCCCCAGCAGCTCAAATACGACAATCAAAAGACCTTTGCCAAGGCGAGATTCCTCACACTTTACAAAGCACAATCTTTAATTAGTATAACTAGAGAGCTGTGGGTGGTGGTAAGACAACAAGAGAGCCCCTGAGAGCAGTTACAATGTCTGCCTACATGTTTTCAAACATGAGCCTTTGTCAAAATCCCCCAGGATTCTGTTCATTATCAATTCACTGAAGATCTTCAGTTGCACAAACCTTAGGTTAATTGCTTACTCCCTCATTGCTGGAATGCTCAGCATCATTTGCCTTTTGGATGAATGTCTGCCTCTTGCAAGCAAAGAGATGCTACCAAAACATTTGTCATTTATCTCTGTGTGTATGGGACATTGTGAATTTTCAGCCTGCCTGAATCACCAAATGATCAAGAAAACGCTTAGGTTACTCACGTAACCCCGGTTCCCTGAAATAACGGGAACGAAGCATTGCGTCAGTTAGCTGACGCTATGGGGGGGAAACTCCTGTTTACTCCGTGACTGAAGCCTATTGGTTAACGTCTGTACAAAGTACAGACCAATGACGTTTGAACCCGCGCGCGGGAGGAACGCGTCCCTATATAAGCGCGGTTCAATCGTCAGGAGCTCATTATTATTCGACTGAAGCGCGCAGCCGAATAACACTCGCTGCGTAGACGTTTGTAGCACGGCAAGAGACGCAATGCTTCGTTCCCGTTATTTCAGGGAACCGGGGTTACGTGAGTAACCTAAGCGTTCCCTTTCAATACGGTTCACTTCGCATTGCGTCAGTTAGCTGACGCTATGGGGGAACGTAATCCCATCACGCCGTGCATACACAACGTACTGAAGTGCCTTACCGGAGAGACACTGCGTGTGGCCCTATACCCGGCATATTCACAGCTTTAAAAGCAAATGTGTAAGCACCATATAAATTGTTGACGCGCACACGGTGGGGTTTTAAACGCACCGGGGGCACATAACATAGCACAAGACGGCGAGGTACCGAGCGCGCCGCGGCTGTGCGAGATAAGTAAATTCAGAGTCACGTTGGTGAGCTCGCTGAGCGCACCGTGGTGTACACATAAAACGCATGAGCGTGCATGATTGAGCCGAGAGAACCTGCGCTCGTAGGGCAGGGACGTCTAAGCTGTACAATCTGACAACGTAGACGGCGAAGACCAGCCGGCCGCGTAGCAGATATCAAATATAGATATAGATACCCCTGTAGACCAAGTTCATGAAGAAGCCAAACTCGCACAGAGTGGGCTCTATATAGGACATAGCTCATAGAGGGGCGTGAGCCAGTGCGATGGTTTCAACGATCCATCTAAATAACCACTGTAAGCAACAGACATACGTGTAGTGAGTGATCTGCGAAGCTCACGAACGGCCGATCTGACTATAATATGCGGCAGAACGGTTCGTAGCGTGGGATTATACAGATACCACAATAGTGTGAACCCAGGTGCACCCTCGAGCGCATCGGGATGCATATAGGTAGTATTATAGTGCACAGATCGGTGAGCTTTCCAAGCGCGCCATAAATGTGTATTGACTATAAATTGCACGGGCACAGGTGAACACTTGAATACATCGTGAATGCATATAGATGAATCAGAGTGTTATAATGCACAGGCCGGCAAGATTCTCGAGCGCGCCGTCATGTGTTCTGATAATAAATTGTTCGCACACGGGTGAACTCTTCAGTGCACCGTGAATGCGTATAGATAAATCAGTGCACAGAACGCGCCGTGAATGTGTACAGATATGATTGATGAACGTAACGGTGGGCACCCAACGCACCGTGAACGTACACAGATGAACAACAATGTATGTGTCACAAAGCATAACACAGCTGTGTATACAGGTGAGCTTTCCCAAGCGCATCTTATTGTATACCAAAATGTTATAGCGTGTACATGTGAGCTTCTCTAAGCGCACGGTGGACGCATATAATTAAAAACCATATCGTGCATACAGGTGAGCTACAGTAATGGGCGCACCTTTAATGCAACAAACCTCAGTAGTGCGCGAAGCAGGGATGTCGAAGCTGTAAACTGACAACGTGGACGGCGGGGACCAGCCGGCCGTGTCACAATTGTCAAATGAGAAACCTCTAAGACCATGCCCATGCTCTAAGACAAGTGAGCATAATTGTCAAGGGAGGTGATAACGTCAACGATCCATAAACAGCCTGTATTGACAGGTGCTCTAGTGAGTGATCTGTGACGCAGATGAACAGCTGATCGTCTGATGTACGTCAGACGTATGTGTCATACAGGACCTTGGACAGTTCCAGAGCGCTGTGCCTCGGGCACCGTCCGCATCTGAGAAATGACAGGCTTATGAATAAAGTGAATGGCCAGCCGTAAAAGCATGGTTCGCTGTTACCGCCGCCGTCCGCATCTGAGAGATGACAGGCTTGTGAATTAAATGAATGGTCGGTCGTAAAAGCGTGGTTCGCTGTTATCACGGCCACATAGATATAGGTAGGGGAGAGAGCCGCCGTGCCTCTGTAGTGAGGAGAAAAGTGTTCCACCGGCGATTCGCGGGGGGTTTTGACTTTCAAACGTCACTAGACAGAATGGATCAGACTTTGCATAAGGACGCCTCGTGAAAGGGGTCCTAGCAGCTTGTGTCAATGTGTCATAAGGCACGTAATGTAGGTCGTGTCCCACGGATGCCATCTCCGCACGCCCATCGTAATGGGTTAATATTGGTAGTTTAAGCATGAGATGCGTATCACTCTGATTAAACATAGCTTATAAAGCGATGCAATGAGTTTATAAAGGAGATGACTCGTCAGCTTGTTCAGGGGGCGAGATCTCAGTCTGGTTCGGTAAATAATGAAACCACCATTATCACAATAACACGGTCGAGAGTGCTGCAGTGCTAAATCATCCTCTTAATGTACCGTATTCACAGTTTAAGGTGATTTATATGAGACAAACGGCGTTCCACGCGCCGAAGGCTGATTGCCGTCGTAAAGCGTGTTCAACCCACAGCAAATGCTGGGCTAGCTCGTAATGACAGCACTTCATGCAGCCGTGTGTAACTTAAGCAAGCTTCCTGGCCATCAGCTCGGGGCGGGACCTTTGCTTAGTCAAACTGAAGTGGACTTATGAACAGAATGCCACGATATTCAGCTTTCTGAGGCTCGTTAGAGGGGTACGTGTGCCCGTCTTAAACGAGATGCCGCGCGCGTCTGACTGTGCGCGCGCTTTAAGCTTTGAAACTTAATGTGGCGGGTAGCAAGCTCACTTGAGGTTGATATTACCCTTAATATCTCCGAGTATTGGAGCGGAGGTGTGAGCGTCTTCGGATCCGCTAATATAAATCAGCTATATGGCCGAAAAACGTCATAAACCGCTTGGCTGTAAGCCTTTGAGTGGCCGTCCGGAGAGGGCGCGATTCAAACGCTTGGAGCCATGCAAAAGTCTGAGGCTGTCCTTCCTCTAGGAAGAGAGAATAACAGCCGTAAGACCGTGCTCGTTTGCGCCATCAGCATCGTAGCGAAGAAACTGAGGTGGGCTGCGAGCGAATTTGGCAGAAAGGTGTTAGAGACACCGTACAGTCGTGGGGTGTCAATACACAGTATATGGCCAAACCGGGGTTTTTTCGGCAAGCGTCGATAGAATTATGGACAGCGGGCCGTGTGTGCGTATTACTGATTGCTTGTCAGTAAGGCGATAAAGTGTTTAGAGACACCGTACAACCGTGGGTGTCAATACACAGTATAGTAAGCACGGAAATTACTCTTTTTAGAGGAATTAAATACCGTTCGCCACTATAGTGAGGTCGCATAGCCGACAGTATTACACAGTATGTTTGGATAAACAGCACACAGAAAACATTTCAGGGCAGTCCAGCCGAGGCGCGACATAACCCCTTTTCTCCCAGACAGTTTCGTTCTCTATTGATGCAGCTGTGCTGCGGAGACCAGAGCTCAGCCGTTCAGGTGCACAAGCCTCAGTAGTGACGGTGACCGAACGGCTCACGGAGCAGGGTAATATGTCTAGGTGGTTTAATGTCAGACTGAACCCATCGCAGAGAGGAAGTCTGCCGTGAGGCCCGCGGTTTTGCCGTTTATTAAAAGGGCAGAAAAACTGGGTATATATATAAGAATGTACCAATATTCAGCGCACTGATATAGGACGGGACTGAATAAAGGGAGGTATTCGGGCCTCAGTATATTATAAACAAATTCGTTCTGCCTCTGATTCCGTCTAAACCAGAGAGAAATTACCAGGCAGACGAAGAATGAGCTATCTGAAGTGAGATCGGCTCAGGCCAGTAAAGCTCTATAATAAGTGTTTTAGCGCTCCAATAGAGGCGTGTCCGCCTTATCGAGCAGACGAATGAGATCGTGCCGCTCCAGGAGGGGAGGGGCATGAAGCTCTCTTATAATGAGTGTTCTTGGTGCTCCAATAGCGGCGAATCGGCCCTATCGAGCAGACGAATGAGATCGCGCCGCTCCAGGAGGGGAGGGGCATGAAGCTCTGTAATCGTTGAACACTGGACAGCTGCATTTAGAGGCAGCGAGCCGTAATACCGCGTGCTAGCTAAGCCGTTAAGAGACCTCACCACTGTGGGGAAAGGAGCGAGGGACTCCGCGAGCGTGGAGCACGAGTGGCTGTGCTATGACAGAGACAGGGGCAGACCGCCCGTGTTTGCTTGTCGTATGCATCTATCCAGGTCTACGGTTCCCCGCTTGTTCATCTCAACAAGAGAGGAACGGCAGAGGGGAGCAGCAACACAGACAGAACAGCCATGCGTCGTGACGGTATCACCCGATGCACTCGGGGGATTAATATATGTGCCAGAGATCTCGCCACTGAATGTGAGAGGAGCGAAGGGACTCTGTAAGCATGAACGGTTGCGGTGTGACAGAACACAGGGGGGGTTAGTCCGTGTGTGCTTGTCTATGCATCCATCTAGTCTCATGGCTCGCCGTGTGTTCATCCCGGCGAGAGAGGAACAGCAGGGGGAGCACGAAACATGGATAAGACAACCAAAGCATAAGCGCGGTCCCGGCGTGGGAGGTGCCAGACCGGTAACGCGCTCGGAGGAAATTCATAGCAGAGAGGCTCACCGAGCCGCTGTGCTGGACGCTATTACAACAGCGCCTGCTCTTTTAGCTTATAGCTTTATATTAAAAATATTGATCTTACCGGGCGGCCGCAGGGGAGACCTCGTCAGGTGTGTGTCCGCTGCACAGGGCTCGTACCACGGCAAGCGAAGGCTATCTTCGGTTCTCGGCCGGAAAGCGGCAGGGGAAGACGCTAGACCTGGACTCTGCTATCTTCGGTTCTCAGCCGGAAAACGGCAGGGGAAGACGCTAGGCCTGGAATCCGCTGCAGGGCTTTTGTCAACGGCGAGGTAAGGCTTCTTCTTTTTCTTCGGAGCAGCGAGAGGTTCGCGCTGAAGGAGAAAATAATGAGCTCCTGACGATTGAACCGCGCTTATATAGGGACGTGTTCTTCCCGCGCGCGGGTTCAAACGTCATTGGTCTGTACTTTGTACAGACGTTAACCAATAGGCTTCAGTCACGGAGTAAACAGGAGTTTCCCCCCCATAGCGTCAGCTAACTGACGCAATGCGAAGTGAACCGTATTGAAAGGGAACAAATTGTTCAGATTAATGTCAGTTCTCTGAACAGGTTTTCATTTTAATGTAATATTAATTTCTATAATATTATACATTTGTTATTTTATATAAATTAATTTATTTTCTAGTTTTGTTGGTAAGTGGTACAAATAATAACTGCTTGTTGTTGTTCTTCCAGGCTCGTAACATAGCAGTGTGTGTTCAGTTCAAGGATTCAGATGAAGAAGGGGCTGGTCCCTTAAAGGTGAGTGTTTGCTCTAATGTGTACTTTAATATTTTATATGTGTTGCAGTGTATGGGTAGTGTTTGATTGACCACTCTTTGCTTTTAGTGCATCTACGGCAAACCAGGGGAGGCGCTGTTCACCACTACTGCTTTTGCTGCTGTTCTGCATCACAATCAGTGTCCAGAGTTTTATGATGAGGTAGGAAACATATTCAAACTGGGTCTCGATTACACTGTTGTTATGCACAATTTTGAAGTAACGCATAAGATCCCTACTGAAACATCCAGTTTAGACCAGCATAAGCTGGTAGCTGGTTTAAGGTGGCAGTAGCTGGTTTAAGCTGGTCCTCCCAGCCTGGCAAAGCTGGTCAAGGTGGTGGGTCAGCTGGTCTTCCAGCCTTACCAGCTAAGTCCATCTAGCCCAAAACACAGCTAGACCAGCTTGCTTTACCAGCAATACCAGATAAAACCAAGCTGGGAGACCAGCTTAAACCAGCTCAATAGGGAAATGAGTGATGGAAATGCCAAATTTTGAATAAAAATCACTTAATTTGTAAAAACGTTTTTACACTCGCTTAAAGCAACACCAAAGAGTTTTGGCTCTTTGCTCCCCCTACAGGTTAGAAGCGTAATTGTCCATTACCCACTGTCATAAATACTGAGGCATAGCTGGCTCTGATTGGATTGTAGGTCTGCCGTAAAGCAAGTTTTTGTAGTATTCACTCGGACTACAGGACCACTACCAAACGTTTGTTCACCCTGTTTAGAGTGGATGAACGACTGAAACTGTTTTGGAAGCGTTATTTTAAGGTAAAAAAACTCTTTGGTGTTGCTTTAACGTGGTTTTTGGTGAAAAGAGTAAATGCGAATAATGGGAGATGGAAACGCATTTGCCGAATAAATTCTGACGTATTGAATATTAAACCCACGTGACTGATCTTCTAGCTGTATTAGCTGATGTGGTCTTTACTTTATGGGGCTCGATGTTGTCGATATAATACCTGCATCAAAAAATTGGCAATTACAAGCTGCACTGCTAGTAAATTTATAACTTGCCAAATTGTAACTAAATGCTGTCCTGTCTCTATTTTCTAAGCGTGCCTTGTTTTATTTACCGTTGGTTACTATAGGTTTCCAATACCACCATCATTCCCTCGAAGAACTTGATGGAAATGCAACCTAATTTGCATTTGTTTGTTTTTCTTTTTTCTGAATTTTGAAAAGATTCACTTCACATTTCGATGGAAACCCAGCTATTGACATCCAAAAACTTGGTATTGAGAAGTTGTTTGCACAATAACATTAATAGTTCAACGTTAAATCAGTGAACTTCGTACTTAGTCAGTGGATGTGAATTACTGAATCATTTCAAACATCCTGTTGTGCTTTACCTGAGGGCAAAGAAATTAAAGACAGACTGTTCATTCAATAGATGAATCACTAACAAGACAACAGCAAATGCAACGAATTAGATTTCCACAAGTTAGATCTTGACTATCATACTTGGGTTGCTTGTGACATGAAGTGAGTTTAGGAAATCTTGGCATTTTCATTTTTTGGAGTTCTAGTATAGTGTAGGGTTGTTTATTGGATTGCGTCAAATGATGTCATCAGCTGTAGAGTCTGAGGAAAAGTTTTTCAAATAAATTGAAATTTTGTTATTTATTCCCACCAATGTTGTTCCAAGCAAATGGGTTTTTAAATAACTAAAATTTTTATTTCGAGTGCACTATACCTTTAAGAACTTGAGGTTAAATGCCACACGTATCCGCACGCAGAAAGTGGCATTTTACTGCCGACTTGTGACAAGAAAGAGAGTGACACTTTATAATTTTTTTGTGTGTGTTTTTATACAAGAAATGACTTAAATGATAAATATATTTTTTCTGTCTCAGATTAAAATTGAGCTTCCTGTTCACGTCCATGAGAGGCATCACGTTCTGTTTACCTTCTACCATATAAGCTGTGAGCTCGGCAACAAAACCACCACCAAGAAGAGAGAGGGAGTGGAAACACTGGGTAGGCCTGAGTGTGTAAGAGATGTGTGTTTGTGTGCCTGTATAAATGCACTATTAACTCTGGTATTCTGCAGTGGGTTATTCCTGGGCTCCTTTAATTAAGGATGGCAGAATGCAGTCCTCGGAATTACAACTCCCTGTATCTGCTAATCTACCTGCTGGTTACATGTCAAGCCAAGAGTCAAAGAAGGTAAAGGTATTCTTGCAGCACTCACAGGATGTCCAGCATTTAAAACAAGTTATTGATTTATTTGATTGATATCTTTATTAGTCGCTGCATTCTGTCATTTAGTTGTTCACTTTTTATTCATACCTGTTTATTTGCAGTCTTCCTTGGACATCAGATGGGTGGATAATGCCAAATCATTATTCAAAGTGCGCACAAATGTAGCTTCAACAATTTATTCTCAGGTATGTTGATCTGATATTAGGATCGTTTGGCATATTAACCTTCATTTGCAGTATACATGCACTGTAAAGAGTAATCTTATTACCATTTTGTTTTAGTTTAACCGTATCATTTTAATAAGCATATTTAAAAATGAATCATTATAAAAATGAATAAACAGTGTAGTTCTTATCTTAAAATTTCTCCCCAGGATTTGCACCTCCACAATTTTTTCCAGCATTGTCAGCTGACGAGGTCAATGTCACAGGGAAATCCTGCCGAACTTATCAAGTACCTAAAGGTAAGGAATATATAGAAAACATAGCAAAAAATGCACATCCTTCAATGTAAAAAAAAGATTTGTTGTTTCAAAAAAAGTGTTTGTGTTGCTGAGTCAAACTAATATTTTTTGGGTTGAATTAACTTAAACAACAATAACTCAGTTTTTTTATTTTTCAGAAATCTCGTTTTTTGGTTGTGCATTCCAATTAATATCAATTCAACTGCAGTTGGTTTGTTTTAATTTAAACCTTCATAACTTAAAAAATACAGCTAAGTAGCACCATAAAACAACATAATAACATGATAACATAATAATAAACATGTTTTGACAAAAATTTTAAAAATGGATTTATCTCGTTTTGCAATGAAACTCTTCAAATCTTTTTACTGTTGATGTTATTGAAATACATAAATAATATCATTAAATAGCATTACTTTGCTTTTCGGAAGGTGCTAGTTTTTAAAGCTGTCCGATTAAAGTTTACAAGTAACTAAAGTACAAGAAAAGTACAAGAAATCTGGGTTTACCCAGTACATTATGCAAATATAATGTAAATAGGATTTCGTGACATCATCGCTGTTGGTTGGATTTTAAATTCTCTATACCTTCTAACAGTGTAAATTAACAACACATATTAAAGGAAGTTGTGATGTGCGGTAGCTTGTTAAATACTGCGATAAAAGATACAGTGAAATTGGATGTAAATCCAAAAAAATATAAATATTTTGAAAAACTGAAAATTATATAACATGTTTCAAGTATTACAGTTAGGGCTGCACAATATATAAAAATTATCGAAATATTGCATACGTGCATATGGCAATATGAATATGGCAATTATTTTGTGTTCTTCCTCATTTAGTGCCTGCATGCAGTAGAGACTCAGGTCACCATTAAGTTCCTACCTACAGTTCTTGTTCAACTCTTTGAAGTCCTCACGATGGCAAACAAAGACAGTCAAGATATTGCTGTCAACTCAACACGGTGAGTTACCCTCTTACCCCTCGTTCAGACAGCCAGCAATGTTATCGCTGTGTGTCACTCGTCTCTTTCAATGAGGCGTTTCTAAATCTGCTTGTCATAAACAAATGAGTACGATCCACTCCAGTAACTGACGAGAGAAGGATGACGTGAACTCCACTGTTTCGTTCTCATTGGTAGTCGCTCCCGAAATTCGCTCAACATTTGCATAAAGTTAAACTTTTCTTAACTTTCTCGTGTCGCTGGACACGCCCATACGGTCGCCAACGGTCACTTTCGCTCGTGTCGCCGGAAGTCGCCAGGTTTCCATTGAAATGAATGAGATCGCGTCGCTCTGCTACTGCTTGTCATTGGCTGTCTGAATGGGGCATTAGGCGCTGTATCCTTATTTTATAGTAGTTGGAGTCTAGAGGTGCAAGAGCTGCTTATGTTTGCCAAATACTCTCTTAATCTCATGTGTAATCAGAGTTTAGTGTTAAGTTAGTGTCTTGCGAGTATTTTGTGAACGCAAGCGTATCTTTTATCACAAACCCCTTTGAAGTGTCTGCAGCGGGCATGTATTTTGACATCACGCATGATGCACATGTTTACATAACACGCCGGACACATATTTTTACATGACTAGCCACTAAATACATGTAGTGACGAACTTGGCATCATGTGCCCTCAAAAAGAAGTCACCGGCCGCACTTTTGGCACCTCTATATGGTTCACATGACAGTCCGAACACATATTTTGAATTTGTGCCCCTCGGAAGACAAGTCACTGGCTGCCTCTGGGTGCCAAATCTTTTTTGTTTATGTGTGATTTTGACGGATTTTTTGTGATTTTATGTATGCAAAATGAGTTTTGTAAGTTATTTATTTATTTATCCATCCATTTGTGTCTTTTCATGTGTTTTGATGGTAGAAAATGCTCACATACATTAACATGGCCATTGTGATTGTTATCCGCAGTGTTATAATTCACATTGTGTCTCAGTGTCACGAGGAGGGTCTGGAACATTACCTGCGCTCCTTTCTCAAGGTACAACACATTAATACTCTACTCTTATAATTAATACTATGCCCTAACTTTATCATTTAGCAGGTCATTATTGTAAAATAAACCCTGACTGGGTGATGAGGATATAATTCATGAATTTAATGACTGTGTAGCCTTGTTTTAGCATCAACCCTAGCAAAACATGGAGTAGCTGTCTGTGTACTGTGCAGTCTTATTCACTACTTCCAAACAAGAACAAAAAAGTGTTTCAAAATTTTGCACTAGTAGTCCAGGCGTTTTAAGCCAAATGGGGTCAACCGTGAACAAATTGCAACAGAATTAAACTCGACTGATTTTGTACCCTCATTATGTCCTAAGTAAGGAAAAAAGCCCTGAAGAATCCCATTAGGGGAAAGTTAGAAAACATTAGGGAACAAATACTTCCTATTCATACGCCTATTCATTATTTTTCTCACATGAATAGGCTAAAAAATTCAACCTTTAGATATCATCATGAAAATTACTGAGTTGAGTACTTATATCAAGACAAACAAAAAATGTATTACAAGTTTTTTTTTATTGTTTGTTAACATGGATAATCTAATTAAAGATGTGCTAATTTGCATAAATACCACAACAGATCTAAACATTTGGTTTTTTTTCCTTACTCAGGACATATGGATGATACAAAATTAGTTGAGTTTGATTTTATTGCAATTTGTTCACACTTTTTTCCTAAAACGCCTGGACTATAAATTCTTTTTACAGTGCAAAACCTTGGCTAATTGCTTATTAGAGATACATCTTGGTGTATTTTTATAAGTTTTAGCTTCTGGGCATGGTCTTCAAAATGTAAAATATTTATTGTCAGATCAAAGTGTTTTTTTTTTTTTACAGTATGTGTTTCGGACCAACAACTCAACTTCAGGAAACTCGGTGACAACTCATGAAGTTTTAGCTGTAGCCGTAACTGCTATACTCAAGCAGACTGCAGATTTCAACACCTGTGACAAACTAATCAAGGTAGGGAAGCCGTTAAACTTGTGAATAATGTTTGTGTTCTGGTTGTGTGATCTGAAAGCTATAAAAACAAGGTGGCAATAAATTATCTTTCTAACATCTATTGCTGTAATCTCTGTTTGCCTAGTAGATGGTGCTGCTGTATTTATGTTTATTTGGTCTTAAGGGACTACTTGCACAACTACTTTCCTGTTTTTTTCTGTACATCTCAGTCATTTACAGTAAGAGTCTTCTGCGCATCTACATCTTTTTATCATTATTTCTACCTTTAACGGAGGACACTTGATTAAAACAGTAAATTCATAGCTTAAACGGGACAAATCTCAAATGAGCTGAAATTCACCCCTTAATATATATATTTTTTATCAAATGTACTCCTTACCACACTGTCCTTCTCGATAATAGTATTTTGATTCATTGATGATTGATGATATTTTATACGATGCAATAATCATGTTCAGTGACAACTGCACATTTATGTAGATTATTTGACTTTAAATAAATCAGCTGGCAAGTCTTTAAAAATCATACAGGGCTGAAAAAGGCAGATGTTCCTTCAAGTGAAACAATACATTAACTGCTGCTTGCAAAAAACAATGTGCATTTACCTACGGACATAAAGCAATCTGTCAATGAAACAATGTTCTCACGCATGAAACGATTTTGAGATCTGAAGTTGTTGGTATTTATACAGCATTTCAAATAATTATGCACATGCCATTTTTGTTTATTTTCCCAATACAGTCAGTAAGTTTACAAATTTTATTGTACCCTCAATGGTTATTTGACAGTGTGAGTGTTATAATATTTAAATTAAATAAAAATCTCAAAAGATACTTTAATACTTTGAAAAATATGCTGTTCCAAATTATTATGCAGAATGCACTTTAATCAAATTTAAAATGATATAATGATTAAAAATTAACCAGAAACAGATATATCTGCTGACAAATGTGCTGCAAGGACAGATCATTTTTTCCAAAAACAAACAAACACAATGTAAAATCAATAATGTGGTCTTTAGTCTTTATTAGTCTCCATAATCTTTTGTGATGTGCGTTAGGTTATCTATTGTCTGCAACAGACCACTGTGTGAAGAGAAATCCTGACATGCTATTGTTTACCTTTGCTATTACGTTTGCTATTGTTATTTCTTTCTCAGATTGGTTTCTGCTGAATTAAAGGAGTCATCTGATCCGAGTTCATGTTTTCCTTTGTCTTTATAGTGTTAGGAGCTGTTTATGCAATATGTAAAGTTTGTAAAAGTCTCAAACCCAAAGACATTTTCTTTTTAAAGTCCAGGCCCTAAATGTATATGCAAAGTAAGGCATCACTTTTATTCATGCTGTAGTTGATTCGCCCATTCGTATTGCATTGGGAGCAAATATTCCAAATATGGTAAGGTGCGTAACATTTCCGTCACATGCTCTAGGTATTCGGCCATTCACAATGCACTGGTTTGTTGGCCAATCAGAGCACTACGCGCTTTTTATTGTACGATGAACTTTGTACAAATCGATGCGTTTCAGCAATGCAGGGCAACAATGGAGCAACAATAATGTACAGCATGTGGCAAATAGCATGCTTTTTGAACCATAAACACAGCAAATACAGCAAATAACGTGCTTTTGACTGTAGCAATGCCATATGACATTGAAATGTTGATTTTCCTTTGATGGATTATGTACCTGCCTGGTGATGTTTAGAGTATTTCTGCTTACGTCTCAAAAAATATATGGACTTCAAAATCTTTATAACACTTTTGCTTTCACGAAGCTTAGTGCAAGAAGTCTATTCACATTCTTGTACACAATAAAAAAAACTGAATGCTCATTCCTGAGCTGTTCAGTGGACTCAAAGGTCATATCTGTGACTATGATCTATAAGTGAATGGAAAGAAAAGTGCTTTGTACAGTCAGTGCCTTTCATTTTCACTTTGCCTTGGTGTTTACGATTTATAATATCTACCATTTTATTATCTGGTAGATATTATAAAGAGTTATAAAGTTCAAGATATTTTGTGTTTCGTTGAATTTTTTTTAAAAATCGGTGACTTTTGATGGCAAACTTTATTGTCTTAGAAAATTTACAGAGGTGGTACAATTAAGTCTTCATTTGATGAACGAGAACCAATAACGATATTTAAAAGATGTCATTTGATTTTTTTTTTAAATGACATTTATCTGATTTATTCATAATTTTGGATTGTAGAAAAGCAGCTTTATAGTGAATTCAGAGTAGAAGGCTACAGGCAAATGTAAAAAAATGGGATATGGAATATATAGGATTTATGGTATTAATACAAAACACAAGTACTTAGCAATACCAACTGCGAAAACAATTATAAAATGTATATATCAGTAGTACTAACTATAAAAATAGTTAATATATTATAAGAATAATTTTTAATTTCTTTGGTATATATTATATGGTACAGGTATGTGATGTACACCTTTATATTATTTAGAATGACTATATGGCCATCCATATTATTTAGAATGACTATATGGCCATCCATATTGATTCATTATTCGTTACATTATTATTTCTCTGTCTGTCTCTCTCTCTCTCTCTCTCTCTCTGTCTTATATTACAGTATTCCTGGTTCTTCTTCGAGACTATGGCTAAGTCAATGGCACAGTACCTTCAGGATGGCAACAGAATGAAAGTGAGTGTACTGTACTTCCCGCACATGTTAGCCAAGAAGTCATTAGATCAAGACCTTGAAGTACTATCACCAAGAAACAGCCTCCTTTAATGTTATCTGAGAGAAATGTGGACTCAATTGTATTCCATTTCCTTTTTTCGTCATCATTTTTACATTTTAGTGCAATAGACTTACTTGTAAATAATTCTGAGGTACCAAGGCAGGATGTTGCAGGACTTGACATTTGTGCGCAGAACTTCCTCATTCTTATAAAGTGTGTATGGTCAAAGTATTTGAAAAAGAAAATACTTTGAATGTACACCATGCATGTGTTTGACATTTTTTTACATCACTTCATTCCAGACATGTTCAGACCCATTTGACATGCTTGTGAGTCACATTTGCATAACTGAAACCATGATCTTGTTTGTAATTTACAGGTTTGTTGTAAGAGGTGTGTTGTATAAACCTGACTTTATGCATTCCATAACATACTGTACGTCTAAAACAAGATATAAAAAATGTTTTATCCAATGCAACTTACAAATTTACCGTAGATTTACGTTTATGTTATTTACTAGCAAGAGTTTGTTCAAAGTAAAATAAATTTTAAATATTAACAAGTCTTTATCTTTACAGAATAAAACTATACAATAACAGCCTCATGCAAAGCATTCTGGGAACCAGAAATCATCATCAACCTTTTTCTGTTTTTGCTTCAGATTTTGTTTTCCAGAATGTTTTGCTTGATACTGTTTTTTTTTTGTTTTACTCTGTAAAGAGAAAGACTTGTAACTTTGAACAAACTCTTGCCAGTAAATAACATAAATGTAAATCTACGGTAAATTACTGTCAACCCAGCTGCAATTTCTATGGAATTTTTTTATAGTGTGTGTTTTATCTTTCTTTGTAAGTGTTGACAGCTAAAATAAGAAGAAAATCATTCCACATTACTTACATTTATGTCTAATAATTGTAATATTTATAATAATCTGAGTTATTTGATTGTGTTTGTTTGCTCCATCCACTGAAACTAAGCAGAAATCTATTAATTCCTGTAACACACTTTATTAAGCGTTGGCCCCCTTGTTTTACCTACAGATGCCTCGTACTCAAAGGTTTCCTGACTCGTTCCACCAAGCGCTGCAGTCTCTGCTGTTATCAATCATCCCTCACATCACCATCCGCTACGTGGAGATTCCAGAGGAGGCCCGTTGTATCAATTTCGGCCTGGCTTTCTTTATTAAGGTCAGGCCTAAAGATATAGTACTTCAATTTACGTCAGGTTTTAGGACTTTATTAAGGTTAGGTCAAACTCTTTAGGGCTTCATTAAGGTCAGGTCTAACTCTTTAGGGCTTCATTATGGTCAGGTCTAACTCTTTAAAACCTCATTAAGGTCCGGTCGAACTCTTTAGGGCTTCATTAAGATAAGGTTGAACTCTTTAAGACCTCATTAATGCCAGGTTTAACTATTCTGAGCTTTTTAATGGTGAGGTCTAACTCTTTAGGACGTCATTAAGGTCAGGTTGAACTCTTTAGGACTTTATTAAGGTCAGGTCTAACCCTTCAGAGCTTTATTAAGGTCAGGTCTAACTCTTTAGGACCTCATTAAGGTCAGGTCTACCTCTTTAGGACCTCATTAAGGTCAGATCTAACTCTTTAGGACCTCATTAAGGTCAGGTCGAACTCTTTAGGGCTTCATTAAGATAAGGTTGAACTCTTTAGGACCTCATTAAGGCCAGTTTAACTCTTCAGACCTTTTTTATGGTGAGGTCTAACTCTTTAGGGCTTCATTAAGGTCAGGTCTAACTCTTTAGGGTTTCATTAAGGTCAGGTCGAACTCTTTAGGGATTCATTAAGGTCCGGTTTAACTATTCAGAGCTTTTTATGGTTAGGTCTAACTCTTTAGGACTTTATTAAGGTCAGGTCTAACCCTTCAGAGCTTTATTAAGGTCAGGTATAGCTTTTTATAATGAGGTTTAACTCTTTAGGACTTTATTAAAGTCAGGTCTGACCATTTAGGACTTTATTAAGGTCAGCTCTAACTCTACAGAGCATTATTAAAGAAGTAGTTCACACATTGACTTGACCATAGTAATTTTTATTCCCACTATGAAAAGTTAATGGGCACCATTTTTTGGATGAACTACTCCTTTAAGATCAGGTCTAACTCTCTAGGTCCTAGGACTTCATTATGGTCAGCACTAACTCTCTAGGACTTCATTAGGGTCAGGTCTAACTCTTTGGGGCTTCATTAAGGTCCGTTCGAAGTCTTTAGGGCTTCATTAAGGTCAGGTCTAACCCTTTAGGGCTTCATTAAGCCCTGGTTTAACTCTTCAGAGCTTTTTATGATGAGGTCTAACTCTTTAGGACTTCATTAAGGTCAGGTCTAACTCTTAAGGACCTCATTATGGTCTGCCCGAACTCTTTAGGGCTTCATTAAGGCCAGGTTTAACTCTTCAGAGCTTTTTATGGTTAGGTCTAACTCTTTAGGACTTTACTAAGGTCAGGTCTGACCATTTAGGACTTTATTAAGGTCAGGCCTAACTCTACAGCGCATTATTAAAGTAGTAGTTCACACATTGACTTCACCATAGTAACTTTTATTCCCATTATGAAAAGTTAATGGGCACCATTTTTTGGATGAACTACTCCTTTAAGATCAGGTCTAACTCTCTAGGTCCTAGGACTTCATTAAGGTCAGGTCTAACTCTCTAGGACTTCATTAGGGTCAGTTCTAACTCTTTGGGGCTTCATTAAGGTCCGTTCGAACTCTTTAGGGCTTCATTAAGGCCTGGTTTAACTCTTCAGAGCTTTTTATGGTGAGGTCTAACACTTTAGGGCTTCATTAAGGTCAGGTCTAACTCTTTAGGACTTCATTAACGTCAGGTCTAACTCTTTAGGAACTCATTAAAGCCAGGTCTAACTCTTTAGGACTTCATTAAGGTCAGGTCTAACTCTTTAGGACTTCATTAAGGTCAGGTCTAACTCTTTAGAACCTCATTAAGGTCAGGTCAAACTCTTTAGGGCTTCATTTAGGTCTGGTCTAACTCTTTAGGACATCATTAAGGTCAGGTCAAACTCTTTAGGGCTTCATTAAGGTCTGGTCTAACTCTTTAGGGCTTCATTAACTCTTTCCCCGCAAGCATTTTTCATGATTTTCACAAAAGTCTTCCAGAAAATGCTCCTTTTTAAATATGTAAACATACAGTATATGAAATAAAAGAACAGACCCTCTGCTTTCAAACTAAAAAAATCTGTTTCATCCTACCTTCATGTGTTCTGTTTTTATCACCTTTAATGTAGTTTAATCCAAAACACCAAATTTTGAGCAAAAAGCTGAGATAATTAAATTTTTGTGAAAGACTTTTGATAGAGATCAGATGCAGAGCGATCCTTAAAACTTACACAGACATACAGCTGTTTGCCCTAGGGCAATACTTCCAGGTTTTATAAGTTTTATAAGTTCCTTGTGGATAATAGCGGTATTGCAGATTGACGAGATAACTCGTCAATGGCAGGGAAAGAGTTAAGGTCAGGTCGAACTCTTAAGGGCTTCATTAAGGCCAGGTTTAACTATTCAGAGCTTTTTATGGTTAGGTCTAACTCTTAAGGACTTTATTAAGGTCAGGTCTAACCCTGCAGAGCTTTATTAAGGTCAGGTAGAGCTTTTTATGATGAGGTTTAACTCTTTAGGACTTCATTAAGGTCAGGTCTGAACATTTAGGACTTTATTAAGGTCAGGCCTAACTCTTCAGAGCATTATTAAAGAAGTAGTTCACACATTGACTTGCCCATAGTAATTTTTATTTCCACTATTTATAAGATCAGGTCTAACTCTGTAGGTCCTAGGACTTAATTAAGGTCAGGTCTAACTCTCTAGGACTTCATTAGGGTCAGGTCTAACTCTTTGGGCCTTCATTAAGGTCAGGTCTAACTCTCTTGGACTTCATTAAGGTCAGGTTTAACTCTCTTGGACTTCATTGAGGTCAGGTCGAACTCTTTAGGATCTCATTAAAGTCAGGTCTAACTCTTTAGGACCTCATTAAGGTCAGATCTAACTCTTAAAGACCTCTTTAAGGTCAGGTCGTACTCTCTAGGACCTCATTAAGGTCAGGCCTTACTCCTATGATTCATTAGGTTCAATTATAACTCTAGAAGTCAGATAAAACATGCCTACATGTGTAGCATTTTAAGTAAGGCCTAATATTTTTGTGCTTCTATATGATCTAGTCTAACACATTTTGGGTGTGTATTAAAGTTGTACTTCGTTAAGCTCAGAATGAACTCTTTAGCATTTCAATAAAGAATTATTAAATTATAGGTTCACCCAAAATGCGTTAATAAAAGAATTACGTCTTTACATTTGGCAAAACATATATTGATAGTTTCATAGTTTCAGATGGCATTCTCACTAATAATGAAACTGCAATGATGTAAACTTTGTAGAAGAAAGGAAATGGGGTGAGGCCTACTGTACACGGATAATTTATAGTTTTTTCTATTGAAATTTCTATCTGTATACACTTCTGTAAATAGCTTACACCGGTAATTCATTATCTTGTGCAACTGTATAAAAAGTAAAATATTGATAGAAATTATTGTGAAGGGCTGTGGCTTAGGAAAAAATTTTTTTGTGCCTTACATAGTTTGGGCTTAGTCACCATATGTTCATGTGTCTAAAATGCTGGTTCAAATCTTGACCTTTTAAACACATTTCACCTAAGCCTGTTATAGAATAGTTTTGCATGACTGTGTTTGTGTCTCCCAACAGCGCTGCCTCACATTTATGAACAGAGGATTTGCTTTCAGTCTGATAAATGACTACATGTGTGGCTTCAGCCTTAAAGATCCAAAGGTAGGCAAGATCGTGCACGTATAGTTCATTGAACTCTATTATATGGTCAATGCAGTGCTACTCTACTTAAAAGTGAAACCAAAGTTGTACAGTTTAATTTAATTTAATTTCAAGATATAGTGCCTTTCATAATAGGAAAGGTTTTCATGTTTTCTGCAGTGTTTCACATTTGTAAAATCTAAAATTGGTCAATGTTTTGGTGTAGCAACCTACTAATTTTTTTATACAGGCCAAGGCACCATAATGATTGTTACAAAGTAATAATCAGAAAAATAGTAGTCACCTTTATTACTTTGTTGCATAGTCTTTGCCTTAAGCTGAATGCTATACCATCTATAAACGCTGCTATACCAACTTGTTTTTAACATGTATCCTGATGCATATATAGTGTTATAACTAAGCAAATCTTCCTGCTTTTATCACATGCAATAATAGAGTCAGTTATGACATTTAAAACAAATGACTAAAAGGGTTACGTGTCATCCTGGCCTTCGAATCCATGGCTGAAGGAAGTAGTTCCACAAAAAAAGAGACTTTTAAAGACACTCCTTTGTTTGTTTTAATTTTTTTACACACGTGTTGTTTAAAGGCAATATCACTCTCATAGTTATGTGATATGGCTCTACTGTATATCAGCATGGCTGTGACTCACTCACAATAGAGCAATATCATACTCCTACTCAAACGGCAGGGGAAGAAGGGATAATAAAATAAAATGAGCAAAGTTTAAAGAATAAATCTTTATCTTTAGAAATGTATTGCAGTGTATTACAATATACTTTAATACGTTCAGTTCTGCTTTTAGGAAAAGAAAACAAAATGATAAGCATCAAACACATATTTTAAACATGCAGGTTTTATTAAATTTACAACAGTGGGGACTTGGGGGTCTTCACATTAATGTCAGCAGTAGCACCACAGTTTACTAATGTGTACTAATTGCAATTGACATGTTCACATGATTTAGTGTGAAATGGTTAAAATGTCAGATTTAAAAAAGGGATGGGCCTTTTAAGATCATTTACTGTATGGACCGTTTCCCGGACAGGGCTTGAGTCTAGTCCAAGACTAAAATGCTTGTTTGATTTGTCCTAACTGAGATCAGCTTGCACTGACATATCTTTATATATATATATTAATCTTAACCCTCTCCAGAAAACCACTCCTATATTTCCATTACACTTTTTATTGAAACATAAGTGACATCACAGAAGTATTTTTTATTTGATTCTTAGGTAAAAACTCTTCACAGTAAAACATTTCACAACCGACCTAAGCTCATCATCTGTTCTGCTCTGTTTAGTTTAGATCCTATCATAACCCATGACTCATTTTAACTAGAAAATACACAGTCTGTTTAGACTTTTCTTAGAAGACATGTACAGCACAGTTCAGTGCACAAGCCATCGATCTACTTTATCTTCTGTATTGCTAAACCTGTGTAGGACTGCAGGGAGTGCTGAAGCATAACCCAGCATAGTTTTCACCATACACCCCAGACAGATGACCAGCCTGAGACAGAATATTTACAGTAATACTGAATATTTAATCAAACCTCTTTCTTCAGTTGTGCTACATGAGACAACAGCTGAAAAAAATTATTATATGTAAGGAATAATTGATGATGGGCCATTTCAAAGGACTGTAGGCAATTATTCCTATACACATGTGATAGTTCAGGACATGCGCACACAACATCAGATGTCATTTTTGTAATAGTTTGTGGTTAACCACCTGTCTTTTACTTCAAAACGTTTTGTTTATGATCTCTTTGATACTCTTAAATTGCAAGCTGTTATAACGTCATATCTGGGATATAGTTTCAATAGGACTCTCTAAAATTGCACTACCACTGTGTTTTATACAACTTTTTTATATCTGCAGGTGCTTACAGAGATGAAATTCGAATTCCTCATGACGGTGTGCAACCACGAGCACTACATCCCTCTCAACCTGCCTATGGCGTTTGGTCGTACCAAGATGCAGAGAGTCCAGGGTAGGTCTGTCTTCCCTATTTTTGTGGCTACCAACATGCCATGGCTCTCTCTCTCACCCCCCATGCTCTCATCCATTGCACCACGCCTTGAAACCCAGTCTAACGACTTGTTGTGTAACCAGAAAACCCAGACACACAGGGTTTTATGTTATCTTGTACAATCTAACTTTCATTAAATAAATTTAACTTTGCATTAAATACGTTCATATGGTTCATTAACAACATGGCTGTCTTTAGTTTGTAAATGAAAATTTGCTGATTCTGGTAAAAATTTTCACCAAAAAAATATTTCAGAGCTACTGCAGTCTAAATAATACTTCCCATATTCGCCAGACACTATCCAAAAATGCATACATGTTCATTTTATCAGTATGTACTTTCCATGGGAAAGGGGTGCCAGTTACAGTGTCTAGATGGCACGCCATGATTTAGACGAATCATGTGGCAACAACATGGCATTATACAGGGAAACTTGTTGTTATGCATTTCACATGCTTTTCTAAGAAAAACAGTATACAGTATGTACTGTGTGTTGTATTTAATCTAGTGTTACATTCTGAATACAGCCCCTCTCACAAGTTCACTCTCACCACTGATGATGACAATCCTGCATGATCGCTTCCTTTATTCATTATTTCAGATTTTATTTCGTATGCGGCGGAGTGTTTCGGTGTCTTAGGTAGGTGATGCCGACCCAAACGCACCAAATTAACCTCACTAAACATCTTGCTATGCTCCTGCATTATCATCAGTCTAACCGCATCTGACTCTCCAGAAAGATGCCTTCACTTTTCCTCTCATAAAAAAACACCAAGAGTCTGCTTTGCTCGGATGCAAGAATACGTATTGTGAGATTTTGGATGATCTCTGACAACAAAGGGATTAAAAGGGCAATCTTTCGTGTTGTCTGAGTTTTATGTTGTTCGTTGCTGTTACATTTGACCGTTTTAATGAAGTGTATATCATGTACTATATTTGTCTGCTATGCTCTGTCCTCACTTGAATTTACGACTGAGTGCAGAAACATCTTGTGTGGATTTTTTCATCTTTGACGTGGGTGTTGCATTTTTTTTCTGATTATTACACGGCTCATTGGAATGCTTGATTCTGATTGGCCATTGGCAACATTTGCATGTTTTTTATTCACAGAACAATCGCTCAAAACTAATAACACATGGTAACCCAGATGCTGAAAATCATTTTCACATGTAGGAGTGAACGGGGCACAAACTAACGCGGGGTTAATGGTGTCGCAGCTACTTTACATATTTATACAGGGCCGAGCAATTTGTGCTTTTGGTCTTTTTCTCTTACTGTCAGAAGATGATCTCCTGTTAATTTGTGAGTGTTTTGGAGGCATTAAAGTAAATTTCTTCATCTTAAGTTTTTTTTTTCGATTTCTAACTAAGTGACCAAATCCAAGATTATATTATTATAATCACTGTCTTGTTACCTAAAACAACACACTATTTTAAAACATGTCAGCAACTCCTGGTAACTGATAGCTGGGATTGAAATAATTTTTTACACAGTGGGGTTAGTTGTAATGTAAATACTATTAATCAAAATGATAGGGGAAATAACTCACAATCAAAAATTAAAAAAACAATACAAATTTTGGCCATTTTTGCCTTCATTTAACAGTGAGTAATGGAGTGTGCACACCAAAGCTTTTACGCCCGGGGCCAGCGCATGTTTTCAATTGTTTCCAGTGGAAGCTCTTTGTTTTTCAAATAAGCCAGCAGCTAGCGTTTTTCTTCCGCACTGATAACCAGCGCTCTGCGTTTTTTCCACGCTCAACACTGAGCGCCGAGAGTTGAAGAATATTCAACTTTGGGTAAAAAGCAATCACAGTAGAGGAGGGGCGGGAGATTACCACAGCAACCAACCGGCTCACAGCTAAAGTATCACAGCAACCAAAGCGCTCAGCTGAAGAAAGCTGGCACTCAGCTGAAAAAACAGCTGGCATTTGCAGTTATCCAGGCTGCGTTTAAAAGTTTTGGTGTGCACAACCCCTAAGGAGAGGACAGGAAAGTACAGGGGGGAGATAGGGGTATGGGATCGGCAAATGACCACATGCCGGGAATCGAACTCGGGTCGCCGAAAGTGCGAAAGCACCACATGTCGGAGCGCTGCCCACTACACGCAATCACAATTTTGTCTTAATTATGAAGCGCTTTCAGAAAAATCTATTTAAATGCATTGATGCCTAATACAAGGATGGTTAGATGAAGGATCATGGATGGATGAATGTGTGAATATCTATCTTTTATAGGCAGATATATAAACAATATCAATATAGACAGAATATTATTTAATTATTTGTCTTTTAACCAAACTTTCTACCAGGTGTTAAAACAAACCCAATGTTGTAAAGTTTGCACTCCTGTCACTTTCGTTGTAATTGTACGATAACGGTAGGTCCCTTAACCCTTGTGCCTTGTTCCAATTCACTACCCTTTCATGTTGTTAGCGGCCAAAAAAGGCCACTAAATTAAACGGCTGTAAAAATGTATCAGATTAATATTTTTCTTAAATTTTTTTGCATAAATCTGTTAATCAACCTCAGAACTGATCAAAACTACCAAATGTTTCCAAAAATTTCATGATTTTAACTCTTTAATTGCCAAGCTCATAAGTGGTGCCACTGATTTGAGAAAAAAAAAAACACAAAATCACTGATTTTCAATATAAAAAGTGATTGTGGACTGAATTTTTTTTCACCCTTTTCACAGTCTTGGGCATGCCAAAAATTGGTAAAAACATTGGCTTTGATGCATTTTTAGTTTTTGTGCAGCATCAGATAAAATTTTTTTCTCCCTCATTTATTGTTTGTGGCCATTTTTTCCCCATTGACTTCCATTATAACAACATTTTTTGATTGCAGAGCCATGACACCTTATTACCATGCATTTTTGATTCTTTGTGGTTTTAGTTTTTGCAAAGAGGTAAAATTTGTCATTTTTACTGTTGATCACCATGTGGCACAATTAACCCTTTAGTAGCCTGTGCAAAAAAAAGAGCTTGAATTCTGGATTGTACATTGAGTTATATGGACTATAACAGCATATTAGAGAGAGAGAGAGAGAGAGAGAGAGAGAGTGTGTGTGTGTGTGTGTGTGTGCGTGCGTGTGCGTGCGTGCGTGCTTGCATGTGTGTGCGTCTGTGTGGAAAAATCTGTAAAAAATCTTCTCTTCATCAGATTTATTAACAACATTTATTATGAACCAAAATGCAAAAACAACTTCAAATAAACTGAACAATGAAGCAAGAGTAGAGGATGGATGGAGAACTAAACAATCAAACTAATTTTTTGGTGTGTATATGTGTACGTGTGTGTGTTCAGTCTTTTTAGCAGGACTTGCAGCATATTACTTGGTGCTCTCTGCAAGTGTGTCTACCACAACGGATACAAATGCTGACTGTTCTTTTTTTGGTTCTGTACACCACTTGCATGTTCCCCTCTTCACTCCTGAGCTGCTGGTGCCTGCTGGTGTCTGTGGATTTGTGTCTAGAGGGACAGCTACAGGAGACTAAATCCCTCTCACCAGTGCAGCACTAACTGGTGCACGAGGGAGGTGCTCTCTCCTCAATACTAACACTAACCCTACACACACACACACACACACACACACACACACACACACACACACACACACACACACACACACACACACACACACTCGTACACACACAATGGTTTTATAGTCCATATAACTCAATGTACAGACCAGAATTTATGCTCTGTTTTTTTGCACAGGCTACTAAAGGGTTAATGGTGCCACATGGTGATCAACAGTAAAAATGACAAATTTTACCTCTTTGCAAAAAGAAAAGGCACAAAGAATCAAGAATGCATGGTAATAAGGTGTCATGGCTCAGCAATCAAAAAATGTTGTTATAATGGAAGTCAATGGGGAAAAAATGGCCACAAACAATAAATGAGGGAGAAAAAAATTTAATCTGATGCTGCACAAAAACTAAAAATGCATCAAAGCCAATGTTTTTACCAATCTTTGGCATGCCCACGACTGTAAAAAAGGTAAAAGAAAATCCAGTCCACAGTCACGTTTTATATTGAAAATCTGTCATTTTGTGTGTTTTTTTTCCCCAAATCAGTGACACTACTTATAAACTTGGCAATGAAAGAGTTAAAATCATGGAATTTGTGCAAACATTTGGTAGTTTTGATCAGTACTGAGGTTGATTAACAGATTTATGCAAAAAAATGTGAAAAAAATTTCATCCGATAAATTTTTACAGCAGTTTAATTTAGTGGCCTTTTTTGGCCGCTAACAACACGTAAGGGTAGTAAATTTGCCCACAGTATATTGTTAAGTTTTTGAAAAATTTCAAAGCATTTTCTTAAAATATGTGTAAATATAAGATTTGTCACCAAAAATCATTCCATTTGCTGAAACACAGAGAAAGTTGTGGCCAAATTAAGACAAAAAAATTGCAAAAATGGCCAAAAATGGCCCCAACAACACATAAGGGTTAAGCAAACTTTAAGTGTTCATTTGTAGCATAAAAATGATTAATCTAACGTAAATATTTTTTGGTTGTGCCCCGCTCTCCCCTACCGTGTAATATTACACAAAACTAAATATAAATATGTTTTTTTTAAAACATATATGACATTATATTTACAAATGTAAATTATTATGTACATAATAAAACCAAATAGTGTGTTCGTGACATTTGAATGTCTTATTTTAAAACAGGTTTTCCTCATGGAAGGTCTGCATTCGTTAAAAATTAGCAAATAAAACATTCATGCAAATATAACATTCAAATCAATATTTAATGTTCCTTACCTTACTTGTGAGGTAAATTGCCGTGTAATAAATGGGATAATGTACACACAGCTGGTTGATATGACTTCAGTGTGATACAAGACCCTCCGCTTCGGATCCTGATCACACTGTCTGGGCTTATTTCTGCAATGGCAACCGGCTGCCTATACATTATCCCTTACTTATAGTAGATACACTGGTTTCATGGTCTTAGGTGGTCTGAGCTGGTCTAGCAAGTGTTAAACTTGTTAAACAGTCCTGACCAAGCTGGGTGACCAGAAAAGACCATCTCAGGCTGGATTAATCTTTTAGTATAGCATGGGCTAATTTTCTGACGTACAGTTCATATCCTATTTCACGAAACACAAGCTTTTTCTGTCACTCTTTGGTTCCTGTTTCTGTTGTCTGGAATGCAGTAAAGTCGGCTTTTAGACAGCATCTGAAAGCTGAAGTAGGCAGCCGTCAAACTTCAGATACAGTCCTTGCATTTGGTACTCACTATCACAAATGTCAAAAGTGGCCCACTTTTTCAAGTTAAACTCCATTTGCATCAACGCATCTATTCAGTAGGATTGCGGTGTTAAGATGCATGAAATAGCGCGTTGCCTGTTGAGCTCTTTTAAAGGCCACAGAGACCCCAGGACCTCTCTCCTAATAAGGGGATATAAAACATTAGGTACGACTTTGACTGTAAACTAATTTAATGTTTCAGACCAGAGTTTGGAGTACAGCCTGACTGAGGAATACTGTAAGAACCATTTCCTGGTGGGTCTGCTTCTACGAGAGGTGGCTGATGGACTTCACGGTTGCCCAGAGATCAGGCAGTTGGCCGTGACCACGCTCAAGAATCTAATGATCAAACACGCCATGGACGACAGGTACAACGCTTTTAAGGTGAGTTAAGAAATTGTACATATACGCTTATCGTTTCTGAAAGGGTAATTGTAATGTTTGCACAGGTGTATTGTTGACCTTTGTTCCCAGACAACTGCAGATTGGTGCTTTGCATGTTTACGTACTGTAAATACATCCTACCGTTGACTACAGTAATGAGATTAATTTTCAAGGATGGTCTGTGTACCAGCGGTCTGTATATGAATCACTAGCTGTTTGGCTTTCAATGGATTAGTTAATGACTCTATTCCTATTGTTCATTATTAAGGGATATGAACTCAACTATACTACAGCCAGCTGTATTGTTGTTTTTATACGATTTAAAACGGCTTATTATTTTAAAAGATTATTATGTTTGATTGTGAAAGCTGAACTTAAGCTGTATGTACACACCAAAATAAAACAAACACTATCAAGATTTCTTCGACTGAAGCAACGACATGCCGTGACAGCAGGTTAACAACACCCTGGCAAGCATCCACAATACTTGAGATAAGGGCACGCACTTACAACAAACATCTTATCCTTCTTCTCAGAACATTTTCGTATTCAAAATTAAACAATTTGGTCATTAAAAGCCAGTTCATCTATTTCTGACCCAAATGCATAAGCAGGCTGACATTATACTTGTGTACATTTGCATTGTATGCATTTGCATTTGTTTTCTCATGCAAGGTGACAAACAACAAAACAAGGAAATCTCCAAGTTATGTCTGCGCTACTGCCACCGCTGTGAATAACTGCTGAATCCTGTGTTTGCATTCACCTCAGACAGGCCATCTGTTATGCAAATGCTTTATTCAATGTGTCCAGATAAAGTTTGAGATCGTTGTCACAGGTCACACTTCTTAAGCTCCCGATGTGATCTGGCTTCTTGAGAAGCCCCCGTCATCTGTGTTTGCTCTGAGCCATATCGGCACGTAACCCAGCCAATGATGTTTTTTGCAGTGAACATTAAAGTGCACCTATTTCATTGCTAAAAAATTATTTTGTGTATTTGGTATAATACAATGTGTTTGCGTAGTTTTATGGTTAAAAAAAACATTTTTTTCCACTTCCTGTACATTTTAGTAGCTCCAGTTATCCCTGCCTTCCTCAAACACATTGATTTTGTACAAAACCCATCGATTTGAAAAGCGCTGTGTCCCTTATTGGCCAGCTAATCTGTACATTGGGATTGGCCTGAATACCTCTGACGTCAGCCGGAAATTTGACGTTCCCTACCATGTTTGAAAGATTCGGTCACAATGCAATGCAATCCTGTTAATTTACAGGCTGGAGGAATTATGATAATGTCAGACTTTTGTCCACATCAACAGGCCCAGGAAGTAAACTGTTGCCTACAATCCCTATGTTTGTTGTAGTCCAAAAAAACTTTTGCATATCGTTAACATGTACTAATACACACTTACACACCAAAAGAAATGTAAAATCGTGAATCGGACAATAGGTGCTCTTTAACCATACCTCAAATGGTCCCTCAACATTTCTAAGCAAGCAGACGTGTTAGGATTTTTACATTGCGAATAATAAAATGTGTAATAATAAAAAATTCTCATATCCACACCGAAGGATGAACACGGTGTCATGATTCTGCCCTCTTATCCTTTTTTATTATTAGTCTTGAGGCAGGATCATGACAGGCCCATGTTTTGTGTGAAAGCACTGGCTTTGTTTATTCAAGCCATGTGCTTTCTGTCTCGTCTCCTGACCCCGCCCCCTCGTTTCCTAGTTAATCATCCCATTATTGTTTGATGCATGTCACCTGTTCACCTCTTGATTGGGTATGCATTGACGCAGGGTGCGATTTGTGAAAAAAACAGAGGGGGGGATGTTTTCATAGGCGTCGATTTCGGCGACCATACCCACCATATTTCGTCATGAGTCATTTTGTACCCACCACTAGTTTTAACTTTTTTGACTGTTTTCAGTGGTTATGAAGAGCAATATGAGAGAGAAATTTGGTAATCGTTGTGTGACCTAACAAAAATCCATTATAATATTATTATTATTTTTTTATATATTTCTAATTAAAATATTTCTAATATTCAGAAATGCGCTCACCGCTCACGAGCTCTGATCGGAACAAACCCGAACCTCACTGTCTGCAAATTATGAGCTTATTGACGATTTTTTTAAATTCTTGACATAATGCGTCTCTGTCCACAGCACATTTCAAAACATTTTAATTCATAAAAATAAATCATGAGAACATGAACTCATCACTGCATTTGCAGGAATTGTAAAATCTTTTTTCTTATTAACTCATGAAGCAGCCTAACGCAATAAAAACTAACGAAAAAACACGCAATAATTAAATCTTAAATGGCAAAACTATGGCACAACGTAGTGTCAACCTAAACATAAATATGAACAATGTAGTGATTGCAAAGTTAAACCATTACAGTTTTACTGCTGCTTTTAAAGTAATAACATAAACTTTACACCGCGATGCTGAGCTACAGTGAAATGATAGAAAAGACAGATGCATTATGTGTTGGTCAATTAGCCTCATTTGCGCAAACTGGACGCGCCCGCTCCTCGCTAAACGCTTCATCTGCATTTATCATGTGAAACTTCGGCCATTCTCAGTGGTGTGACTGGGACACTAACTCTGCTTGTCATCATAAACAGATAATCAGATTGTGATGTTTATTCCCGCTTTATTAATACGCGGCTGAATATGCTGCCTTCCATCGTTTCGACACACAGCTCCATAACCATCTCGCAAGTGTTGATAGGCTATTACTCGTGAGGTGTAACCGGATGTGTAACCAATCAGATAGCACCGTGGGCAAGACATTGAGCAAGTCTTCAGAGTGGTGAATACAGAGAGGCTGCACGGCAGCTGTATCCGAGCCAGCCAAAGTAGCGCATTTTAAAACAAAATTGACTTTAATCAAACCACGGATCCGTGATAAGTTTTGTGATCCGTCTTGCCACTAGTGTAGTAGCACTGATCACTTTGAGGGGGGGATAAATTTATCCCCACCGGGGATAAAAATAATTAAGCAGAGGCAGGGATACATTGACCAGAAAGGGGGAAATCCCACGCAAATCCCGCCCTGCATTGACGTCACTTTTCCATGTGACCTTGCCGTAGCCTGGCCTGTTGAGTGGCAAATGATTCAACAAAATGGCTGGTTTTCATAGCGACTGCTGCCAAAAACGCCAGTAAACTGACTATTATCAGCTTAAACTGAATTTATTTGGACTTGATAGCAGAGGTGGAAAATACTTAGTTACATTAGTTACATTTTCCAACCATCTGTTAGTGATGCAAAGTCCGATTCATTTCCGCGAACCGGCTTTTTTCGAACAGTTCGGCTCATTGAACCGGTTCAAAAAGCCGATTCAACAGTTCCTGACGTCATGAAGAAATGACATTGCTACGCATTTATTTTCTAATAACTTGTATCAATGAAACATTCAAATAAAGTCGTTTGTGTCAACACATTAAAACATTCAAATAAAACGTTAATTTTGTGAAGGCATAGCTGATTTATTGCCTTTCATTCACAGGTTAGTAATGTTTGTGGTCACAGGTTCGCGGATTGTAAATGCCAGATACCAGTTTTGACTAGCCTACAACTTGAATAAGATTCCTAAAAGACACTGGTGCACAATTGAGGATGTGTAAGTTTAAAGAATAAATAAACTTGTCTTTTAAACTCATTGGTCTTCCTTAAGACAACAATATGATTTGCATGCACAATAAATTGTACTAAAACTAAAGCTTTTTAATAAAACAAGCATATTAAGAAACTAATAAAACAAGAAACTTTGCATATCAGGCTCGTTCAAATCCTCTGTGATTCACACGCAGTGTCAGCAACTCATCCGTCAGAATCATTGGCAATCTTCGCCTCGGCAATCATCGAAAACTTTGTTCGGTTCTTTTTTAGTTCGACATGCTATTTGGGCTGTGCGCCCTGCGTCATCAACCCAGAACTTATGCCCAAAACTAAAGTTCGATTCAGTTCGATTTGTTAACCGGCTCGACCGGTTACTTCCTGAGAACCGGCTCAAAAGAACGATTCAGATTTTTGCTCCTGAATGAAAATTCTAAAAACCAGACAGTTAATAATGGTTTTAAACTACTTTTTATTCAGAACATGACAAATACAAATACTAAAATCTTGTTTTAATGCATCTGTATTAAATGTAAATCTATTTGTTATGAATTCAACACATTTCTGACACAAAAGCAGCAGACTACTGTCACTTTAAGACCCAAGACATACTGCTTTACGTTTCAATATACTGAATAACAGCTGTTTATGTTCAAGATAGAAAACTTAGTTCAGTGATCACGCGTGTGTCTGCTGTGTTTGACGAACCCTGTTTGCGCGTCCAACATTACACACAAGAAAATGTTTCCGCGCATTTGGATTCCGTGATTCCGTCCGCGTTATTCGCATCGCGAAAATCATAGGTCTCTACTAATAAATGAATAACTTGCCTCATCTTCCACTCCTTCAAGTCACTGTGATGGTAAACCAAGAGCGCGTGCCGCATCCGGAAGTGCTCGGGCAACATTACGCACAGTGCGTAAACATTATCGATCACTTATCGAACTGTCCTTATCGTTTTATCAAAAAAGTTTACATCGGTAAAATTATCGTTATCGAATTATCGCTCAGCACTAATGGTTTTCCAAAGAAAAACACGGATAAAATACAAATACTTGAAAAAATACTTTAGGTAGAAAGTAAAACCTTTCATAGTGACCCTAGCAACTTGTCAACCCACCTGTGGTCTGTGGAAGTTGGAATGAATGATCAATTTACTTCTCCTTTCAGTGTTTTTTGGCAGTCTGTAAAATGATAGCTCTGAATTCTTGTTAATCTGTTAGTACAGTCTATCGCACAACAGCCTTTCCCATTTAGACACGTTTTCCCTGTGTTTTCGCTGATTTCGCACTGTACTCAAATCATGCCACTCTGTCTTTTGCCACTCAGTGGGCGTAACCACAGTCGTTTTCGCCGAAGGTGACGTCACGTGCATACCCTCTATACCCTTGTGTTTGCTGTCCTGTGCTCGTTCGTTTTGTACTTTCTATCTGAGAAGTTTACCCAATGTTGTCAAGTCTAAGTCAAGTGTAAATTATAGTCATGTTTATTGTCTAGTAGTTTATAGCAAGTTTAGTGTTTAGTCTGTCTTGTGTTAAGGTATCTTGTTTATGTTGTTTGCCCCCTCGTGGGCTTTTGTTTCCTGTTTTTGTTCATTAATTAAAGTCTTTTTGCGAAACTGCTGTCTGCACTTGGGTTCTGTCCTCCCTTTACCTGACACACGGGCCATATACTGTATAGGGACCAGGATGTCATAGAAACTTAGGGCTGGGCTTTTGAGATTTTGACTAGTTAACGCTAAAGTTCTTAACAATTAATCCACAGTTTTATCAATTATTGATCAGTTAATGCATTCAGTTAAACGCAACAGATGCTCTATACTGAAGCCCTATATCTGTTTATGAATACTTTATGTATCATTGCATTTATCATTTATGTATCTATATGCATGTTATGCTTAAATCAATGATTTGATTCGAAATTAATTACAAATGTTCCTTTAAATGTACAGCCCTAGCAAGCATCAATTTGCAATATGCAAAGAAAATATGCAAGAAAACACATCGAAACAGCACGCAATATACTTAAGCTCTGCTTATTCAAATTGAACCTACAGTGCAGTGTATTGTGTTCCATTCATGACCTGACAAAATAACTCATTAATCTTTCATTATCTCGTGACTTTATTAAAGAACCAACAAGCTCGTATCTGTCTGCTGTACCTACCACTGTTTGAGCTGCTGTACCAGAACCTCAGTCAGATGAACAGCCCCAAGCAACTCTATAGAAATGGCATTGGCCTTATGGTAAACACCTATTTTTCACTCATACTGGATCTACAATCACTTAAAATCTATATTTTATGTAATGCGTATTGCTGAGTGCATTGAAATGTTTGTTAGATGTCAATCCAAACAGAAGGATAAGTCAAAGATGTTGCATTGTAGTCTTTACAGAAATAAAAGAATGAAATGTTAACAATGGCGTCTGTCTACCCTTCAACTAGATGTCTAATATCGGTCTTGGAAATGGCATAATGGCATAATGGTATTTAGCACAATGATATTTTTAAGCTGCACAGAAGTAGAGGTATAACCACAACAGTATATACTGTATGCTTAAGCATTGCCATAGTCATGAAAAATTATTGTGATTTCTTTATTATTATATAACTATATTATGCCTGTGCACTGTTTAATAACTTAAAATAGACATACAAGTTAAACAAAATCGAAGTGTAAACTTTAACCTTCCACATTCTTGAAAGAGCCAGATAACCGCTTCCTGTTTTTCATGATCCTCTAGTACCGGGATGACTTATCTGTGGCAGGTTCAACGGACAGCCGCAGGAGCAGCATCCTTGATAAGGAGCCAAGTGAGTATAAAAGGTTTTAACAACATATACCACAGGTAACAGTCACACATAAATTATAGATGGTTGTGTGCATGTGTGTGTTTCACAGGCAGTGTAACCACCCAGAATGGACACGTGAGGAGATCAATGTATGGGGATCCTGGTACACCAGACATTAATGAGGTAAAACAGTTGTTGCACATGTCCACAGATAACATCATCGCTAACAACACTTATCATTTTGTCATCTTTTTCACATCTGCTCAGTTAAACAGGCGCAGTTCTACAAAGAGCGCTGTGCCTGCCGTTGGCCATCTGGGCCAGTATGAGATCAGAGGGCTGCTTTTGTGTTACCTGCACATCATAAGAACTTTGTCAGATGGTAAACACGCTATACATGACCCGCAACGTTTTATTTGCATCATGTTTACCGGTCTACTTCTGTTGGTTGTGGTTGTTAAAGCCAAGCATTCATTTTGACTTAAGGTTGGGGTTTTTCACCCTCTGAACTCCATAGCAAAATAGCAACACGCTAAAAACAATTCAGAAAATTTCAACACAGCATTGTAGTGGCAAGTTTTGGATTTAAATTACATTTACATTTAATGTAAATGACATTTACATAACTGGTAATGGTAAATACTGATAAAATGAATGAACTGAATGCACTGTAGTCTGCCGAATGCATACATGTAAAATGTCAAAATCTAGCTTATAATGTATTGTTACTTTTCTCTTATACCACATATTAAATCTAGGTTTTAAAAAATGAAAAAAGCAATTATTATGAAGTTTGTGAAGTCCTAAGTAAAGTTATCCTTTTTACCAGCTCTCTTTGGATGAGGTTTTACCTTTTTGTACACCACGTTCCAAATTATTATGCACATGCCATTTTTTTTCCAGTACAGTCAGTAAGTTTACACATTTTATTTTACCGTCAACACTTATATGATGGTATGGATGTTGTCAGGGGCACTGCTAAGAATTTTGGGCCCCATGAAAAGAATCTTGACAGGGCCCCAACACAGCTGAGACTTTTTTCATATTAATTTACCTAAAATCATGCGCTTCGTATTTTGACTACCAATGGGGTGAGAAAATTTTACTTGAATTAAGTGTTTAAGAAAAAAAGAAACCTTATTTCACAATTTTTTTGTTTGAGATTGGCAGATCAGTTTGCTTGTTTTAAGGACAATTTCACTTAAATTGTATATTAATTTGTCTTAAAACTAGACTCATTTACTTAGGTGATTTTGCTCATCAAGAAAAAGCATCTTAATTTAAGAATTTTTAGATATTTCTACTGAAAACAAGACAAAAATACTGAATAAGAAAGTCATTTTTTGCTGTGTTGAACATTTACTAAAACTGTGTATTGTTATTTTTCCAGCGTTTTCATGACCTAACATGGGGAGAAAATTGAGTTCCCTTATCATGCACTTTTAACACTAGAACGGCCACCAGCACTCATTTTAACCGCAACATTTAAACTTATGCATTGCAAAAAATTATTTTCAAGAAAAAAAAAATTTGTATTTTTGTCTCGTTTTTTTAGAAAAAAATTCAAAAAATTCTTAAATTAAGATGCTTTTTCTTGATGAGCGAAACGACCCAAGAAAATAAATCTAGTTTTTAGACCAAAAATATTACATTTAAGGGATTTTGTGCATAAAACAAGCAAAAAAATCTGCCATTGGGGTAAGCAAATTTTTCTTGAATTTTTCTTGAATTTGGTGTTTAAGCAAAATGTTTAAGATTTTTTTGCTTACCCCATTGGCAGATTTTTTTTTTTCATTGGCAGAAGTTCACTTAAATGTAATATTTTTGGTCTAAAAACTAGATAAATTTTCTTGGGTCGTTTTGCTCATCATGAAAAAGCATCTTTATTTAAGAAATTTTAGATATTTTTACTGAAAACAAGACAAAAATACTTTTTTTTTCTTGAAAATAATTCTTGAAAATAATTTTTTGCAGTGTGGTAATTATCTTTAAATAATTATCTTAGAACAAACAAAGCATAATTTTGACCGTTTTGAAATTTGCATAGTCAATAACTTTGTCTAAATAAATCGTACAAAGCTGCCGACAACGGCTGCCTGTGAGCCAAAGCCGTGCACCCGCTACACTCTGCTCTATTCAAACGTGCTTACTTGTCGAAAAATGCTACTGTAGAGACCTGGGGGCCTCATGTACAAAGCATGCGCGTAAGGACAGAAAATGCCGTACAGTAGGCTACAATCATTGTCACGGGCGGGCAGTCCACTTACACTTTAGGCCTACTTACAAACCCACCTTTTCTTGTGAAAAATTGGGTAACAATGTCGACCCTTTGCCTCTTTCAATTCTCTAATTTTTTTCTCTTTCCGTTTTTGACTTCCAGATTTTTGAGGCATTTTCACTTCCTTGTAAGTCAAGTTGATATTCAGCTGGCGCTATAAGTGAAGTCAAGCTGTGTTGCCTGGATTATACAATTTTATAATAATTGAGAGGGGGTAAAGGTGCCCACGTACGTTTGTGTTTCCTAAACAAACACATTTTTTTGATACCAGGAAACGGAATAATTTAAAGTTAATAATTTTTACTATTAAATATTTTTTAGCACCACAATTTTGGGGGCTTCTCTGGGCCCCCTCTTACTCGTGGGCCCCGAGAATCGTCATTGTTTACCCCCCCCCCCCCTTTACAGCGCCCCTGGATGTTATTCTTTTTAAATCAAATTAAAATGTCAAAACATACTTTAATACTTTGAAAAATATGCTGTTCCTGACGAGCTGGATGGCGCCTTGCATGGCTGACACCACCGTCGGTGTATGAATGTGTGAGTGAATGGGTGAATGTGAGGCAAATTGTAAAGCGCTTTGGATGGCCATTGGTCTATGAAGGCGCTATATAAATGCAGTCCATTTACCATTTGTTCCAAATTATTAAGCAAGTTGTAGTTCTCCTACAATATGGGTATGAAAAACGATCTTTCTAAAGATAAAAAAATGTGTACATTCTTTTAAAAAAGCAAATTACTTCCTACAACAATTTATATTTGGTGGATAGAAACAGAAATTATTGAACTATTATAAGATTCATGAGTGATTCACAGTACAGAAAGATGTGACTATATAAAGGCTTTTTAAAATATTTTTTAGGACAAGGCAGCAAAAAAGCCACAGTAAGAACCAAACATGTATTTAAACCTGCTGATGTCTCTGGAATCCCAAGAACCCCTTTAATACGGGATCCTTTAGTGCAGTGGTTCTCAACTCCAGTCCTCGGGCCCCCCCTCCTCCCTCCCAGAAAATTTTAGATGTCTCCAAATATAAAACACCTGATTCAGTTCATCAGCTTGTACTGTAAGTGTGTTTACTAAGAAAAAGTTTCAAACATTCTGGAAGGAGCCTAATTAGTTACATCAGGTGTTTCATATCAAGAGACCTCCAAAACATTATGGGGGGGGCGAGGACTGGAGTTGAGAACCACTGCTTTAGTGCATAAAGCTGTATTTCTACCCCTTCCTTAAACCAAAACTTGCAAAAAAATTTGTTGTGAGCTCAGAATACAAGAAGACAGTTTTATTCATTGACATGCCATAATACACTGAATAATGTAGATGAATGCCATTCTGTATTGTTGGTGAATAGCCACAATATTTAAACAAGACTGTAACATTAAAAAGAGGTGGCAGAGTAATAATTTGAGCTGGAAAATTGGGAAGTGAGATGGTAGGTCCCTTTAGGGTCCCTGAGGGTGTCAAACGGTTATCTAGAAGATATGCAGAGGTCCTAAATTATGTTCACAGTGGGATATAAAGGGAATCATGGAAGATAATACACCATCACATGCTGCCAAAAGCATCACTGACTATTTTAATTCATATGGGCATAAAATAAGAAATAAATCAAGGTGTGACCTCCATCATCTTCTAATCTTACTCCTATTTAAGAGCCTGTGAAGCATCCTTATATGAAAGATCTGTGAGGTGGACAGCACTATAATTCAAAACATCAACTTAGGGATGCAATACTAGTGTCTTCAAGTGAAATAAAGACACAACCTAGACTTGTATACTTACTTGTGTTTTTTGGACAATGTTGTTTTGTGTCCATGCAGCACATTTGACAGATATCTGTTTTTGGATCATTATAATCCATAATATCATTATAAAAGTGCATTCTGCATAATAATTTGGAAAAGCATATTTTGCATATTTTTCAGTATCTTTTGATGTATTTCTTTCATTAAAATAGAATAACATCCACACTTTCATATAAGTGTTGAGGGTATAAAAATTGTAAACTTACTGACTGTATTGGAAAAATAAACAAAATTGCATGTGCATAATAATTTGGAACGCGGTGTAAACTCATCTGAAAGCTACACACATTTTACTTATTCAAGAAAACAAATTTATACTGTATGAATTACAGAAATGTAAATACGGAAATATTTTGTTATTAATAAAAGTCAAAATGATGAGAATTCATTGAAATCAAAGATAAAGTAACTTTAAATTCATTGGTCAACAGTCTGAATGTCATCCAAGCTCAATTCATCCTGAGAAAGTATGAAAATGTCACTGTGAACAGGAAGAGCTGAGTGATGTTGCATTAATGATTTTATTTGTGTCTTATGCAATGTCTACCCACAGACACCCTGATGGCTTACTGGTCTAAAGTCAATCCTCAAGATATCATGAACTTCCTCAGTCTTCTAGAGTAAGTGACTTGCTACTTTCACATGTGGCCTTGTTTAACCTTTTTGATCTAGTTATAGTTATACAGCAGGCCAACCTACAAAGGCATAATGACTATTGCATGCACCAGTGCTCCTCAACATGTGATCATGCATCTTGTTTCATACTGAAAATTATTTTTGCTTTAATTCAAAGATTTAAAGCATTTATTGTCATATACCCAGTGAGGAAAGCAGGTTTCCCTTAGTGATAAAATTCTTACTTTGGTGTCCACAAGGGATGCCAAGACTATACACACATACTACACGTGTACATGCATACAATGTAAGAAACATAATAATAAAACCTATGCTGCCTAAATTTAAACTATAAAATGCAAATGTACAGTACTAACGTATGTACAGTATTAACATTAACAATAGTGCAATACTATGCAAATTGAGTGCAATACAATATAACAGGGGCAGCAATCACATTAACAGCTGTGCAAAATTGAGATGAGGCTACATGAGCCAATTTACAATGGTGGTAATAGCAGCAATTACATTAAAATATTCAAATGAGATGAACAATTGGACTGATTATTCTCTGAGATTGATGGATTATCATTACACATAATGTAGTGATAGTTACTTTTACACTGGAGGTTAACAGTTCACAAAATGTAACCAACTTTAAATCGTTGAAAAGAGAAACTGACAGTTGGCATTCCCTTTGTATTGTCCTTAGCAGCGGTAATAAAAACCCATTATGTACCTGCATTGCATGAGTTTTGACACATTTTGTGAAATCAAGTGTAAAGTATTTTAAGAGCAATGTGTTTGCAAACCTAAAACACTTTCTCTTTTGACTATATCAAATAATAGACACATTTTTGTCCTCTTTCCACAGGATCTGCATAATCCAGTTTCGCTACGTAGGAAAACGAAACATCAGCCGGTACGCCGTAGAGAGACTCAACAATGTCATGTTTCCCACGATAATGAACCATGATAAAATCCCCTACATTTACATTTACCGCAGCTTTGATACTGTTATCTAGTCATCAAACCCAGATATTTTAATACAATTGTTTGTAATCAAATTAGCAGCGGTATCAAGATTCGCACCATGTGAACACTGTGTCTTTGTTTCTGTATGTGTTGTTTTTGTTTAGAAACCTGGACCCATGGGTGTCCAAACTTTTTTATCCAGAGAGGAAATCTCAGACCATGCCAGTGATGCGAGCTCGAGCAAGCCTCATGCAAGCAAAACTGCAGCAATTTGGCACTATGGATACCTCACTTACTCTGAATATGGGTAACTTTTGTCATTAGTACTAATTATTCAATAATCCTACAGTGCAATACATTGGAATTATTCAGGAGTATGCAGTGAGAGTTAGAACATGCAATACATGAGGTTTTGATTAATATTTCAAAAGCAAGCTTATACGTTATAGATCTGCCCAACATGAAAAAATGGTCTAAACATGTCTTAATTCACTTTCATTATCTTATATCAGTGTTTCTAGTGTTCAACTCGTAGCATGATGCTTTCCAAAGTTGCATCCACCTCTGACATACTGATAAAATGTATACCTTAAATGCACCTTAAGGGCCCTATTTTAACAATCTAAGCGCATGGTCTAAAGCGTACGGCACACAGTCTAAAAGGGCGTGTCCGAATCCACTTTTGCTAATTTAACGACGGAAAAAATGGTTTGTGCGCCTACACTCTTAAAACGAATGTGTTAAATTAACACATCTTGTGTCTAGTTAAGGACAACACACCTAGTGTGTTGTCCTTAATTTAACACATCTCTGTGTTATTTTTAGAACAACACACTTTGTGTTGTTTTAACACAACTTGTGTTGTCCCTTTTATTTATATGAACTCTAAATCAGCACGAAATAACACATAATGTGTTAAAAACAACACATAATGTGTTAAATAGTTTAACACAAAGCAATGTGTTAAAATTAACACATCCATGGTGTGTTAATTTTAACACATTGCTTTGTGTTAAACTATTTAACACATTATGTGTTAATTTTAACACATTATGTGTCATTTCGTGCTGATTTAGAGTTCATATAAATAAAAGGGACAACACAAGATGTGTTAAAACAACACAAAGTGTGTTGTTCTAAAAATAACACAGAGATGTGTTAAATTAAGGACAACACACTAGGTGTGTTGTCCTTAACTAGACACAAGATGTGTTAATTTAACACATTCGTTTTAAGAGTGTAGCACACAGTCTAAAGGAGTTGTTTCTATTTTCGTAATGAGTAATGGGTGTGTTTTGGGCATAGTCTATTGGTTTTAGTTGGTCAATGGCATAGTCTATTTTATTTGCCTCAAAATAGCAACGCGTCAACAATGTGCCAGAACACACCTCGTTTTCAGACCAGGAAAATTGGGCGCAAATGCATTTGCAATTTAACTCTTTCACCGCCAGCGTTTTAAAAAAAAGTTGCCAGCCAGCGCCAGCGTTTTTCATGATTTTCACCAAAGTTTAATGCCTTCCAGAAAATGTTCTTCTTTAAATATATAAACATACAATATACCAAATGAAAGAACAGACCCTCTGCTTTCAAAAAAAAAAAAGTTTCATCCTACCTTCAGTGGTTCTTTTGTAATCAGGTTTTGAATATGGGTAGGTTTCTGCAAAAACACCACATTTTGAGCAAAAAGCAGAGATAATTCAATTTTTGTGACGGACTTTTCATAGAGATCCCATTCAGAGCGATCTTTAAAAAACAGACACGGACATGCAGCCGCTTGCCATAGGGCAATACTTCCGGGTTTAATAGCGGTATTGTTGAAAGACGGAAAATCTCGTCATTGGCAGGGAAGCATTTTCTCTTAATTGACAAGATATCTCGTCAGTGGCGGTGAAAGAGTTAAACAACGTGGTGCTGAACGTGAACATGATAACTGCGCTGGGCTGATACTAGCAAAAAACACTTGCGTCTCACATTGCACTGCATTGCGCCAGGTGTATGATAGGGCCCTAAATGTATAGCAGTTTTAGCAGTAACATCATAAAGCGGCTGTCGTGGTCCGCACGTAACTTCCGGTAAACTCCGCTAAGAATAAATAACAACAAAGTTCTTTAAACTTAGTTTATTTATATAACAAGCAAAAAAAAAGCAACACATAGATTACCTAGGAAACCAAAACATTTGTTATTTTCGACGAGGCATTTGTTCAATAGATCAGTTTAGCAACTAGTCAGACCATAAAAAAATGAAACTGGAAGTAAAGTTCGGATCCAGATGTGTATCCTGTCAAGTGTCCGATGAAACCGTTTATACCTTCTGTGGTGAGACAAACTGGGAATGTACGGAAACACATATTTAATTTTGCTTTACACAGACTTTTAATGCATGTGCATGTATTTCTGTCTTTTCTTAAGACTGTGAGATAAACAATAATTTAAATACTTCTTACAAACCATATGAGTGACTTTTGAGTGACTCGCATTTTCAGACCGTCTACCAGTGGCGGCTCATGACTGCTCATCCGAGGGGCGCAAATTCAAATGTTCGGAGTGTCATGTGTGTTGCTTGCGTTTTCAAAATATATGTTTGTTGCGTCATGTGAACCATGTGCATCACGTGTTTTGTTAAAATATGTGCCTGCTGCACACGCGTCAAAACTTTTTATGATAAAAGAGACGCTCACGTTCACAAAATACACGCAATACACTCCCTCAACACTAAACTCTGATTACGCATGAGATTATCTGGCAAAGTCGAGCATCTCTTTTATCATAAACCCTTTAGACGCGTCTGCAGCAGGCACTTATTTTGACAAGACACATGATGCACACAGGATCTCTCGACGCGCAGAACACATATTTTTTAAAAAGGAACCACACACATTTCGGCCTACATACAAGTTGTGACGAACTTCACATCGAGTGCCCTCGAAAAAAGAAGTCACTAGCCGTCACTGCCATCTACTATTGTTTAACATGTGGTATTGTGCATTTCAGCTGGTGGTCCCACTGAAGGAGAGACAAGCCACCAAGCGTTGGTTGAGGGAAATATTTCAACAGAAACCTGTCTAACTGTGCTGGATGTCCTCTCACTATTCACCCAGGCCTTTAAGGTACAGTATTCAACAATTTTCACAAGCTTCATAATGAACAAATTCCCTACTTAAACTGTTCATAACATTCTGAATAATGGATCCTGACAGAATCAGCTGCTGGAAAATGATGGTCACAATGCTCTGATGACAAAAGTCTTTGAAACGTACCTCACCTTACTGAAAGTTGGACAATCAGAGGCGGCAATCAAACACATCTTTGCCTCCCTGCGGTCTTTCATTATCAAGGTAAACCTAAAGAATGACCACATGTCTTTAAACCCTCCTGAAAGAACCAGACCTGTGCGAGTTAACAATCTGGTTCAGGCTGGTTTTCACTGATGTATTTGATCTTTCTGGTAAAGCCGTTAACAAATGAAATGTTGGTAATTAGGCATGCATTGATGAACATCTGCAATTTAGAAAGGGAATTTGAAATATTTACATTAATATATTTTTAACAAGAAGTGCCAGACGTTTCAAAACATACAAACGTTTTTGATCTACTGTATTTGTGTTTCTAGTTCCAGATGCCCCTCTTTAAAGGCCGTGTAACGCTGTGCAGTTCGCTGTGTTACGAGGTCCTGAAGTGCTGTATGTCCAAACTAAGCGTGCTACGTGGGGAGGCCTCTGCCCTGCTTTATCTGCTTATGAGGAACAACTTTGAATACACCAAGAGGAAAAGTTTCCTACGCATGCACTTGCAGGTATGTTATGAATTCTGTACTGTAGTTTTCCCATGCTGACTCACTTTCCAGGAAATTATGAATGTCACCTACCTGTACTGATAGTCACCAGTAAAGACTAATCCTTCATAATGCCGAACTGTTTCTGTTTTCATCTGTTTTTCTCAGTTACAATACAACTTATTACAGCTATTTGAACGATTTACAAGATAAAACAGATCCCCTAAGACACGTTTTGGCCAATGATTTACTGTATGCTTTCTGTAAAAACAGTAGTGGTATGTGGAGGAGTGGTTTCATATAATGTGGTTTCATTTGCAACTTAGAGGCTGTTTACACTTGGCATTAACATGGGTTTTCGTCGATCGGATCACAAGTGGGCGACGTTAATGCCAGGTGTAAACGGTGTTCAAAACGTTTTGAACGCATCCACTTTCGACCACTTTCAACCACATTCAGAGGTAGTCGAAACCACTTTCGATCGGATCGCTTTGGAGTTGCGGAACGCAATCTGGTTGAATGCGTTCGAACAGCCACATGCGACCGCCTTCTCTCCGCCCATTTATCTAATCTGAGGTATTAAACACTAATTTTACGTCTTTTTTGACTTCTGCCGTGAACATAGGGTGAACAGCGCTATTTTTAGCCTTTCATTGATAAAACTACTGCGGGTGTTCTCCGTAGTTTCGTTTTGAAAGCGTGAAAGTTGCGCGATCCTATTTCATCAATTGCACTGAAAATTCAGAGAAAGCTCCAACAAATAAACGTACAAAACACTGTGCAGCATGTATACTTGCTAAACAAGCAGCGGGCTCCGACATAATATAAGTTTGCGTCCATATAAACTCATAATTACTCCCGCTCGCGTTTGAATGACAGCAGAGAGACTCGCCCACCGTCTCACAGACCACCCCCTCACAGTATTCAGGACAGAAGAGGTCGAAAGTGGACAAAAGAGATGGATTTAAACACCAGGTGTAAACGTGATGTGTCCCTCTCGTCCACTTGTGATCCGATCGACAAAAATCTTAATACCAAGTGTAAACAGCCCCTTAGAGGTTACTGATGGTAGTAAATTCACATTAAAATAATAAAGCTTTGCTGGTTGGCCGTAGCAGAGTATGAAAAGTGATAACAGTTTCTCTTTTCTGCTCAAAGCATTTGTAAGAGCAAGAAAAAAAATCAATGATCTGACTTTTAAAAAATACAAAAATCATTGTGAAAGTTTGGCTGTGAATAATGATTGTTAACCCGGTTTAGGCTGATTTAAATCAAGTATTTGGCATTTATTCCACTGAATATGGTTTTTATTTGTATTGAGTAGACATTTTTGGACATTTCACGAGGTTTATTCTTTAGAAAGTAATATGAGTCAGAGACCATTGGTGATCTTTCGTTTTTGCTCAAATGCAAAACAGCAGCATGTCATAACTGGGCGGTAACCAGCAGGCGATATTTCAGGGGTCATACAAGTTTGTTACAACATTTGTGGCTTGATGTACATTGCTACAGACAATAGATTGACTCTGTTATGCTTGGGGCCTTTGGGGCAGACGAAGTTCATAGTCTTGTTAAGTGAAATGGAAAAAAGCTATTGGTGTACTTAAAGGAACACTCCAATCAAAAATGAAAATTACCCCATGATTTACTCACCCTTAAACAATCTATGATACATGTGTCCATCATCTTTCAGACCAACACATTTCGAGTTATTTTAGTAAATGTCCTTGCTCTTCCAAGCTTTATGATGGTAGAAAAACGGGATCAGGGAACAACTTCTGTAACCCAAAAAGTGCATTCATCCTTCACTAAAGTAATCCACAAGGCTCCATTGGGTTAATAAAGGTCTTCTGTGGGTAATCGATGCACTTTTGTTTAAACTTTACAAAATAAAGATTTTCCTGTAACAATAAAACGTTATCACCTTTATGTTAATCTTATGTGTGACTGACTAACATAGATTCTGTATGCTATAGTTTTGCAGAGTCAACATCATATAACAGTTACTTTAAATAAAACAAACGTATAGGCTATAAATCAAACGTGAGAATTTCAAAACATGCCTTGGGGCGTTTTAGGCAGGTCTGCATAAGCAATCTCTTCAGAAATAAGACCAAACGTTGTTTGCAGATGTTATACATACACAAACAGCTAAATAACCTATTATATAAAAATGAAAACATGAAATTGTATTATTTGATCCCCTTAAAAGTATACAGATTGCGCTTAAAGGGGTCTGTGATGGATGAAAGGTATCGGAGATCATTCCCAAGTGTTGTGATCAGCACTGCTGCTTTTGCTGCTTGTGGTGCCGAAAGAACTGACAGGTGGATGACATCAAAGTACCGCAAGAGCATTTCAATAGCAGTCTCCTCTGTATGTGTTTGATGTCATCTGCCTCTTGGTTCTTGTGGTGCCACATGAAGTCGAACAAGCCTGTGTGTCAGTCAGAGGTCAAGTTAACTGAAAAGGTTCCGTCTCCAGAACAAAAGTACAACTGTAACAAGACGTAAAGACACCAAATCTTATGACAATACACAGTGTCATTCTGATACACATTTGTTGATTTTTTAATTGCAATAGTATTTTCTGATTTGATTTTTTCATATTTGCCTGTTCAGCACAAAGATCAGATTTTTTAATGCACCCCATTAATTCATCTGCTTCGTGTGATGTTAAACATGTAAATTGATGCATGGCCTCTGTTCATCTCTCTTTACAAATAAACAAACACATTTTAAGTTTGTATGCTCATCTTGAACGAAAACTATTATTATTATTAAAACATGAAATGACGCATAATAATTGACTATGACAGAATTTTTACAATGCGGTTCATCAAAAAAAAAAGTACGGAGATTGAAAAAGTCTACACAGCAGGATTTTTGCACTGCTATAAGATCATTATCACACTGTGCGACATGAATCGTTTAAAGTTGGGCATGATGACACCTATTTAGTCGGAAGCTTGACGGCTGCATCACACGCGCAACGTCACCAGCATGTGCTAGTGGTAAACAAATAGCTGTACGAATGTTGTAGCAGCAAACACAAAGTGCGCTTATCATACTGAATTTCTGACACTGTCAGAAAACTATCGTAGACTATCTTTGGACCCAAGACCAGGAAACAGCCGTCTTTGAACCTTTCTCACTGTATGACATAGGACCACCTATAAAAAGCCACAATCATAGAAATTGCGGCGATTGTTTCACCATGGTAATCTTTTGTCTGGGACAGCCAAAAATCGTGCTGTGTATCCCGGGCTTAACGCAACCTCTGGTGTGTGTGTAATAAATCTGAAAATAAATCCACATTATACTCAAATTCACAGATTCATAGTACATTTTAATGCTTTAACAGTTGACTATAAGAGTAACATTTTCAGCATTTTAGCTAAGTGGTAATGATCGTCACCTGATAAATGGCTATTTACAGTCCTGCATTACTACAGTAAAAGTTTGATTTTGAGTTTGTTTGCCCCCCCAAAAAAAATTTTTGGACCAGCTGCCACTGGTTGCATCATTGAGCAATAGTTGCATGGAAAAAATGACATTCTTACTTTGTATTTTTGTCTTGTTTTCAGTACAAATATCTAAAAAACTATTAAATCAAGATGTACTTTCTTGATGAGCAAAATTAACTAAGAAAACATAAAGGGCCCTATTTTAACGATCTAAGCGCATTGTCTAAAGCGCACAGCGCAACGTCTAAATGGGCGTGTCCGAATTTACTTTTGCTTATTTAACGACTAGAAAATGGTTTGTGCATCGAGCACAAAAAAAAGGTTGGTCCTATTTTTTTAATGAGTAATGGGAGTATTTTGGGCGTAACGTGCAATAAACCAATGAGAGTCTCAGCTCTCATCCCCTTTAAAAGCCAGTTGTGCTGGCGCTATGTCTAATCCCTATTTAGTGACGGAATTTGTAAACTGAAAAACTAAGCGGAGGAAAAAGATCCCCAGTTTAAGATTAATGTTAAATAATTGTGTTGTTGTTCACTTGTATTGAAATTGTTATTTTTTTTATTAAAACCTTTAAAACCCGTTTTCTTTTAGTAAGTAAGTAAAAGTAGCAGGCTTTAATTGCTTTAAATGTATGGCTATCCAATATCATAGTATCTAACAAGTATGTTAGAAAAGGTTTGTACTCTAAAAATACTTTATTTGTTACAAAGAGGTGATAAAGAATTTACAAACGGCTCACCGCACGTTTCAGCACTTGGACAGCGGCATGCGTTTTTTTAAGCATTACCATTTACAGGCGCATATTACTGATGCGCTCTTTAAGTCACAAAAAACATATTGCGTCATTGATTTTAGACTTTAGACCAGGTTTTTGTTGGTCAATGGCGTAGTCTGTTTTAGTTGCCTCAAAATAGCAATGCGCCTGAACACACCTCGTTTTCAGACCAGAATGCCCATGGGCGCAAAAGGGGGCGCAAATGCATTTGCCATTTAAACAACGTGATGCTAAACGTGAAAATGATAATCGCGCAGGGTGGAAACTAGCAAAAGACACTTGCGTCGCGCATTGCATCCGGGTGTAAGATACAGTAGAGCCCAAAATTTGAGTGAATTTGTGCTTTAAACAAGCAAAAAAAAAAAAAAACATTTGCCAATGGGGTAAGCAAAAAGCTTAAGCTTAAGCCTTTTTCTTAAACACTTAATTCAAGAAAAATTCTAGAAAATGTTTTAATTGGCACTCATTTTCGGTTGTTTTGAGCACAAATTCACTTTTTTTTTGTTCTAAAAACTAGACTTATTTTCTTAGGTCTTATATTCTTATTCTCATCAAGAAAATTTTTTTCGGATTATTTTAAGCACAAAGACTTATTTTCTAATGTTGTTTTGCTCATCAAGAAAGTAAACTCTGTCTGGGTTATTTTTTAACCCATTATGGGTAAATATTGGACAGAACACACCGCCAGGTTAAAATTGACCAAATGCCTGGTTGTTTTAACCCAACTGCTGGGTTATTATACCCCATGGTTGCATAACAACAACAAAACATTGGGTCATTTTAACCCAGCACGTGTTTTGTCCAATATTTACCCATTAATGTTCAAAAATAACACAGACAGTCTGAGTAAAGAATGACTGAAGCAGAGATTGCAGTCTTATTCACTTTTTGCGGTTATCTAAATATGTTTGATTTTTAAAGATACCCATGGAGTACTATTTACCATTGCGTGAGTTTGTATGCTTACAGGAGACTGTTAAAGAGTCTGTGAATGCGCACTTATCAAAAGCATGCAGTAAATCTTAAGCTCCAGAAGAATGTTATCAAAAAAGTTCCCCTTGGTGCCAGTGAGACTGGTTAAACCACATACACTTACTGTATACAATGTCACATTATTGTCTCCTGTGTCCTGGCACGACATTAATCTGTACACCATTTTTACAAAATAAGAAGCCATCTTTAGTTTTTTTTGACCTGTAGTCACAATTTTAATTCAATTTAACACAACTTTTTAAAAAATCCTGATTTGTTTAGCACCAAAATTGCACTTTGTTTACAGTTTTGGTTGGTGAATTCCTATAGAGATTGGTAATGTTTCTGGAATGTTGCTTTTACATTCTGCCTCTTTGTCCCACCCAACTAACAGATAATCATTGCTGTGAGCCAACTTATAGCTGATGTGGCGCTCACAGGCAGTTCACGTTTCCAGGAATCGCTGTCCATCATCAACAACTTTGCCAACAGCGATAAGGTCATGAAGGTACAGTATGAAAGATTTGCAGTCATTTTACAGACTGTAATAAACACGCACAGTAAAGGAAGGACAGCTTCTTGCATTTAGAAACAGTTGTATTTTTGTTGAACTTCTTTGAACTTTACACAGTGTTTTAGAAAAGCAACACTTGTGCTGCAAGACAAGAAGGAAAACAGAATAACCCAGTGCGTGCAACATTAAAAGCTGTTTGTCTAGTTCATATTTACATAGACAAACCATAACACAGTGAAACATTTGCTATGTAAACACATTTTGACATTTACAATTTGTCAAAATGGCTGCCCAATTTCTTTCCCTCTCTTGGTAAATATTGTAATTAAACCTTTAAAACTTGTTTGAGTGCTCACAGTTAGTTTATTTGCATGTTCATACAATTATTGTAAATGTTTACATTATGCACAGTATTCATATGAGCGGCCTGTTGCCTTTCTTCTGTGCACACAAATCTCTAGGTCACAACATTTCCCTCCGACGTGAAAGGGCTCACAATGCGAATCCGTACCGTTCTGATGGCTACCGCTCAGATGCGTGAGCATGAAAAAGACCCAGAAATGCTGCTTGACCTTCAGTACAGTCTCGCACGTTCATACGCCAGCACTCCAGAGCTCAGACGCACTTGGCTAGACAGCATGGCACGAGCTCATGGCAAGAATGGAGACTATTCTGAGGTAAATCTCAATGCACGTAGTTTTTTGATGGTGCTGTTTAGGATGCCACGTGTCTTTTAAAACGTAAGCTTTGTTCCAATTTGAAGGATATGACCTTCTAAGGACACAACCTTAGAAGGTGAGCACTCAATCTTTGAAGGTCGCAACCTTTGAAGTCCACGAAGAGAACTGAAATGTGACAGTCTAGCCTTCAGAAGACCCAATATTTACGTAACCTGCTGCACGCACACACCGCGCCTGTTAGCAGGGACATAGCGGAGATGTTTTGGACTTATTAGAATGAATATGAAAAAATATTCATTTTATTTAAGAAAATATGACACGTTGATGTAGATTAAACCAACAGTATATCAAATTAATTAACCTTAGAAATATACACAACATACATAGAATAATATTAATACAAAACATAACTTATAATACTAAAACTGGTTTTTCGGCTAATTACACACTTTTATTTAATAAATGTTTGAATTGTTTATTTTAAAATATCCAGCCGTTATATTCAACCGTTACAGGCGCGCGATATATCTTGAGTTAGCCTCAGCTGTGAAGGATCCACTTGTTTTAAACTTAGCAGCATGGAGAAATAAGGATGCGTTTTAAAGGAGTTTTTCTATGTTTAAGTGCTATAATTGGGTCCCCAGTGCTTCTATCAACTTGGAATATGTGAAAAAGATCAACCCAGTAACTTAGTTTTGGTAAACCATTCTCCACAAGCATATGAAAAAATAGCTCATTTGTAATTGGGCTCCCCTGGTGATGTCAGAAGGGGATAATACCACCCCTAAATCTGCACTATCCAACCACGCCACTGCCATTTAGTACAGAGATCAGCTCATTTGCATGTTAAAGCAGTGGTTCCCAAACTTTTTCAGCGTGCGGCCCCCTTTGTGTACGGTGCATTCCTTCGCGGCCCCACAAAGAAAATTTGTGACAAAAACTGTTCAAAAACTCATCAAATTTATCATTTATCCAAAAAAGTAGAGCTTTTGGTTAGTAGCCTTATTTTTTAGGTTTAATTACACAGAATTCATGATAAATTAATGTATTTAAAATGTCATAAAACTGGGGTCCCCCTGGCACCATCTCGCGGCCCCCAGTTTGAAAACCACTGTGTTAAAGGACACACCCAAAATGACACTTTATTGCTCACACCTACAAAGTGACATTTTTATTTCTAAAATAAATGATCTATATAATATTTTGAGCTTAAACTTCACGTATGTACTCTGGGGACACCAAAGATTTATTTGACATCTTAAAAAAGTCTTGAAATGTCCCCTTTAAGGCTTCATTTTAAACAGCCTTTGGATTGGGACAACCAGCTTTCAGTCATGCTGCTGTGACACAGTCGGTCTTAGAAAACACGTCCTTAGAAGGTCGCAGCCTTTGAATTGGGACACAGCTATTGTTTGGTTAATGTACTGTAGGTGCTGGGGAATATGTGTCAAGTTGTTTAGACTCTCACTTGGCGCATTAAGTAAGGAATAATTGATGACAGGAATTTGAATTGTTTGAAAATAATGCAAACCCAAGGTGGAAATGCTGGTGTGGTTTATTTTCAAATAATTCAATGAAATAAAGTCAATTATGTTAGCTTATACCACGATAAACACAGCCTATGCTAGGACATTGCTCTGGTGGTTATTTTAATATAGTGTATAGTGTATGATAGAGATCAGTTAAATATTAGGTAAATCACCTTTTTTGGCAACATTCATGTTCTCTTTGATTATTTTTTTTAAACAGCATTCATGTTACCTATTATTAAAACTCAGCAAGTTATCTTATGCTTGTTTAATGATTAGGTTTCATTTATTCTGTATTCAGATGTTTAAGTAATCCAGTGCTTGTCAAACTTTTTGGTTGCATTCCTTTGTGGTCCTCCCAAAGAAAATTCATGATATAAACTTATTCATCTCAAACCTATAAATTAAATTAAATAAAACACAATTAAATGATACAATGTAGTGCTGATAGTTAGTAACCTTATTTTCTTGAGTTTAAATTACACAGAATATATAATAAATTAATGTATTTTATAAAACATAGTTTGCTAACTACTGAAGCAATCAGTAGCGTTTTGGTGATTCATGATCCTTAAAATAAAAATATCCTCAAAATGAAAAACACAGGAACTAAGCAGAAGCTGTGCTGGGCTAAAGGTCACTTCCTGGATGATATCTATTTTGTAGTCAAGTACAGGGACTGTTTCTAGAAAAGTAGTAGAAGTATATTTCCTTATAGCTATATTTGTCTATATTTTATGCTAAATAAACCCAGGTGTCTTCAAAATTGGCAACTGTATTAAATTATTAATGTGACTCTCATTTTTTCTGGTTTGCTTCACAGGCTGCTATGTGTAACGTTCATGTTGCTGCATTAGTTGCAGAGTATTTGTACAGGAGAAGTAAGTTTACCAATGGCCTTATTACTTTTTAATAAGTTTTATTTATATAAAACTCATTTATTATCATTATTTCCATACATCTAATTTTATACTGATTTTATTTTCTCCCTTATAATTGATCAAAACAAAACAATAAATACCTGTGACCCATGTCATTTTCTTAAAGGACTTTGGAAGCTATTACTGAAATTTAGATAGATAAGACATGCTATAAAATAAAAATACTTGCACTTAAGAAGTTAAATATAGTTTGAAGGTTTTGGGTCGGAGCCAAAGAAAAATTGGTCAATTGGTCAAGAATGAAATGGGAAACTTATTCTATGTGCCAATGAGAAATAAAAATGCTGATGACCAGCAACTTGATAAAAATTGTCATTGGATTACCAGAAGTCATGTGATCAGAGGAGTGATGCAGTATTTTTGTAGCATTATTTTATATTCACTTAAAGAGTTATTTATAGTATTGAAACACATCTATTTTTAGCTATTACGACAATATGCAATTATTGTCCCTAAAATATTTTTATTAGTAAACAACAGCTGTATATCTCAAAATATTTTTTCTAAGCTTATGTCTATACAGTGGCATAATTCTGCTATTGTATTATTTTAGAGCTGTTCCCAAGTGGATTGGCGGCGTTTAAGAAAATTACTCAGAACATTGATGAAGAAGCTGCCATGAAAGAAGACGCTGGGATGCAAGACGTGTACTACACAGAGGCAAGTACACACCAGGAGGGGTTAGCATGATTAGGAAAAATCACATTTAAATGTCATATCTGTGATGCTGCTGACATCAGGTGTAATTGTGTGTCAGGATGTCCTGGTCGAGCAGTTGGAGGTGTGTGTCGAAAGCCTGTGGAAAGCTGAGAGATATGAACTCATAACACACATTGCCAGACTTACGATTCCTGTTTATGAGAAACGTCACGAGTTTGAGGTAAGCCAAACAATGATGGTATGTACCTTCAAGAAATGTGCTCATTTCTCTTTTGCAAATGGTAGTTGCCCAACTTTACTGACCAGAATTGTGTTTCACAATGCTGTGACAAAAAGCTCAAGCACTTAGCGAAATGAGCAATCTCGCGAGTTGGAATATTTACAATAGAGCTTCTACCATTGCCAAGCAACCTTAGCGTAGCGTGATGTTGTGCCAAGCACCCACCGGCAGAAAGAGAAATCAGCACCTATTATATACAGGGCTCTGCTTTAATGTTTGGGAACCACATGAGACAAATATATAATTGGTTATTTATTTACTAAGGAAAATACTCCATACTGTGTTTGAGTGACAAAAGTATGTGAACCTTTGTTTTCAGTACAATATGTGGTTGTGTCACAATAACTGCAGCTATAGTACAGGTACTGCACAATTGCACAAGCATATTTTTAATTGCACACATCATGTTTCCTGTTGAAATCTTTCACTTCCATCCAGAACTATAACCAGCCCTAACTGTTTAGAAAACAAATATATCACAATAGACCTCTGCTTAAAACTTTAGCCCAGTGCCAGCACTTTCATGAGGTGTTTACCTCTTCCAGAGGCCTGGAATTCATTTATAATTCTTGCCTTTAACAAAGCACCAAGTGCTTACACATTCAGCACAGTAAGAAGCTGCTAGCCGCCTGGGAACTTGAAGCTGTGGTTACAGACTATCTCATTGCAGTTGTTTGGCTTCAGATAACTGTTCCTGATCATGAATAAGGGCCTGTGCCCGGTTGCATGAAAGTCCTTAAGCTAAGAAATCCCTTAAATATAAGGTTAAGGGTACCCTTAATAAAAAATGGGTTGCAAGAAAAACCCTTAAGTGAACCTTAAGGCTGTCAATAAGTATTTACCCTTCAATGCTAAAGTATTACCTTAAGTTCTGCTATGCGTTGCTACAAAGTCCTTAAGTCCCATTTTCCCTTAAAAACTTAAGGGACTAAAACAGGTCCCTTAACGTCACACGCGATGACTGATTTTATGGTTTTTTTAAGAAAATGAAGCACAACCGCGCATTTCTAACAATCGAAATAATCCCTAGAGAAAAGTGATGCGCATTTATCAGAAGAATGGCGGTTTGATCGTCCGTCAAAATAAAGTGTTTCCAGTTTGAATTACTTTGAGTATTCATGCATGCGGCACTTTACAGTCTGTTATTTGCGATGTTTCATTGTACACAAATTCGCCGTCTGTTGAGCTGCGTGCGTTGATTTGTTTACGCTGTGAGATTTTGTAACTGTAGCAACTGCTTCTCGGCTGCCGTGTTTTGGCAGAGACTATCGTAAAATACTTAGTATCAACACTTAGGTAAGGGTGACAGTTAAGACCTTTGTTGCAACGCTCTTAAATAAATCCCTTACCTCAGGGATTTTTTCTCCCTCAGGGAAACCCTCACTTAAGGAGTTTCATGCAACCGGGCACAGGTTGCATAAAGCACCTTAAGTTTTTCCCTTAAGTATGACACTTAAGGGGTAAATTCCCCTTAAATACTGTAAGAGAATAATTTAACTGTGTTGCATATAATCTCTTAAACGCTTCTCTTAGGTAAGGGTAATCGTTAAGTGTTTCACGCAGCGACCCAGGTTTGTTGTTATAAAATACTATTGTTGCCATGGAGACGCAACAGAAAAAACTTAAGGGTCTTTTCTGCAACACTCTTAAGTTTAAGGGAAACATAAGGGTGAACTTAAGGGAAAATTACACTTAAGGTGCTTTATGCAACTGGGCCAAGGGCTTCAACTACAACTCTTTTGAAAAATCTAAAGATAAAGATTTTCTTATCTAAATATCTCAGTTTAAAAGAATTGTGAAATGGAATTCTTAGAATACCAACAATAATATTTAAAGATCTCAGGAACTGTGTGTGTGTGGAAATGATCTGGCTACCAACAGAGTGCTGCAGGGATGACATGTTTTTGTATTCTGACTTTGGAAGTTAGCTATAAAACATACAAATATTAGGTGTATGTTAACCCAAGATCTTATTTAACCATGGAGAACCCACGGGGTCAAATTTGGCCATTGTTAATTGCTGCTACCCAAAATTTTCTTGGGTTCTCCAGGGTTAAGGCATTTAACCAAAACCCCCATTCAAAAAACGCATTGAATTCTGGACCATGGAATTGGACGTGCTTAAATGCTTTAATTTACTAACTTGCCAAAAAGCCCATTTATTTGTCCTATTATCTCAACTTAAATCTTTCTTGTTAAATGTTTTTAATCATCTTAATTGGCAACACCTTAAAAAATGCAAGCCATTTTAACGTATATTTTTCACTTAGGTGAGAAAATCTAAGTTGAAAAAACATATTTTTTTAAGTTGATCCAACTTTTACTTTTTACTGTGTGTGTGTGCCTGGTCATTATCACGTTGTGGGGACCAAATGTCCCCACAAAGATAGGAATACCAGTGTTTTTGTGTCCTTGTGGGGACATTTTGATGTCCCCATGAGGAAACAAGCTTATAAATCAAACAGAAAGATGTTTATTGAAAATGTGAAGTAGGAGAAGGGTTTCTGTGATGGTTGGGGTTAGGGAATGGGGTCGGGAAGGGGAATAGAATATACAGTTTGTGTGGTATAAAATGCATTACGTCTATGGAATGTCCCCACAAAACATGGAAACCAGAACGTGTGTGTGTGTGTGTGTCCGCACGCGTGTGCGTGCGCGCGAGCGTGTGTGTGTTTAACAAATTTATGACACTTTCACGTTTTGTCCAACAAAATAACCTTCACAGATGAACACAACTTTTATGAATTTTTCCTTCTAAGAGCTAACCTTAGGCTACAAGTGAGCTACAGCACGGTCGTTTGACTCCAACGTCATCACCACCAAGCTTTCAACAGCTCTTTCAAACTGTATATCCTAACTTTATATAGCAATAAGGAAATACTCTGTGTAGAGAATTGTGCCCGTTGTGTTGCTTTTGAGATCTTTATGTGAGTCCCCAACATTATTCCCATGTAGCAAATACCCTTTAAAAGACACTTTTAAGGTTTAAAAAGTCACATGTGGGGGTATTATTGGTCTGTTTTATGATGTAGAATACAACATAAAAATATTGGGCTTATGTTAGAGATTTTAACATTTAACCAAAACCCCTTTTCAAAAAACCCATTAACCTCTGGACCATGGAATTGGACGTACTAAAATGCTAACTCGCTTTTGGGTTTTGCCTACAAAGATACGTCATCCCTGCAGCACTGCATTTAATATATCACTGTAAAAACAAACCTATAGAATCTACTCATTGAGAAGATTGAGAAAACAATTTGCTAAATTATAAATTAAGGTTGATTTTATGATCTTTTAAAGTGTAAAGAATACTTTACTTAAAACTACTGAAAAAAAATAAGTTGAGTCTACACAATAAATTACACAAATTATTAACTATAAAATTGAGTAATATTAACCATCAGATATTAGATAACAGTTTATCTACGTAATTGATATTTATACTAAATAATCTATATAAATAGTTAAAATTATAAATAGTTATATAAATTATATAAATAATTAATAGAATTTTTTACTTGATATAATTAAACAATATAAATTATTAAACACATACAGTTATTACTTAGGGAAAGTTGAATTAATTTGAAATTGGTCAGACACAGGAGATCAAATCAATTACTTTGTATTGAGCAAACAAGTAACAAACATTTCAATCTATTTCTAATAAGATAAAACACTTACAAGATTCCTTTGCTTAAAGGTATTGCGGAGGATTTTCTTTTTCCGGGTGGATCATCAAGACTATTGGTCCTACTAGTTGTCAATCAGGAGTGTTGCACAATTGCATTTTTTTTTTTTTTAAGTGGAGAAGGCGGTTCTTTTCTAAAATTGGAGAAAATCCTCTGCTACACTCTTAAGTTATTTTTTCTTGGTAAAAGCTCTTTCGAGAGAACTTAATCTCATCTTAATAAAATAATAATAATTATTATTATTTATGCTTTCTCTTCCTTTAATCCCTCTCTTGCTTATACAAGTCTAAGCAAGGTCTGAAACTTGTATTGTGAGCACTTCTTGTCTATTTGGCTCTTCACAATGACTCACTTATTGTATTCCTCACTTCTTATGTTACTTTGTATAAAAGCATCTATAACATAAAAAATAACAAATAAAATATCTTGGGTTGGCCGCAAGGTTGCGTCTCGTCTGGGTTGAACACAGTGTAACACAGAAATGTAGACATCAATAGATTCAATATTTCAGCCTTTCTCTCCCATCAACCGTCACTGTGTTGTCATTCTATCACCAGGCTGACATGCCGACAAGACAACAGAAAAGCTCGCCAATTACAAATCTTTTGCATTAAATAAGTTAATATTTGCATTTATAATTATATCAACATGGTAAAAAACATATCTGCAGCTTAAAACTTGCTTGTCCCTCCAATGAAGAGATAAATCTCTTGTGATGCAAGCGCACTGAAGTACCTGGACTGATATTACAGGACATATTTAATTTACATTTTTTAGGTTGTCATTGTTAATGGTATCAAATAGTTAAAGTGTACGCACTAAATTTTACTAACCAGTAAATTTTATTTTATGTTGGCATTATTACTCTAAACAAATAGTTAGTGTATGTAAATGTATCCTTTCTCATATATTGAACTTGCTAACTAACATGCTTTAGTACTGTAAAATCTATCTTTTCATGGGTTTATTTACCACCCCTCACAATATTTTTTTACAGTTAAAATCAGCTTTAGCGCAATTGTTGGGTTGACTAATCATTCTGTTAAGAATATCACACTCATAACCTGTTTTCTTAAAGAAATGTGCTCATTTCCCTTCTCTTTAAATGTTGGTTGCCCAACTTCAATGACCAGAGTAGGGTTTTACAACACTGACAAAGATCGCTTAGGTTTCTTAACCTCACATATCTAAACGTTTTCAAATTTAAGAAACCTTCAGAAATCTTTAGAAACATCAAAATATTACATTATAACCTGTTTTCTTGGATGACATGTTGTGTGTGAAGATATTATCATTATTACGATGCTAAACACAGTTCCTAAATCATTGCCAAGCATCACTTTAAGAATAATTCAGGGGATCGGTAATCACTACTTAATTTAATCCATTAGTGCCAATTAAAACTTCTAATTTATGGATTGAATTAAGCATTTTAAGTTGCAGGTGACGCCAGCAGCATGCGTCTTAGTTTAGTCGTGAACGTGCTTTGAACAACCATGGAGGAGAAGAAATTGTTGAATAAAATTGTTTGTTTTCTTTGCGCACAAGTGTCCTCGTGGCTTCATAATATTATTCATAATATATTATTATTAAACGACTGTTGGAACATGGACCTTTTTGGCGATGTCTTTCATTCTTTTCTGGTAAACAGATTGTGAATGTAACTGAAGTCAATGATACAGACAAAAGCCTCCCGGTTTTCATCAAAAATATCTAAAAATGTGTTATGAAGACAATCGGAGCACTTGGTAGTTTAGAACGACAAAGGAGTAAGTGATTAATGATAAAATTATCATATTGGGGTGAACCATCCCTTTAACTTAAAAATGTATGCAGACTGTTGCATTCATGTTTCTTGTTGACAAGATACTGTAGATGTCAAACATGGTACCACAGGTTTGTATGAGATTGAATTTATTCTGCCCTTAGGGTCGTGTTCTGAGGATAAAACGTACGATATACACCTACAAACATTCACAGGCAGCCAAAACGCAGACTCACCCACTGATTACATATTTAAGCTGACATACTGTACACATTAGAGTCAGACATGTGGCGTAGAGTAGCAGTTGGCGTTCATTCTGTTAATATGAGTCTGATACTGTTTACACATATTTTAGTTTTTTTTTACCTGGAATTACAGCAGCTTTTACTGTTTGTGTAGCTCAACTGGTAAAGCATTACATTTCGTTGATAGCACAACAAAAGATCATAGATTTGACCACACATACCTATACATCTGTCTCACAAATGCCTAAATGTACATGTAAACCTGTAAAAGATTAGAGCTTTAGCTTTACACAAATTCTCAGAAAAATGTAACGCTTCTTTTCTAGAAACTAAGGAGGTTGTATGACACACTGCAGCGAGCTTATGCCAAAATATTAGAAGTTATGCAGTCTGGGAGACGTCTGCTGGGGACCTACTTTAGAGTTGCCTTTTATGGACAGGTGGGTTCATAAGATAAGATTAATCTTATATTTTGTTCTTTTTTATTAGCACTTCCTAAAATGACTTCTGTTTGTGTAAACCACTGATATCACCTGATATTGTATATTTAAGTAAATGTTTATTTTGACTTCTGACAAATTTAAGGCTTTAAGGGGCCATCCTTTCTCTTTCAGAATTTGTGAAAATTTAAATTTCCACAAAAATGCTGTTTAGAACAACAGTTTACAATACCATTCAAACGTTTTAAAACACTCTTTGAACAAATACTAAACTTTAACATGAAAGAATTGAGGGTCCCAGATGCAAAACCCGCAAAACGTCACATCCACCATGATTATGATTGACTGAATGCTCTTGGCACTTTCATTAAATACTTCCGCAACAAATCTGTTTAAAGGGATAGTAGAAAAAGAAAATGTTGTTATCATTTGATTTACTCACTCTTAGGTTACTGCAAACCTGTATAATTTCTTTGTTCTTATGAACATGAAGGCAGACATTTTGAGCAATGTTTGTAACCAAATCGATCAGAGGCCCCATTGACTTCAATCGTTTTTTTTTTTTTTACTACTATGGAAGTCAGTGGGGCCTGATCGGTTTTATACAAACCTCTATATACATTTCTTTGTTCTGATAAGCACAAAGTAAGATATTTTGAGGAATGTTTGTAACAATATGAGAGTGAGTAAATGATGATAACATTTTCATTTTTGGGTTACTATTCCTGTATTTCCGGCCTCAGGCCATTCAGAAATAGCGTTTTTATGGACTTCGTTAAACGCCACATTGATTTTTCAGCAAAGTCCTCTAAGTGCACAGAAGAAGAATTAGATAAACGACATCACTGGTATGCCCAGGTGCAAGAGTTTATTTTCCCCAGTTAAAGGTTTATCAACAATATTAGGATATTGACCAATATTTTTAGACTTTTACCTTTATTCAGAAAGTGACTGAAAAGTGAATAGTGATGAGAATGTTTTTAAGTAGCGATTTAGGCATGTACTTAGAGGGTTTTGCAGCGAAGTACAGTCAAATTTGTTTAATACTATAACTAAAGTTTAAAAATAAGTCATTTTAATTACTTTCTAATAACCTTTTCATTGCCATTAAAGTGAAATGAAAACGCTAGGTTTTCCATATTGCTAAGCAGCCACAGATGCAGCTGTCCTGTCAATCAAATATTGAAGCGTGATTGCTCTTGAAACTTTGTTTTGCCTGTAAACTTTCATATTATCAAACATTTTAAAGGAAAACACCATTGTTTTTCAATATTTTACTGTGTTCTTAACGTAGACAAATTAATAAATACATTTTTGCAAAGCGTGCACAATGTGCGCACTTAATCAAAATTTGGTCTTTGTACAGCGTGTCGTGAATGTGTTAGCATTTGGATCCTTAGGATCCAAACAGCGATGAATTTAGAAGCCACCAAACACTTCCATGTTTTCTCAGAAAAATGTAAAGTCTCTTTTAAAGACTGTTACATGACATTTTCTCAGAAAAATTTAACGTCTAGAAACTAAGGAGGTTGTATGACACACTGCAGTGAGCTTATGCCAATTGTCTAGTAAGTTTTTTTTTAAGCGGATAAAAAATGAGAACTATATTGTATGGCGTAAGAGCACTTAGTTTGCAGCACTTCGACCTCGGCGCACAAAAACCTCATCACTCCTGACTACTCCCTCTCTTCTTAAAACTTCCGTCAATATTACTACACCTGACGTCTAAAAGTGCTACAAACTAAGTGCTCTTCTGCCATACAATACAGTTCTCATTTTTATCCACTTAAAATATTGCCACGTTTTGTGCTGCCATACGTACTCGTGTAACTACTCATGTAACAGTCTTTAAATAGGGAAAACATGGAAGTGTTTGGTGGCTTCTAAATTCATCCCTGTTTGGATCCTAAGGAATGAATTGGGCTAGGCTAAATGATAACAAATTCTATGCGCTGTACAAAGATTAAGTGCATGCATTGAATAAAGATAAGTATGTATTAATTTGTATAAGTTGAGCTTAGAAAACAGTAAAATATTGAAAAACGGTGACGTTTTCCTTTAAAAAGAGGGCGCTTGCTCTGACCTTGATTGAGGGTAAGAGGCGCACAAACACGCAGGGGACGGTGAGTGATTGCAGTTACCGGTTTTTCCAAGCAACCGTAAACTTCCGTCACCACAACGGAAGACCCGCCTCTCCACTCATTCGATTGGATAATGAAATAAACGCAAACGACGCTGCATGCTTTTCCACTCAGAGTTGACTTTTTTCCAACCTCAGGCACTGAGAGGGCTCTCGCAAAAAGGTGCGGAATGACATGCGGTAAAAATGTGAGTCGTTCAGCGCTCATAAACAGCGCAAATAACGCTCACTGCCCATAGAAAATAATTCACAATAGGCACCTGCCACTTTTCTGTGATCCGCCTCTTAGAGGGTTTTGCATCTGAGCTCTTCAATTGTTACTTTTGTTGTGACTAAACCATACATAAAAATCATACAAATAGAGTTTCAATTCTCTCGGCTCTCTTGGCATTTTATCAAGCTGACTTTGGTGGTTTCAGCCCTATAATAATAATTATACTGTAAGAGTTTGTAAATTGCCCCCAAAAAAATAAGTATGAAAAGCAAAGCAAAGCTGACTGCATCAGTTAATAAACCAGTTTGTGTTTTCGGGTCAAACCAAGCCCTTTCTAAATCATTGTGCATGTAATGCAGTAAAACATTTGTGATACGTTCGATTGCAGAGCTTCTTTGAAGAGGAGGACGGTAAAGAATACATCTACAAAGAGCCCAAGCTCACAGGCCTTTCTGAAATTTCCCTTCGTCTCAGTAGCCTCTATGGAGAAAAGTTTGGAACAGAGAATGTCAAAATCATGCAAGATTCCAACAAAGTAAGAAAACAAGTCTTGCTTCAAGGGCCTCCTTACAGGAAATACTTGTTTATGTTGTGAGCAAACAGAGAACATTTTGGACCCATGACAATCTTCCAGTTGCCTCAGTGTCTCATAACTATTTCAAACAAAAATATTATCTCTGGCTATTTCCAGAAAAAAAAAACTTAAACTTTTTTAACTTAAACAGTGCCTAGTTCTACAATTTGTATAGTCTATTGTATTTACAGTTGTACTCTTTTAAGTAATCACAGACAAATAGGTTTTCATAACCCGCAGGTAAACCAGAAAGATCTGGACCCGAAGTTTGCATACATTCAGGTCACATTTGTAAAGCCCTACTTTGATGAGAAAGAGCTGCTGGAGCGGAAGACCGACTTCGAGAAGTGCCACAATATCAACCGCTTTGTCTTTGAGACGCCGTACACACTCGGTGGGAAGAAGCACGGAGGTGTGGAGGAACAATGCAAGCGGCGAACGATACTTACAAGTAAGCACAGCAAGCATTAAACTGAGAAAAAAATGGGTGCATCACATTTACTGTATGTGTCAAAAAAACTAAATGCATTTCTGAGTTTGTTGTCACTAAATCCACACTTATATTATAATTTGATGCTTAGATGAGGGATGGATAGATGTGTGGATATCTATCCAGTATAGACCTTTAGTATAAAGATTAAACTGTATTGAATTATTTGTGCTCATATAAAATTTTCTAGCAAGCGTTTGAGACAGAACCAAAACACGTTAGGTTGTGCCATGCTCTCTTTATTTAACATCAGTAAATATTTGATAGAACTAAAAGAAACAGTAACGTTCCCCAAAAGTGAGAGCATATTTAAACAGATACAGACTTGCTTGTTAAATCAGTAATATTGAGCGATCTTAAAATGTCATTCAGATAAAGGCTTTTTTCAAACTGTTTCTGCATTTATTGTCAACCTTCGATGACATCAGCAGGTGCGTTGCCAGCTCTAAAGGCATCATGTCACTATTTGACAGTCTGTCACAGATGTTAGATTAGATGTACCGGCTCTTGTGTTTGCACGATATTGTTTAACATGGATCAAAGATACTCAGACCACATGTGACCATCTGTGTCCATAGCGAACAACACGTTTCCCTACGTAAAAAAACGCATCCAGGTTGTGGGGGAGAAACACTTGGAGTTGAAACCGATTGATGTGGCCATAGATGAGATGAAAGATCGAAGCGCCGAGCTCACTAAGCTCTGCTCGAATCAAGAGGTCGACATGATCCAGCTTCAACTTAAACTGCAAGGCTGTGTTAGTGTGCAGGTACTGACCTTATGCAAAGTCATGATCCATAGAGGGATTTGGAGAGGGCAATCTTAGGGAACCAGTTGAAGAGCTCACATGCAAAAATGAGATTATGATTGTAACCGAATGCTCTTGGCAAATACGTTCATCAAATACTTTCGCTTCATATCCGCTTAATCCCAGCCTCAGGCCATTCAGAAATACCGGTTTGTTGCCACAATCCATTAAGAGTCTGACAATAAATGCTAATTTACAAGGAAACGTGTCAAACGCACATTTTTTGCATCTGAGCACTTCAATCATTCCATACTGAAAATAAAACACTGAATATACTGTAGAAAGATGAAATTGGAAGACTATTAGAATTAGAAAAATGTAAAAAAAAAATAGCAACATTAAAGGGATAGTTGACTTTAAAATAAACAAAATCTGTCATCATTTACTCATCCTCATGTTGTTTTAAACCTGTATGAATTTCTTTTTTCTGATGAACACAAAAGAAGATATTTTGAGAAATAATTTTAAACACACAGCAGTAAGTGACCATAGACTTCCATAGTAGGAATAAAAAAATATGATGGAATTCAATGGGTACCATCAACTGTGTGCTTACCATCATTTATCAAAATATCTTCTTAGTCATTTATCAGAATACTTCCAAAATATTTTTTCCCACTATGGAAGTCAATGGTCACTTACTACTGTGTGTTTACCATCATTTCTCAAAATATCTTCTTTTGTGTTCATCAGAAAAAAGAAATTCATACAGGTTTAAAACAACATGAGGATGAGTAAATGATGACAGAATTTTCATTTTAAAATGATTTTTATTTGTGACAAAACATTTTGCATTTTGTGTTGTTATAATTCCCATTGTTCCCAAAATTCATTCTTATTAGGTTCTCATCACAGTAATATAATAATTTTTAAAGTTAAATATTTTTTATTTAACTTAATTATGTTTTTCTAAACCTGTATGAGTTTCTTTATTTTGTTGAACACATTGACTCCCATAGTTTTTTTCCTACTATGGAAGTCGGTGGGTGCCGGTAACTGCGTGGTTAGTTTATGTTACAGTATTAACTATTAATCTGATTATTAATTAAATAGTCTGAACATTCTGAATAAGTGACATTTTATTCATACTGGCATGCATTTAAATTTTACATTTACATTACATTTATCTATTTGGCAGACAGTTTAATCCAAAGCAACTTACACTGCATTGAAAATATACATTTTACTTCTATTATTATAAACTAAAATAATAGTAATGCCTAGTTATAAATATTGTTGTTCCTGTAGACAGATTTAAATGACAGATCTACAAATAAGAGACCATTTTGGCCAGCATGACCAATGTTGTTATATGTATCTACTGTACAGTGTAACAGTTTTTTTGTTTGTTTGTTTTTTTGACCCGTAGGTAAATGCAGGGCCAATGGCCTATGCCAGAGCTTTCCTGGATGAATCCAAATCAGGTCAATCAAGCAAGAAAGTCAAAGAACTCAAAGAAATATTCAGGTATGTGCTTTTTTGTTTAGCATATTCCCGTACAGACTTAATGGAATAGATCTAGCGGGTCACTTCTCCAAAACATCTTTTATTTCGAGAGAAAACTGAAATTGTCTATAAATAGCTGTAGAAGACAAGCATGCTGTATCCAGGAAGTTGCCATTCTTGTTATTTTGGCAGCAAGTACCAACACGCTCTGACCTTCTGGGAAATCGGCAACAAGAGGTCAAATTGTCAGTCTGCCGAAATCAGTTTCTGCTTCCCCATTGGTCCCATGCTGGACGTGCTGTTGAATGTATATGCACTTTAAGCATCAAACTGCGCAAGATATGAGCAGACATTATGTAATGATGTTGGTAACAGCAAGTACTTCCCAAACCCTTAAATACTAAGGCAAACGTTTTCTTGGTAAACTAATGTAGCTGCTCACCAACCATTGCTTAAAAGGAATGTGACATCACATGTGGCCTGAAAACATTCAAATGTCTATTTTTTTGCTTGGTCATATATCATTATTACACCAGGGGATCTTACTGTATCTACGTTAATGCATTACCTAACATGAACAAACAATGAATAATATAGTTGTCAGCATGCAGTGGCGGCCGATGACTTCTTTTTTCGAGGGTGCACGATGAGAAAGTTTGCCACAACATTTGTTTTTATGGTGCATTAAACACTTGATTATGATAAATGTATTAGGGTCATTCAACAGAAACGTTTTGGTATGGCAAGATGTCTTAAAATGTATTTATTTTTATTTAAACTTAGACCACATTATTTATGCATGTACTTCAAGACTGCATAGACCTTTCTTTTGTCACTGGTGTTTCCTTTTATTCTTTAGCAATATTAAATGAAATATATTTTTTTTTTCAGCTTTAAAGCTTGATTCTTAAGTGTAGCAGAACTCAATGAATTAAAATATATCATCATGTCACATGTGAAAGATTTTATTTAATGTGAAAATCACCAGTCACTGGTGTTACTGATCTTCACTGCTGTTACCCATAAGGAAAGTAACACCAGTGACAGTAACACCAGTGACGATTTTCATGAAAACGGCATTTTACACAATTTCTGCTGCAAAGTATCAAACCACACATTGTCAATCATTGTATATTCACTAAATTAAGTAGTTTAATCCATTTGGATTCTAGTTTTTTGCAATTCCCAAACAATAAGGGAGGTCATACCAGTGACTTAAACTAAAAGCTTCATATGAAATCATGAGATAAATGAGAAGATTTATGATAACTGAAAAGAGACAGTGGACTTATGAGCGTCTCTTCATAGGTCTCCAGGAAATTGAAAGAAGGAAGTCAAGTGATGTCATCAGTGTGATTTTGATTTAAAAATAAGAGCTTTTTTGTTAAACGGTAACACCAGCGACACAACTCCAGGGGACCACTACTTTCATTATATATTTTATAATATTTATTTAGCATTTTGTCTTTCAATGTAATTTACATCATTTATTTGATAGTTATGAACACATTATTATATTTTAAATGGAATAAAACACTGTTTTTGATCTCAAATTAAGCATTTTCCCTCTGTACATGACTGTGGGGACGAGCACTTCTGTGGTGCTTGGAATTCTAATTAATAAATAAAAATCAAATATTGCTACAATGATGGCTCAAGAAAGTGTAATTGTTCAAATAACATATTTTTTCATTTTAAAATATAGAAAAAAAATGTAACCCTAAATGGTGTTTCAAGTGTTATATTTCTCTAAAATCTAGGGACAGAGAATTTGACATTTTTTCATTTATTTATTTATCATGAAATAAGATTAATTAATGAGTATTGTTTATTATTAAGTCATGTAAGCTTATGCATTAACAAATGTTACCTTATTGTAAAGTGTTACCAAACATTTGTCTTACCAAAGAGTTTGTTTTTGTAAAACAAGTGCACATTTTCTTTTAGATATAATTTTAACAATGTCTCTTTTTGTCCATGTTGCAGGCAGTTTGTTAATGCATGCAGTATGGCTCTGGATATAAATGAGAGACTCATTAAGGAAGACCAGTATGAGTATCATGAGGGACTAAAGACTAACTTTAAAAGCATGGTGAAAGAGCTTTCTGATATCATCCATGAACAGGTATTTTTTTAGTCTTCTTTATAAAACGTTGTGATAGTTGCCAGTTAGTTGTAGCAATTGCAAACTATAGTATTATATCAATATTAGGCCCATGTAACAGATAATTTGGATTCTTAAAAGTGATGCTTAGCTGCATTGCATTAATTGAATCACATTGAGGTAAAGTACCAGTTAAAATAAAATTGGAAGAAATACACAGGTTTGTGTAGGCCTATAAGTCTTATTTTTTTATTTCTTATGACTGACAGTTGTTGCGTGTTAGACAAGCTTGTTTGGTTGGGTGAGTTACGAAACAACAGGTTTAATCTGTTTCACATACACAGTTAGTGGCCCAAGACAACACTTTTCACTGAAGGATTTAACAGTGAAAGGCAGAATTAAATTTGTTTACATTTCAAGAATTACAATGTATTGTGCACAACAGTTTTTTAAAAGTTATTTTAACATCACACTTTGCTATTATTAACTAGTTTCTTTAGAAGTTGCACAAGGCCCTATCTCCTCGTAATCTTAAACGTACACATTTCACAAATTATGATTAGTTATTTGCCATCTCATTTGTTTAGAGAAAGTCACATTTTGTTTGTTTCCGAGAGCAGACATATTATCAGCCAATTTCGATAGATGACAATTTTATAATAAAATGAAAGTTACATTTACAATTCTATAAGTAAATCTGTCAGCTTTAGAGAATTATTATCCATATGATTTTTCAGAAGGGTCATTCTTGGCTCTTTTTATATTGTGAACTTGTTTCTCACATATGCAAATCCCTCAATGATCTTTAATCTTAGTATTTTCAATATGTGTCTTACATTTCCAGACATGCCTATTATTTCCAAATAACAAAATATAATATTTTTTGACAGATGCTGAACATTTTTCAAGCTGTTTGTTCTATTACTGTTACTTCATTTGCCAATGCAAGACATATTGTACTGTCAGGATGAATAAAAACTGGAATTGCAAATGTTGAGTTAGTTAGGTTACCAGTTAAAACAAGGGTACTCGTGTTTGCTTATCGTGTGAACATAATCCCTTCTCAAATGTCCTTTTCTTCTGCCTCTAACGTGTCGGTATTCTCCTTCTTTCTGCTGCCATGTCCAATAGATTGAGTTCTAGGTAACCGTTTCCACTGTGCACGATCATTTGTCATATTTTGTTCAAATATTTGTGCATGCAACCATGGATGTTTAACTTTATCACGTAAAAATGTGTTTGTTATTTGTACTGTATGATATTTTGCAAGACAGAGCATGTTAATTCCTTTTCTTATGTTGAATTCCTTATCCTGATTTTATTTTTCATCCTTCAGATCTTCCAGGAAGATATGATGCGTTCCCTGCTGCAGAACTCTGTTCACGTGTTTCGTGCTATCAGTGGGACCTCCACTGAAATGGCTTAAAACCTCTTTCTTCAACATTGAATGTACAAACAATACGACTCGAGGCCTTTAGGATCATTTCTATCTGCAAGAAGTGCCATTTTTGTTATTTTTGTATAGGTAGTCCTTGTTTAAATTTGACATTTTATGTAGATTCATTTTGCAGTTCTATTTGGTATTGTATACAGGATGTGATCTCAGTGAAACTTTCCATTTTAGTTGTAGACCACCAAAGATGAAATGGACAGTTTACATTTTTGCATTCAACAGATGCTTTTACCAAAAGCAACTTGCTGCGCATTTAATCTATACCTTTTTTATCAGTATGTCTGTTACCTGCATGGGGAACAAACCCATGATCTTTGCGTTGCTAATGCAATGCTCTACTAACTTTCTACCAGTTATTGTATTCTTACAATATTTTCTGTTTACTTTATAGAGTTGCATTTATACGTTGTTGATCCTAAACACAATTTCACTGTCACTGTACTGAATGCTGAAAAACATATGTAGCCTATAAACATGATTAGAATACTTTACTAGCAGGTCAACAAACATACATGTTTTATATTTTCCTTAATTTTTTAATTGGAAAAAAGTTTTTATTTTTTACTTTTATTTATGTTGTTGCCTGGTGCATATAATTCTTATCCTTGTAGTAGGTAAATTTAGTTGGCACGTAAATTTAGACGTCAATGTTCCCATTGCCAACAGTCAAATAAGAATTTCGACTTGCCTTTACAGTATGCGGTTAAAGCCGTTTTTCCAGAAGTGGCAAAGTGGCATTGACTCACTATGTGACAGTCACTAAAGTCTGCTACAGTAGACTCACATGAGATCAGTGTTTGTAATGTCATTTAATTAAACAGAAAGAGTGTGGAGTTGTAATATTTTACATATGTAAAGACTTTTACTATGAATGCATACCCTAGACGGTAGTGTAATGTATAAAACAGCTGATTTTATTGGCAGGAATGATAATAGACGTTTGGTCTTTCTTTGTTTTCTGTTGGGCTGTTCCTCAGCAACTGCTCATGGACTCAGTCTGCACAGCCTCTTAATGGTTGATTTATTTCACAAAATGCTGTTGTTACTTATCTGACAATACTGCACTGAATATGCAAACTGCAAGCAGGGGATTTGCAGATTTATACAGGAAATTTTTGATTTATTGTGCGTCTACAAGAATGTCTATTCAGTATTGGCAAAGCAGTATTTGCAAGCAGCTGTCTGTATTTTTAAAATGTCTCATATATAATAAAGTCTGCTTCAATCATGAATGAAGATTTTCAGAACATCGGTTTTATCTTATCCTTCATGTGACTGGTGGCATAATGTATAAATATTTTTCTCTCAGGTTTATAAGACTTTATAGAAAGTAAATATCTAGTATTTATTTTGTTTCTTTTCAACATGTGTTCTCAGGAGAGGGTTGTTGATATCATTATTATACTGTAAACAGATAGTAAAATTTTAAAACAGGTTACAAAATACACTATACGTGATCCATATCTTTGAAACAGGTTTAACACACATGGATTGACCAGTTACTTGGTTAATGCTAATTCACACTTTTGCATGGGTAAAACATTAATACATTAAGGTTTTATTTAATAACAAGGAGCTATTGATTGCTTTTTTTATTTGCTTGAATTATTTTGAAAATTGCCATCTTTGGTGTGTCAGGAATCAGACGAGAACCCAAGTGTGGACGATGTGGGGTTAAACAAAACCCTTTTAATTACAAACACGATTCAAAACAATAGAGCACATGGGGACAAAACACATCAACAGGATATATACACAAACAGAGACTAAACACTAAACTTGACTAACAGCTTGCCAAACTAGACTAGACCTCTTGACTGGAATACATACAATGGGACAAAATGATCATGAACGGAACCAAGGAAACAATGACATTAAATAGGAAAACCAAACAAGATAACGAGGAGGGAACAAGTGATGGGAATGAACTAATGATTAACAATAAGCAGGAGAACGAGGGGGTGGGGCCAAAAGACGAGACACCGTGACCGAAGGTACATGACCCAATAGCAAGGCCATGAACTTCCATAGAACATGGAACTGCCTTGCCATCGTGACAAGACATAAATATTAAACAAGACTCTTTGGCAGGATCCATACAGGGTGTGCATTATTTTTATTTAATTTAATGCCCGACATCAAGTATTTCTTACTTAACACAAGTCATTTTTACATTTCTGATAATTACAAATACTAATGTTCTGCACTGAAAACAGGGAAAAGTTTGATCAAGGAAAATAAGTTGTTTCAACTTAAATGTTTAAGTGGAAAACACTTTAAGTGAAAAATGTATTAAACTTAAATTGTTTAGGTGCTACCAATTTTTTTAAGTTGGTCCAACTTTTCACTTGTGACCTGCTTGCTGAGAAAAACACTGGGGATTACAAATACAAAATATAACACACACTCAAACACTAGAACAGTGGTCTCCAACATGGTGCCCGCCAAAGCACATTCTATTAATAGCCTCAATTTTAATATTTATTTGTTACATATTTTTATATTAGCTTGGATTCTTTTATGTATGTTAGCATTTTAAACAATGATAAAATATATCAACAAATAAAATAAAATGTTTTGAGTAGACTATATCAAAAAGTTGCCCTCAAGATTGTTTTATCTATGTGGTATCCCTTGCTTACAAAAAGGTCTACAAAGACTCAAACTAAATAGGTTAGTAGGCTACTGCCACCCATCTGGTCAACATGACTAATACAGGAATACATGACTGCTTCCCTTTCTCAGTTTTGTTTTATACACCATAAAACACTTTGTGAAGTGTATCAATTTGTGAATTACATAGTGAATGTAATTTTATTACCACACATTACAGTATAATTTATAATTTATTAACATTAGTTAAATGAATGCATTAGCTAAAAAATGAACTAACACTTACAGTAGCAACATGTTTATTGATCTTTGTTAATGTTAGTTCATATAAATAGGTTTGTTTATTCATGTTAGTTTATTGTGGAATAACTCATGTTAACAGATACAACGTTTGATTTTAAACCATGAAGTAAAATAAAACAGATTAAGATTAATAGATGGACTAGTAGACGTTTTGTTCACTGGAACATAGAAAATGTAAAGTGTTACCAAGGTTAGTAAAAAAAAAAAAAATGCGCACGACAGTAAGAAATCACGAACTGAGGGCGGAGAAGATCCGCGCGCTCACACTCCTCCCACTCCAGAAGTCTGACAGACTTTGAGCTTCAGTCTCACTTTTACTTTGACCGTGATACTAACAGGTAGGCTTGTGCGACTCACAGATTTATGTTTGTTTATGTCGACCTGAACGAACTCTTGAAACACCTTTTGTGTTTATTAAAACAGGATTACAGGACGCGGATTTAACACAGAATATCTGCCAAAACCTTTAACCAGCATGTGTCGATACTGGGATATATCCTTAATCATATGCTTCTCTCTCATGTTTGTTGGCGTTGAAAACATGTCAGGTGAGTCATGTTTTTGTTTTGGTTAAGTTTTTGTTAGAAAAGTTTTCCCCAAGTTTTCCTGTTACAGTGACGCGCGCGCGTGCGGGATATCCTGTGTTAAATTCCCGAAACATTCTGACGTCAGAGAACAGCATGTTGCGACTGCAGTTTCTTGTTTTAACCTGCTTCCATTGCGCTGCAGTTTACATTAAACACATCAGCATTGGTTTAAATCGCTTGTTTGTTGTTTTTTCTTGGTCTTCATAAAATGTGGCCCACGCTTCTTGAACATCATAGATCAATTGCCTCCACCGAAAGATCTGATCTATACATGGTCAACACCTTACACATTGGTTTTGAAATGGAAAAAACCTGAGGATCTGGATCCTACTTGTACAGTAAACTATACTGTGATAATTTTTGAGGGACAGGTGAGTCATCCTCTCTCTCTCTCTCGATCAGAATACACACCCACACTTATCAGGAAACCATTTCTACTGTAGGTGTAGCTATTTTGGCGTTTCCCCCAAGCTTCTGTAAGCCTCGCGGGACAGAAGCAGATTCAGGGAAATTAAACGGAAGAATAGGTCACACTTTATTATCTTTGTGCTTGTGTTATACAGCGGTTTGTAATTCGGTGGACGAAAAGTAGGCTAAAAATATTACGACTGCTGTGGCTGATAATCATTAATTAAAGTTTAATAAATACTACTTATTTATAACAATATGAATACATTTTGATAGATAATAAAGATTATGTAAAGTAAAAAAATAACCATAACCGTTATTGAAATAATTACTGGAATAATAATAATACACTGTAAAAAGTTAACTCAAAATATTACTTCAGTTGGTAGCAGTTAAAAAATGTAAACTTACATTTTGATTTTACTTTAGGGGGAATTTTTAAGTGTTAACAACAATGTATAATATTGTAGAATCCTAAATAATTTGTCATTACTTGATTAAATACTATACAATTATAATTATATGTTTACATTATATTTACTTAGAGAGATGCATCTCCGTTTCATGTAAGCCTTGGCGATTTTTGTTTACCCTAGTTTATTCTGTAGATGACAATGTGGAAAAATGTCAAGGACATACATTTACACCCCTTAACTTATGCTGCCTGTTGTGTTTTGAAGCAATATTAATTATTTTTGTTGGATTTAAAGACTTTTTGGTAATTTACTGAATTTAAGGACTTAAAGGTTTATTTTCATCTGTAATCACCAAGCCTGTTGTCTGTCTTTCCCAGATAAAACATACATATCAAGTCTTAAACAACTCCTACTCAATGAATTTGTCCAATAAAGATGGGTTAAACGTCTCTGTTCATACAAACCCAGGAAATTGTGGAACCAAATCATCAAGCCCACCAATAAGCTTTGCCATCCCTCCACCTCCAGGTACATGACAGTCTGATGTAGCGCTTATTTTGTTGGTGGATGGATTTTTATTCTCCTCAGTTAATTGATTGGTGGATGTGTTAATATAGTGGATGAGTGTTTTTGTTATACTTTTTGTAAAACCACTGATCTTTCAAGTCATTACTTATAATATGAAAAAAATAGTTACTGCAGAATGTGATGTTTTACCCCATTAATGTTTATGGAGACAAGAAATATTCCATTAATTTATTAAATATTTAAGAAAAAAATTCTTAAATCTAATTTTGAAGACACTGATTTGAAAACACATTTTTTTTCTAGTGATGCTGGTGAGAAACTTGAACTGCATATATTATTCTGAAGACAAGATGAAGTTCACTTGGGATCCTGATGATGATGCCCAAGACCTCAGTTTCTATTGGTAAACTATTATATATCATATTATATTTATCTGATTGGCAGACACTTTTCTGTACTAAAGCAACCTTGACAATATGGTTTATTTGTGACAATTAATACAACTTTAAAAGAAGTAGAATACTTTATGGCTAACTACAGTCCTTACCATGTGTCTTGCTGTGTATATTATCTTTTAAAATGTGCTTAATTCTTAATTATTTGCATCTATGCATGCCTAGCATAAATAAAATTTGGTGTTTGTTTTAGGTTACATGGAAACAAATCAGTTAAATGCTCCTCATATATAAATGAGAATATGAAGATCAGAGGATGCGACATTATCAGTGAAGATTTCAAGAACCAGGCATTTGAGATGTTCTATATGGCTATTGGAACTTATAAGAACGATACTGTTATAAACACGTTTAGGATGTCAGAACCAAATAAAAACGGTATGTGGATGTTCTTCTCTTGGTTTCCATATTCGCTACATAGACATTTTTATATATTGCAGTCCGTGGAAGTACAGTGCTACATTGTGTAAAAAGAAATGTGAGTTTTTTTAAAGGTCACATAACACCCGCTGTTTCTACTTATCTCATGTCAATCTTGAGTACCTATAGAGTAGTATTACATCCTTCATATATCCAAAGAATCTTTATCAAATTTATAAAAAATGGATCAGCTATTTTCCCAAAAAGTCAGGCTCATGCATACCGCGGGCGACACACATAAAAAAACCTTATCCCACAATCTCTAGATGAATGAAAGCTTTAGCAAAAGTTCTATCAGTAAGGCTTCATGCTACGTCATTCATTACCTTATCATCTTGCTAATCATCACTTGACTGTTGGAGTATTTAAGTGCCATACTCAACCTCTTTTGCGTGTGCAGATTCTGACGCTGACCTCCATCCTCCCCACAACCACCAGGTTGGCCCTAGTCCAAGCATCGGGGAATAGGCTCCGCCCCTGCCTTCGTCTCAGGCAGGAGCAGCAAGAATATACAGCCCTCCGGCCTTGAGCTATGGATATTTTAAAAATTTAAAAAATATAAAAATTTATATAATCGCTGCATTCTTTTGCTTACGAATTGTTAAATAAATACCATTGCAACGTTACATTGCCTCCTGAGTCTTTCTGGTAGAACTTATGATTTACTTACCGCCTGCGACTCATGACCCCGTTGGGACCGCCCAATTTTAACGAAATCCAGCGTTAAACAAACAAACAAACATGCACAACTCCACTGCTTCCCTGGGAACAAGAAACTATATACATTGTTTCCATAATGCAGTTTTTTTTTTGGAAGCTAAGCAAGCTTAAATTTCATTCATAAACAACAACACTTTGGTGACGTTGATTTTCGTGTCAGCTCTTAGGTGGTGTGTGCGTGTGCCCTATTCGTGTTGAATTGCCCATATAAGGACTTCCACTGTACTTGGAGCACTGCTTACACAAAAGATTCAGTAGTCGAAACTTTCCGAAACTTGTACGACTCAGCACAGAACTCTCAAATGGTTTTTGAACTTTTGCCCATGTTAAGTTATAATGCAAATACCAATCTCTGTTAACTGTGTTTTCTTCATTTGCAGTGAAACTAAACAAACCTAAATTTACAATCAAAAGAAATGGGAGAAATCTTTTACTTCAAGCGACCAGATCAGGCTTTGAAAACTTTGATGACGGTTGTTTTTCCTACAATTACACATATGTCAAATGCAATGAAACGGTGAGATGCATACTTTTTCTTCACTTCAAAGTACTTTTGATCCTGCACTGTTTCAGAGATCAGCAATCAAACTTTTAGCAATTCGATTAAAGTGACAAATAAAAATAGAGGAACAAATGCCCACCCACTAAATAGTAAAGCTTTTGCTTTGAGCTTTTTTTGCCTTAAACCTTTCAGAGATACAGTATCTTTTCACTAAAACTACAAATACTCATATAAGTACAAGCCTCTTTTGAAGTATTGCTCAGGAGAACAAAAAATAAATAAAATGCATAATAAATCCATATTTTAAGCATTGCCCCACAGAAAGAGATTACTACACAGTTTTTTTTTTTTTTTTTGACAAATGGTTGTTTTTACAGACCTCAGCCATAGTTACAACAAATATTCATATTGTGGAGTATGACCCAAACTGCAAGTACAAAGCCAGAGTGAAGATGAATTATTTAGAGAGATGTGGTGCAGGGGTGATTGAAGAAAGTGATGAAGTGGAATACGGTAATGGCTCTTTCCTCGTGTCATATGACAACTGTATTGAATGGCTATATTTTTTATAACGATTAGTTTTAAATAATTACTGTTAATTGAAAATAGTGCAAATTATACACAAAGTGTCCCAGTTAAACATGATTTTGTATTTATGTGCTTTCACAGGTGAAGACAGTGATCCAAATTTGCCTGTGTTACTGGTCTTTATTTTCATCGCTGTCTTCATTTGCGCTTGTCTGATAGGGTGTTTTGTGCTACTTCGAAGGTAATATTTTTTCTAGCTTGTTTTTCTATTTGAATTAATTTGTAAAAATGGGCGAAATTCACTAAATATGCCCATTTTCTGTTCATTCATAAATATGACTAAAATGTGTGCAAGAGTGCTTAACACAATTTGCATAGTGTAATTCCCCCATAGTTCTGAAGGCAGGTTGTTAAAGAACCAGCAAACGAAAAAGAATTACGAGTCACTTTACCTTTGTTATCAGGGCATTGACTAGCACCACAGTTATTTAATAAATTGTTCAAATTTTTCTTTGTTTCATGGTGCAGTTTTGTGGTAAATGTAAATCTTACGAGTCACTAAGAAGTTAGTTTTAACCTTCCATTAGGAGAATCTCATAATCCAGTACTAAATAAGAATTGACCTGTCTTTCCTCAGACATAAAGATGATTTACTCCCAAAAATTCCAGACCCATCACAGTTTTTTAAAGAGAATATCAACAATTTCAAAACGGTAAGTTTTGCAAACATCATTTCTGAGTTTCACAATTTCTTACTCAGTACTTCAGCAATATGAGTTTATTTTTTATATCAGATACCATAATTAATATTCACTTTTTCTTCTACCACTATAGAGCTACGCAGCTCCCGGATTATATGAGCCTAAGGAAGAGTCTGTAGTAAGCCTGAGTCTTGAGCCCCAGACGCCACTCCTTCGGGATCATGTGCCACGAATGCAAGAATTAAATGTCTAATCACTGGAAAGTTCAACTGTGGATTTACACACATTTACAGTGAATCAGGGAGGACTCTACACTCAAAACTTGAAGCTGCGGGAATGTCTGTGCGACAGGAATGTTTAAACTCTCATTGTCCCTTCCTGGCATCATACGTGAGGACAGCAATGAACAAGTCCCACTTAACTTTGCAAGCGACTTTGACCCTGCTTGTTTTCAAGGAATGTATCGAAGAGATAAGTGAGGCAATAAATGAACTTTCACGGAGAGTCCTGACTGGAACTTATTTTCCGGGTATGAGTGTATCCACTCCAAATGTACCGAAGCCAATGGACTACATACCTGTAAGCTTCATCCCATTTCATGGAGCTCATAAGAGGAACATGGCAAAAAAATGAGATTTGTGAAATGTGGAAAATGTAATGTATAATACACCTTTCCATGCTTGTTTATATAGCCAAGTTTTATTGAATGGACTACTGGGTGTTGCTGAACATAGTTTACAAAATAAATATACATTTGAAGTCAGAAGTTTATATTCACCTTTGCCAAGCATATTTAAATAAGGCCGGACGTTTATTTGTAGAAAACATTTCCTGTCCTATGTCAGATACTGTGGGTTTGCTTTTCTTTAAGAATGTGAAATGTCTTAGTAATACTAGAGAAAATTATTTATTCCAGCTTTTGTCCACACGTGCACATGCAAACTGTAGTCTAGCTTTTCAGGGCAGTTTTGGAATGGTGGGTTCTTGCTGGCAGTCTTTTAGGTTATGTTTATATAGGTGGCTATGTTTACTGTGGATGTCAAGATCCCTTGCTGTTGTACTGGAATTTATTTGCACTTTATACAACAAACTATGTTTGGAGACATGTCTAGGAGACAGAGTAAAACACCTTCTGATGCGTGGATGCATAGTCTCATGGGGTTTATACCTGCGTACCATTGTGTGTACAGCATATTAGGAATTGTTTTCTTAATATATTTTTAAGTATGCCTTAAAATAGATCCTCAGGTTCACCTCTAGTTTATTGCAGTTAGCCTATCAGAAGCTGAATATCTCAATGCTTGACACACTATTGACCCTGATATTGTCTTTACTTAAACAAAGAAATTAACATCACTTAATATGTTTTTAGTCCAAATCATTTAGCTTATAAGCGTATAAAATCCATTACACTAAAAAAGTCAAGTGAAATGAACTAAAAATTATCAGTACATGTTGTAATGAATAGCCATAATGAATGCTTTTTCACAGAATAAGCACTTTGACTACTTAAATATTTGTTAGTAAAATGTCATAGAGGCTCTTATATTATTGATGTTGTTTTGTTGTAAATGATAATTTTTTAAAGTCTTCGTTTAGGTGATCAGTGTTTACTTACATGAGCCCTGTTCAGCACATTTTTTTTACTTTTCTCTCCACAGTACTGACAATTCATGTCAAAAACACAGTTTTGTGTGTTTATTCATTCAATGAATTTTGTGTTATGATGCCATTTATAAAAAGAAACTTGGTGATGTAGGACAGAGCAATTGATACAGTATACAAATTATTTCAAGTTAAATCAAGTTTACTGAACTTGCTAAATTAAGTTACATTTTAAGTCAAAGTACTTTAAAGTTTTTTAAATTTTAAGTTAAAGTACTTTAAATTTTAAGTTAAAGTAAGTTAAAGTTTTAGTTCACATTACTACATTTTTTAGGGCAGCAATATTTTCCCACAAATGTTTTAAGAAAATTCAACCTGTCCGGGTTTACAGTGCATAACTTTCTGGAATTTGTCAAGGTATTAAAGCAACAGTTAACATAGCATATGGAAACATCTGATCCACTGTGTTTGTGATGAAGTAAATCCAAAACACTCTGTACCTGTATGTAAGCACTTGTTGTAAAAAATTTCAGACCTGGTTTCACAGACAAGGCTTAGCTAAAACCAAGACTAGGCCTTAGTTGAATTAAATATGTTTATGCATACTTATAAACATACCTTAGAAAACGATGCTTCTGGTGTGTATAGGCAAATCATTGGCACTGGCATACATTTGCAAGTTGAGACAGCTCAAACATGAGATTTAGTCTAGGACTAGCCTTAAGCCTTGTCTGTGAAATCAAGGCTAAATGTCCTAAATGTTTTGCCAAAACTTTACTTTTTTACAGTGGTTTAAAAATGTTTAATGGTTTCTACCTGAGATTGTTTAATTTTTGACTTCAGCTGTACAAGAATACTGCTACAAAAATAATTTTGTAAATAAATGTAAGAGATTTGTTGTTTTCTATACACTGTGACAAATTTTATGTGTATAGGTGTTTCACAAGATGTAATCATACTTAAGATTACTTTTATCTTCATTATGAAAAAAAAATGCATTCAGATTTGTATACTTTTATAAAAACCAAACGTGAACATACTGTAATTAAAACACACTGGGAAGTCAACTGGCTGTACTTTTAAGTATTATAAGTAACTATATGTTTAACCTAACTGTATGGATCCTTTAAAAATAGGCTGAATGAATGATCCTTGTCCGGAGAAGACAAAAGTGTTTCCATTGCAATCACCCACAATCTTTCGCACACATTATACAAAACATAGCAAGACAAGATTCGTCTCTGAGCTCGCCTGATTTCATTATAAAATGTAAGACAAATAATTTTTTTCAGAGAAAAAAGCATTTACGTTGTAAAACACAGATGATTTTCATTTTATGTAATGCATTTATGGAAAGTCAGTTAATGTTAAGACTCTAACATCTCCAAAGTATTCATGCCCTGTGACCGTAGGCGCATGAAAAAAATAAAAAATTTAAAAAAAAATTTGCACTTTTTAAGTCATTCAACCATCTTGACAAGTAATAAGAGTTACTGTAAAATATTAAATCAAGTTGCATTTGCTATAGTCATAAGTTAAAGCAACTTTTTACTAGTCAATACAGTTCAAATGACTTGTAAATCCTTGCAAAACAATTTTTATAGGGTAGTTTGACTGGTATGGGAAGTATGCTATCTTCTTCAATTCAATTCAATTTTAATGACCACACAGCCAGGCTGGTGGAATTTGTTTTTCAGTACAGATCTTTTCTTTGGTACAGGTTCCAGCATTACGTTAAACAATAAACATGAAACATATAAAGTAACATACACAACGAAAAACACATTAATACATTCATATACAACACAGAGTATTTAAGAAGTCGTACTTAATCCAGTCCTCAGCGTACAGAGTTAAGAATGTTTATTGCTGTTGGGATGAAACTGTTTTTCCTCAACTTCCCATAATTAACTTCTTCCAAGGGTCACCAGCTTTCTTAGGACGCAGTCTTCAGTTTAAGAAGCACCTATTAATAGTGGCTACTATAAACTATGGGTGCTGCTTAAACTTTATAAGGGCTGCATATCTTGCCTGCCACCTCATCAAGTGATGTCAAATGTCATTCTTATTAAAGGATCCTTGGATCATAGCAGCTGTTGTTTTGCATCCTTCATTGAAAGCTGCTTCCCAATACAGTCAAACCAACATTTATTCAGACACATTTAACATTTATGTTTATAATATTACTATCACAGTTTATTCGATATAGTTTGGATAATGACAATAAAATATGACAAGAATTCAAAGTCTCACAAATAAGAAATTACAGTATGTTGCTATCAGTTGTTAAATATTAGATAATAATTAGATAATACCTAGTACACAATTAGATAATACCTATTTAGGTCAACTGATTACCAAGCAATGCTAATTTTGTTCAGTCTTTGGTGTATTAAGGTTGCATTAGCAATAAAAAAACAACACTTAAGCAAACATGATCAGGTCAATGTGTCTAAATCATTTTGGGTCCCACATTTTACTTGTACTTCACCATTAAACTATTGAATTTTTGAGTATAATATGTCACAGTTTACTCTATTACCTAATTAAACTAAGGCCTGGTCCTGGCTTAAGCTAAGCCACCCCATAGTGTCCTGCACCCACAAAAAAAATATAAAAAGTTATATATGGTGTCTGAATGATTTTTGGTTTGACTGTATAGATGCTTCCTTATTTCATTGCTCCTCTGTCCTCTAGCTTGTGACCCTTGGAAGAAGTTAATTATGGGAAGTTGAGGAATGAGGAACGAGAATGTGGGGTGGTGGTACAGTAGGAAATGTCTTTTACATATGTGTCCTAAAATATGTAATTTAGAAATAGACCTAAACACAACATTTACTCGATTTAATGGAGCTAAGCCTTCCCATTTGAACAGCAGCTACACTGAGGAAGAGGTGTGTGCTGAAATGAAATCCTCCGTGTTGGCTCTGAGGGACTGACTGGTGACACGCTGCATTGGCCGCTGCTCACAACTCCCGTGCTTGAGCGCCCCCTACTGGCCGCCTGCTGAAAAAACAAAATGCCGACAGTGTGTGGTCCTGATGCTGCTAGATGCTGAAGGCATACGCTGTGTGCAGTGCGTCTCTAAAGCTGCTCTGATCGATTTTTATTGGCTCGGTCTCTGTGGCGCAATGGAATAGCGCGCTGGACTTCTAATCCAGAGGCTCCGGGTTCGAGTCCCGGCAGAGATGCAGCGCAACTCGCGGATGAGATTTGTTATACCCTTTTATTGCGTCTTATGGTAAATGAAATATGAGTCTAATCGCTGAGGGCAACATTGTACGGAGTGTCACAACGGCAGATATAGGGCAAAAGCAAACAGAATAATAAATTATCACAATATCTCTGTATTTCTTACTGTAACTATCTTACACTGTTATCACCATATATGGGAGTTTTATGATTCAAATAAAAATATTGGGCATGTCAGGTTAAATATGACATCTATAAATTAGGCCACATGTCATTTACATTTTTTAACTTAGCAAACGCTTATATAGCCTACAAAGCAATCTTAAAAATGAGAGAGAAACGACATAAGTGAAATCCTGATGTTGCATCATCATCTGACATTTGCAAAACATTTGTTTTTTTAATTATCGTAAGGAAAACATTATTTTGTTACTGCCTCATTTTGTTTACATTCAACATTAAATTTAATTGACCTAAAAACTCAGTTTATTACTAATTAAACAGTTTATAAAACAAATGTTTGTTTATTTACAACGATGGTTTTGATGTACTAATTCACTGGCCCATTTGAGCTGAAAACATGACTAAAGTTACCCAAGCAAAGTGGTGTGGTGTTGACATGAAAAGAAAAAATCATTTAAATAGGCTAGCTCTTGGGCATAAACATGTCTTCAGCATGAATGTCTCCAACACAGAATGTCCAGTCTTAAAAATAAACAAAATGTCTTTTATTTATCAGAGGTCAGCATTCCTCCCACACTCTAAATTCTGCTAGGTTATTTTTAACCCAATGCTGGTAAATATTGGACAACAACCCATCATAGGTTTATTTACAACCTAACATGTCCTCTGTCCCCTTTAATTAAAAACAACCTAGCAGAATTTAGAGTGCAGGATTGTTTAATAATCTTGAATGGATGTTGATGCATTGTACTAGGTTTTATCACCATTAATTTACTAGCACAAACCGTGGTCATCATCCTGAATTTCCCCACCAGATGGCACAGCACACAAAGTTATTACCCGTTTAAGAAAAGAGAGCACCAATCTCAAGTAATGACAGGAGCCTCAGAGATTTTTGCTCGCGAGTCGAATGTTCTGAAATGTCATCAAACTGGCATATTTGAGTTAATAAGACCGTTTCTGCATTGCCCATCCTGGCATTCAACGCCTATGTTAGCTACATGTCTGCACTTCTTGCTTTGAAAATCCGTTTTCTAACAATAATAGGAACTGAACATTTATTATAGTGTAGATGCGAAGCGACTCTGTATAATGCGCAAAAAAGAGAAGGTTCCGCTATAAGGTTTGTTTTCTTCTTACCCGCGGGGTCTATTCTGTTTGTCTCTTTGGACTTCCAGAGAGGGAGGGCAACCGAATTGGGGTGGGTATAAAGAAACAAAAAGGGAGGGGAGCAGCTGCTGACACGAAAGAGAGAGGGAGAGGGGAGAGGGAGAGAGTGACTGAAAGAGGGAGAGATGTACAAGGAATGTGCCACTAATAAGAAACCGGAGCGTCGTTGAGGACGCAGGAGAGGAGGGCAGAAGCGGGGAAGACGGGGACAAAAAACGACTAGAAATGCGATAAAAAAGTAGAGACGGAGGAGAAAAGGGGCGACAAATAGCCAACACGTTAATGGAAGGATTATAATCCACAACTGGAGGGATTTTTGACGCTCCCCATGCGGAGATTTAAGCTCGGCTAACCATGCAGGGACTGCTGCTGCTTCTGAGTTTGGCGTTGAGTTTTCACAGAGGTAGGAGACTAAGTGTTTTTTATTGAATGTCACGTCTAAACTCAATTTTAAAGTTAAGTGTTGTGTGTGTACGAGATAGAGAGAGTGTGTGTGTGTGTAAGTGAGAGAGAGAGAGAGAGAGAGAGAGAGAGAGAGAGAGAGAGAGAGAGAGAGAGAGAGAGAGAGAGCAGGGGCAGTGTGCATAGGATTCTACAGCGCTCATGTCTCTGACGGTCATAAAGATGCAAAGTGACCTTTGCGTTCACGCGCAAAGTTAACGGCGCTCTCGTTCAAGCCCATCGTAACAAAATTGCTAAAACTCCGCCGGTGCGGAAGAGTGAAAAGCGGTAATCTCTTCCGTCAGACATCATCTCATCATGAGAATACAAATTGGGCTATAGGTTTGAAGAGGAAAGGGACACGCACGCACACACGCGTGAAGGCTTTTCTTTTACAAACGCCCGCATAAAGAAACGCGCTGGTTCGTTTCCTGTCTGTGGGTCATGCAGGTAATTTCAGCATCTAAACCTGCGCAGCGCACGCCTCCTGGGTAACATTGTCAAATATGAATTGATCACAAATTGCCTGCATACACAGTTTTCAATGCAAACAATTAGTGTTCAGGTACCCATGTATTATAGTAGCCTGCGAGTTGCTAGGCGACCAGTAAAGAGCTCTACCTGTAAGATTACAGCATCTTTTACCGCGATGTCGCCTATGCGGACACCCTCCCTATTGTCTACCGTCACACACACTCTTCATGTGTGCATGTGTAAATGAGTCAGAAAAAAAAGAGAGCAGGTATAGACCACTCCATCATAGGTTAGAGGGGGCGTGTTTTGGTCCCAGTAAGGTATGGCAGATGATGTAACCAGTATAATAATGTGGTAAATCGATGTGCGTAGTAACTTAAATTCCAGAAAACTGTAACATGCATATTCATTGAGGAAAACCTATCGAAACAGGTTGAAGTGTCATCCAGTCAGATGCTTTAAACGTCAGCATGCGACAAACTCCAAGCTGAATTTTTTCTTCCTGCAATGTTTATAAAACGAATATTGGGCAATAAACAATGACAATGAACACGTATGATCAATTCATTTATTTAATATAAAAGTTCTACCTTTCAAGTTACTGCTAAAGTGCATCACACACATGTACAAGTAACAGTACATGTGTGTGATGGCCAGAACACATTAAGTTTTGACTGCATTGGTTTTGTTTGTACAGCTGTACAGTAATGCACATGCACTGATGTCATTTGTAATGATTTATTATTAAGTCTTAAGGTGGAACGAATTAAGGTATCAGTGGTGATGATTACAAACTGTATGGACATACAACACCTCTAATCATATATCAACATGACTGACATGTAAATTGGCCCTTCATATGCCCTTAACTCTAATGGTCTAATAAGTCCATTTCTCCAATGACTTTTACTGAGGTTAACAGAGGCAGTTGGTATTTTGGTGAACAATGCCCCCATTGTTCTTATAATAGCTGTTCAATGTGGTGCTGTATGTAGCAATGTATATAATACAGCACAGGTCATCTTTAAGCACCCAAAGTAAACTGCATAAGAGAAAGCACTAACTACTGTATACACACTACTTACTTTTATAATATTTTTGATTATTTAACTATAATGAGGAAAGCTGTAGTTTTGATTTAAGCACATGGCTGATGCTTTTATCTAAAAGTGACCTACAGAGCATATGGATGTTTTTTTTAATATGTGTATTGTCTGGACATCAAACCTATGACGTTATCTTTACTAGCTGAGCTACAGTTAAGGGCTTTTTAGGGGTTCGATAATTGGCATTTTTAGTGCTTGCTTGAAAAATCTTTGTATAAATTTTAATGAAATACAGCAGCCAAAGGTCTCTTAAAGCGATAGTTCATTCAAAAATGGATAAAAAAATTTGCCCTCATTTACTTACTCTCATGTTGTTACAAACCCGTATAAATGTCTTTGTTTTGATTAACACAAAATGAAATATTTTGAGGAATGTTTGTAACCAAACCAATCACTGACTTCAATAGTAGTCAATGGGGCTTCTGATCGGTTTGGTTACAAACATTCCTCAAATATTTTCCTTTTCATAAGAACAAAGAAATGTATACATGTTTGAGAGCGAGTAAATGATTCATTTTTAGGTGAACTTTCCCTTTAAGGCAGTCCTATACTGACTATAACACTAATGTAAAGGCATGTAATGTATTTATTAACCCTTATGATGTTTTGTTTTAATTTTTTGTCAAGCACTCTGCTGTCATATTGTCATACCTTATTGTTATGTAAGATTTGATGTTGTGTTTATAGGGCATTGGCTTAATACAGGTTTTATATTTATCTTTGTCCCCTTTTGTCGTTGAAAAATCTATACAGCATCATGTGCATTTCTGCAGTGCCAGCATAATTTCCTATTGTATCAACAGGACAGAGAATGTTAAATAGCTTCTTCCTAAAATAAAAAGGTTTAAAGCTTTTATGCATTGCCTTGTAAAATGTTTGTTAACAGTTAATTACTCATTCTTTCTGAGTTGCATCTCTATATTTAAACTCACCTGGACCATCCAATTAAAGTCATCGCATGTAAACCCAGGAGCAGGTTTGGATACCTGTGAAATTGAGTATCCTCTTCTCCACACGCATTTCGTGCCGTGTAATTAGTAATGTGTATTAAAAAGCAGTGATTCCGTTCCTGTATGATATCTTATACAGTATCCCATTTTTCACAGTTATGATAGGACAGTCTGGTGTTGTTTTGTGGGCTTTATTGTGTTTATCTTTTTGGTATAGATATGTATTCCATTCTAATGAACTAGTGCATGTGATGTAGTAATGGGTGTGTGGAGGTAAGACTGTAAGAAATAGTAGAACTGGTGACAGGTGGGTGAAATCGAGGGACTGAACTGACAAAGATTTGAGGTTTTTGTTGTTGTTGTAGGGGGTGGATGGCTGAGGGAACTGGGGGGTGGTTTAGGCCAGAGGGAGAGAAAACCATTATTACTCATGCCTGACTGCTTTCATAGAAGAGGCCACTTGCACCCTCTCCTTTGCTCTCCGACTCATTCTCTGTCTTCCAATGAATATGGGGGGAAAAGTTCAAAGGCCTGGCTTAAACAAGAATCTTTGAACCCCCGCCTCTCCCCCTTTTAGGGGCTCCCACATCCTAGCCCACTGAAATAGTTTTGAACATGCCATGTCCCCTTATAATGAATAGCCCATCGTTCATTCACGTGTGTGTTGTCAGCGTTAGCCTTTACTTTCTTGTATAACATTTGTCTCTGGTCCTGCATTGCTCATCTCCTGCTTCCCCGAAATGGTTTTGTCGAGGGGCCCCTCATTTTGCTTTTCATTCTTTTGTCAGTCTTCTCGTTTTTCCCTGCTCCCTCTTTCCATCCCCCAGTTCGTTTTCCCCCTTCCTTCTCTCTAATAAGTTCCAGATGTGTTTCTTACATTCCTGTAGTCAGAGGAGGGGGAGGGCTTACAGAACGAGAGAGGGAAATGGGGATCGAGAAGAAACGAGAAAATGAGAGACAGAAGGAGATAGAGAGAGAGATGGAGAAGCACATGAATTAAAAGAGAGCACATGATAAAGAGGCACTCTGTACTTTAGACACTGATGAGATTCTCCTCTCGATGTGTGTATGTGTGTGTGTGTGCGTCTGTGCTTGTGTGTATGTGTGTGTGGAGTTTTTCAGACACCCCTTCCACAGTTCCCCCTCCCCCAATGCAATGGAATGTGGTTGATGATGATGGTGATGTCATTTCTCATTCTCTGAAGTTTTCCAATCGGGGAGGGCTGATCGGCAGAATCGACCAATCAGGAGGCCTGAAATAAAATCACAGCGTGACATTCTGCAATAAAAGCATTATTACTGGTCAACTAGTTGGGTTGTATACCAAAGCGTAGAGAGATGTTAAACCGTCAAACCATTAAACAGCTGTTTGCCATTAAACAGATGCTGGCATAATAGAAAGATGCATTTTTAAACTGCCTCGGGCTATACATTAAGCAAGTGAGGCCTAGCACATATCAGACAATAATGACTTTTGGTTTGTTACTCATACTCGGGCGACATACTTTCCAGCATTGCTCATCTTTGAAAGAATGATACTAACAGTCAAGCAGGGACTTTCTGTACTTTAACAATGAATGTGTGTGTGTCAGAAATGGCAGAATAAATAAATACATTTTATTCTGTGTTATCTGGCAACACGTTTAATGTCAGATTGTGTACCTTGATTTTCAAATCATACACCCACACACAAAGAGCACATCTGGCATTCCCAGCGTTTCCCAGTATTTATTTGGAAAGCTAAATATTTAGTGCATTGATAGGACGGATGTCTGTGTGGTATTAGCTAATACTTCATGCCTTGGCCCATTTGAAGTGGACAGTCGGTCCAAGCATTAGCATAGCACTCCACCGATGACCCTTGAGGTTGCCATGGTCACTGTATGTAATATTATGTCAATGTTCCCACGGTAGCCATGGCAACAATAGCTGCAACAGCAGTTTACGCAAATAAAGAATGTTAAATCAAGTATGCAAATGCTGCCGAAAAACATGCCGGCGAGAGGTGCGTGAGCACGGGAACGAAATGGGGGAAGAGGAGCGACCGGCAAGAAATTATATTCCTTCCCTCCTATTTCAAATAGAACCGTTTCTATAGCAACAGTGGGCTGCAGATAGAGGGACAATGAGAAAGGAAAAAGGGATAGCGGGGTAGAGAGAGGGACAGAGAGAGAGAGGTGTGAAGACGGGGATGAGGAAAGATGACAGAATGAAAAATACATGGAAAGATGCTTCTGCATCTTTGTCTCAGGCATGCAAGGGTGAATTAAGACAAAGAAAGATGATAGAGGGAAAACGCTGAACCATGCTGCAGACCAATTTAGGACAAAAGATGTCGAAACTGTACAAAACAAAGCAGTAGCTACAGTAGTAATAGTAAAAGGGCGTGTTTGAATGATCGAGTAGGCCTACGTCAAGGTGTTTGATCGTTTACACCTATTTAGCCTAAGCAAACTGCATATGTATGCATACACAAACATTCTCGGCGCACAGAGCAAATAAGCAGAAAAAAAACTTTGGTAATAGTTTTTTGCATACGTCAGCTGTTGCTATGGTGACGTAACACATTGCGCCAGTGAAAGTGCCCGATTGGTGGAGACCCAGAGAGCAAAGGATGAATAAAGGAGACATCCAGAGAGAAATGACAAAATGGGACAGATTTTTAAAGAGGATTGACGTAATGATTTTGGCAGGATTAAAAGTATGATGGTAATTCATCAATGACATGACAGGAAGTTAGCAGTGTCTTAAAAAAGAAATGGCCAGCAGAACCGCATGGCATTAAGAGGAGGATGAAACTGCATGTGTGTTTGCTGCTTAGGTGTAAATACTGCAGGTTATTGCTTGTTGCTTCAGCAGGCACCTTGACCGCAAACAGGTGACGTATTCCTTGTCCAGACATACTCCTTTGTTGTCTGAGTGAGGCTAGCGCATGAAGTCACACAAGAGTCTGTCATCAGTTCAGCCCCTTTCTGTTACTGTATCAGTCATGATTTTATAAGTATGTTGTATTTAGGAGATTTTTTTAATCAGAGCTACTATGGAAAATAATGAATGTCTTTAATTCTTGTTTGTGGAACAGCGTAAGGACCGGATGTTTGTTTGAATTGTAGAAGGAAAGCAATACAATCAGTAAAATATTAGAGGAAAATGCTGTTTCCAGATCCAAAGGAATGTGAAACAAATAATATTCGAATTGTATAGCTTTGAGGTGTAGATAAGGGTTTATTGTCTTTATCAAATCCCAATTTCTTTAAAAAGAGCTTTCTTTGAATGTGTAATCCACCAAGTTCTCCCTGGTTATTAAAATGTGGGCGGGGCTTAACCATTTTATCTCTATTTATGAAGGGATATATCATGTTTAAAATGACATCATCATCATCTCATTCTTTGTTGCGTATTTACATATTTATTTTGTCACTACATCTACCAAAGGCATTTCCTTAGATCGAATTAGCCCTGAAGTGAAAATACAAATAAATCTACTCAGCGTTTACTTAATGAAAGGCTACTCTTTCAGGTTAGCCAAGTGGTTTGTTTCCTGACACGAGTGTGGTATGTAAGTGTGGTCAGAGCGTGTGTGTGTGTGACCACATCTTTGTGCGGTCAGGACGCTGGCAGTGTGGCACGGACTACCGCTGGTACCCAGGGATCAGTGACTCTAGAAAATCAGGACACTCTAAAATTGTCACTGCAGCATAACCCACATAATGAAAACTATACAATCCCCCCTCCTCTCTGATTAGCTCTCTCTCCCAGCCATGTCTCTGTATTTGTGTCTGTCCTCATGTCCCCGTCTCGCTCTTCCTCTATCTTTTCCTTTCTCTTGCTCGTTCTGTCTCTCTCTATAAATTCTGTCACCTTGTGTTTGACTACCAGAGTCACAAATAAGCGCGTATACAGTACTGCGAGCAATGTATAATATTGAGACAGACATGAATTTCATATTGCAATTACATCACGAAACATTTAACGCAGTGCTTTGTCTTTGAGAATCAAACAAGAGGAAATTTAACAGATCATATGTCGTTTTATACAACAATTGTGAAATGCAAACTGTAATTTTACCATAGATATGTATTCATCGATACGTCATTCGATCGCTTCATATATCTATACGTGTTTGCAATTTTGGTATGGACCACTTGCAGTCGTTGCAGGACTCACCGTTTTTCAGGATATCACGACATTGTGCATCCTCTGGTTCAATTAAACATACTGTAACAGCCTAGGTCCCACTTAATGTCATTCCAAAGAGCCATTAGTTTCAAACTGAGGTGGTGGGTATATGAAGTCTATGGTTGTAACTACTGTATGGTAACAATAAAATACTGAAAAAAATCCCCTTAATGTCCAAAATCACTGAAATTACAGGGATTTTACACATGAAACAAAAACTGGTACATTACAAAACTAATAGATCTGTGGATTTTAGTTTTTTTCAGTTGACGCTTGATCTTTTATTTTGACCCTCTTTGGTTTAGCCAACCGATCCATTTTTACGTTATTAAAACAGAAAGGCAAGAACTGATATCACAGTTTCGCAAGTGCATTAAAAATCTACTTAAATAAGTGACGATTGTATAAACACTTGCCTAGTTTAGGTCATCTTTTGGCGGACCACTAGTGGTCCACACTTTGAGAATTACTGGTCTACAACATTTGATAAAACATGAGTTTAACTACGGATACGGACACACATTCAGCTGGAGTGTTCACGGACCGTAGTGGGTTGTCAGATGTGTGAAACAAAACCAACACAATGGCCAACTAAATCTAGCTCACACTGTAAAAAAATTGTACTTCACTTGGTTGTCTTAAAATTTTGTTAATTCAACTTATAAAAAATTTGTTAACTCAAAAAAGTTGTGTAAAATTTGATGTGTCAACTAATATTTATTAAGTTGAATTAACTCAAAATGTTAAGGCAACCAGGTAACTTACTTTTGAAGTTGAACCACCTTTTTATTTTTTTCAGTGCAATGACCCTAGCCCATTTATTTTGCTAAATAAAATAATCTTACCTTAAAGGAACACACCAACTTTTGGGAACTTGAGCTTTTTCACCGTATCCCCCAGAGTTAAGGGCTCGTTATAATCGTGGGTAGGTCCTACGGCGTAGCAGCGACGGCGTAGGTTCCGCATCGGTTTTCATTTATACTTTTGCGTCGTCGTCCACGTCGACGTGCAAACACACGCGCGACCGCTGGTGGGCCGCGTGTAACCACAGTAGCAGCGCGATCGTCAGAGAAGAAGAAGCTTGGCAAGTTAACCCACAAACGAAGAAGAAACAGCAACTTCTTGTGTATAATTTGAGAAGACCAGCAATGATGGAAGTAAATAAACAGCGACTTTTGATGCAGTTTGAGTTAAATGACTCCTCAACTTTGCTCTTCTTTGTTTTCACCGTCACAAACGGAAGTACCTGTGACGCAGTTTTTTTACCTGACGGGAGGGGTTCTGGTGGACCAATCACAGCGCTTGCGGTCCGCGTAGATCTGACGCGCTGTTAAAATTTTTGCGAGGTGCGCGTCAGGCTACGCAGACTAGCTACGCACAGGCTACGGATAGCCTACGTACGCACGACTATAAATCGCCCTTTAGATAAGTCCATATACCCTTTTCAACTCAGTGCGTCCCGTAACTCTGTACAAATAGAAAAAATTGTGGCATTATTTTGTCACTTATTGGGAGCAGTATGCTAGCTGGAACCATTTACTTCCAGTCTTTATGCTAAGCTAGGCTAGCGGTGGGTGTGTCAGACAGTTACGGCACACACAGAGATGAAAAAGGTATGTATGCACTTATCTAACTCTGGGGGATAAAAACGTCACCATTTTTAAAGAGATCATTGCAGTTCCCATATGGCTGTATCTATCTATCTAGCTATTGTGAAATTAATTTGTGTGGGGTTTTTCAGCCCAACTAAAATATATTCGTCAGGCTGAAAAAACAAACAAATTCATAATAAAAAACCTAATTCATTCCACGAACTTTCCGCTGGTCTGTGTCAGGATGCAGGAGAGTTCAGTAATTTCAATAATTTCAACAATTATAAAATAAAAATATAAAAATGAGATGTTGAGACTAGTGTTTAACTAAAGATGTTCTAAGATTTAGTATGGTATGTATTTGTCCCAGGTCAGCAGCTTAAACACTGATAAATAAATTGAAATATGGATACAAGATATATTTAACTATCTGCATTTCCCTGTAAATTTGATATCTGGTTCTTTAAGTGCATAGCAACTTACACAACTTTCATCATTAATTACAGTACATATATATTGGCTATCTTAAACAAGATACTGTTAACTAGGGTTGTTATTTAGGTGGCCTCCATTTCTTTACATTATTAGAAAAAATACTATTGCTTGGTGTTTCATATACAGTGAACAAACAAACAGATTGTCTTTCATTTACATTACTCATTTGCTTTCCACAGTATAAAATCATAAACATACTGATGCTTTACAAGACTGTACAGTCGGCCACATTGATGGATTGATGTTCCATCATTTTCCTGTGATGTAATACTGCTAATGGATAGACATGGATTTTAATGAATGCCAAGCAAGCCCTATTATACAGCATCAACAATAACCACATTTTTACACCACTGTGATGCTTGAGTGTTTGATGGATGGCTGCCAGGGGTTGCTTAGGTCTTCTGAGCCCTTGTTAGCCTGGGCGATAGGATGTTCTGGGTGGATGCTTGCTAGGTCATTTCTAGGATGTCTTTATTATAACTGATATAATCTCACTTCAGTATAGTTTTCTAGTTCCCCTGCATCAGAAGGCTTCTACATCATTAAACATAAAGGTACATGAAGCCATAGACTGGTCCCACAAATAAATACCTTGAATATTTGAAGAACCTTTGTGTTTCATAAAGGTCCTTTGTGGTGAAAAAGGTTATTTAGATTACAAAAACATACTACACTGTAAAAAAATGCAGCATTTTGTCAAATTAACATGTTACTTTACAGGGGTCATATTATGAGATTTTTAAGATGTAAAATAAGTATTGGTGTCCCCATATGTGAAATTTTTGCTCAAAATACTCCACAGAAAATTTATTATAACATGTTAAAATTACCACTTTGTAGGCCTGAGCAAAAATGTGCCGTTTTTTGGGTGTGTCCTTTAAAATGCAAATGAGCAATCGCAATTATGGTGGTTTGTTGCAATTTAAACTCAATTGTGCTGCCATTTATTTTCTCTCTCTCTTTCTCTCTGCACTAAATGGCAGTGCCGTGGTTGGATAGTGCATATTAAGGGGTGGTATTATTGTAATTGGCCTTGCTACCTCACAAAACAGGCGAAATCTGAACGATAAAGTTTTTCACATGCTTGCACAGAATGGCTTACCCAAACAAAGTTACTGGGTTGTTCTTTTTCAAGTTTTCTAGGTCGATAGAAGCAATGGGGACCCAATTATAACACTTAAACATGGAAAAGTCAGATTTTTACACTATGACCCTTTAACTTCAAAAATGAAGTAAAACATTTCAACTTGTTTTTATAACTTATGTCAACTTATTGCAGGTAAAAGTTGAGTCGGTTGAGTTGTCTTGCAAAACCAAGTTGTGTTAACTTCAATGCTGCATTATTTTTTACAGTGCATGGCACCCTTTAAGAACCTTTTTTTTAAGAGTGTACTACCGTACTACTACTCGGTATGTCTAAAATCTTGAAAACGTGACAATGCAAATATGGCATATGTAGTTAGTGCAGAATATACTGTATGCATACTGCATCCACAAGTACTAGAATGTACTGATTTAAACAAATAATGAAAATCTGACTTTTTCCATGATTATAAATGGGTCCGCAGTCAGTGCTTCTATCAATCTTCAAAATTTGAAAAAGTACAACATAGTAACTTTGGTAAACGATTCTCTGCAAGCATGTGAAAAATAGGTCATTGAAATTTGGCTCCCCTTGTGATGTCAGAAGGGGATAATACCAGCTCAAACTGATTTTGCCAAGTGAGAGATGTCCTCAGGGCAACATGTTGTGTTGACCCAAGGACAACATTTTTCTAGATAAAACCTAAACCCACCCCAAACCCCAACCCTAACAAACCCTAAAATCAGAGGGACATGATAAGTGAAAAACAATGGTCTAGAAACAGCTATTCCTGGTTGTAATCTTAAACTTAAAACAAACTGTAAACTTATTTCTGAAATCTGATTGGTTGATTAAACATAATGTTGCCCTGAGGACATCAACCACTTGGCAAAATCAGGAGAGCCCCCTTAATCTGCACTATCCAGTGTTTTTAGCTAAAACATGTACTCTGGTGACACCAAAGATTTATTTGACATCGTAAAAAAAGTCTTGTGAAATGTCCCCTTTAACAGGAAAGAAGTACTTAATTTAATTTAGTACGTACTGTCAGAGTATGCGATTTGGGATAACACATTTGTTCAAGCACAACAGGCAGGCAAACATAGATAGTCTGAGACAAAGCGTCACATATTAAGTGCTATATGTTTTCCATGGTCATTAGAGGATTTGTTTGCTCTTGTTTGAGTACATTAAACCTCACCCAAAGTGATCACAGATATTTCACTAAAAGGGTTGGGGGTAGGGTCAAGGGGGGAAGAGCGGGCATATGCCAGTTGTTAAGAAACTGAGAGAGATTGGGACCTACAGAGGAACGCTGGAGGGACGAGACAAGAGCGAGAGAAAGAGAACAAGAGAAGGCCAGAGGGCTGATATTTAATGTGATATATGGAATGTGACAGCCCGTCTCCGAACCCCCTCCAACCAGAGAGGAAGACCACAGAAATAGAAGACAGGGCAGGGGAGAGCAAGAAAAACGCGAAAGAAAACTGGAAGAAAATGACAAAAACCTATCACAAGCGATGGCTGTTGTTTATATTGCCCCAACGCTGTGCTAAATGACAGCGTTAACAGGGAATCACATTTTATTGAGAAGTTAAAACAGAGAAGAAAGAAAGAACAAGAATCGAGGTAGCAAATGGCTTCTCTGCAGATTTGAAAGAAAGAAAGAAGCATTGATCGAAGAAAAGAAGAATGCAGAGAAAATATGAGTTGCCTTTACTTAATTTACAACATTCTTGATTTCAGTCCAATTAAAGATACGCAGGCCAGGCCTTGAATGAAAGCTTTCATTGTAAGTCTGTTCTACAAGTTGGAGACTCATGCTTGTCTGTAGTATCAAATGTCCTCCTGTGTCAGAGAAAACGAGTGGATACCATGTTTTTCGGGTGAAGACATGTGCATTTTGTTATCGAGGGACGAGTTCCATCTTTCACAAAACCTCACTCACTCGAAACTGATCATAATAGTGAAAATGCTGAGTAGATGTATTAGTGTCGTATCATTAACTGCTGCTGTTTACATTTAATGTCATTAACTTTTCTCACAATTAAGATGTTCATTTTGAACTTGTATACCATTTATTTTGGGCATGTAATTACACCAGACACTTCTGAAAAAACATGGATACGTTCATTAATGACAATCTTCAACAAGGTATATCTATAACTTTTAAAAACATAGTTCTTATTTATCTGAGTCTACAAATAAAACTCGCTTTGCTTTATCTTAAAGGAAAACACACCTGTTTTTTAATATTTTACTACACTGTAAAAAAACTTTGCTGCCTTAAAAATTTTTGTTGAATCAACTCAGATTTACAAGTCATGTCAACAGAAATTAGTTGTCACAACTTATAAAATATAGTTGAGAAAAGTCAACTTAAATTTACAAGTTATAACAACTCACCTGTAGTTATAACAACTCATCTATAGTCAAGATAAATAATAGTAAGTTGAAATGACTTGTAAATCCGAGTTGATTCAACAAAAAATTTTAAGGCAGCAAAGTATTTTTAACAGTGTATGTTCTTACCTCAATTTAAATGAATAAATACATACATATCATTTTTTTAATGCATGCACTTAGTCTTTATTCAGTGCGTTGTGAATCTGTTCATTCCTTAGGATCCAAACATGGATAAATTTAGATGCCACCAAACACGTCCATGTTTTCCCTATTTAACTCTTACATAAGTAGTTACACGAGTAAGTATGGTGGTACAAAATAAAACGTGACGATTTTTTAAGCGGATACAAAATGATAACTGTATGTTATGGCGGAGGGGCAGTTGCGGCACTTCGACATCGGCGCGCAGTAGCATCTTCACTCCTGACTACTCCCCCTTTCGAAGGATCCTAAGGAATGAATGGGGCTACGCTAAATGCTAACACATTCACGACGCGTTGTACAAAGATTAAGTGTACACATTGAAAAAAGATACATACTAAAATATTGAAAAACGGGGGTGTATTCCTTTAAGATAAAGGAAAGCGAGTTCTATTTGTAGACTCGGATAAATAAGAGAATAAATATTGAAAAATGGTGGTGTTTTCCTTTTAACATCATTTACTTTCTTTGCTAATTTTATGTACACAACTGTAAGTTCACCAAAACCACCATGTATTCCTATAGGAATTTAACATGTATCTTAATACTTTTGAATCCTCATTGATCAAAAGAGCAAGAAAAACGAATTTTTGTATTATTATTTATATATTTTAACTGATATACTTAATGTATATTTTTTCTTCTCTTTTATTTTTCTTATTTTTCTTTTTTAGTTTTTTCCCCATTACTTTTCTTTAAGCTATTAACAAATAATTGTTAATTATTTATTTCTATGTACATTGATAAGTCACGGTTTGACATACAGATGTTACATTTTATGTAATGTATATAATGACAGTATTGTGACCATGTCATTTTTGTACTCAATGTGTTTCTTCAATAAAATAAAGACGGATATCTGACTTTTTATACATCGAATAAATATGTTAATAAATATGTTTGAACATATAAAAAAAACTTTTCTCACAATTTGTTCAGGTGTTGTTTATCATAAAATTAGCCCTCCATGTCATTACAAATGAATTTTTAATATGAACCTTTTCTGCATAAAATATATCCAGAAAACTGTGTGGTGTATCACATTGTTTCGCTTCTATTAACATTTACAATCTATTTATTGTTTCAGTGCGGACAGCACGGTTCTCTCAGGAGCCTGCCGACCAGTCAGTGGTTTTGGGCCAAAGGGTGGTCCTATCCTGCGTGGTCTTTAACTATTCGGGCATTGTGCAGTGGACCAAGGATGGACTGGCCTTAGGCATCGGAGAAGACCTTCGGGGTCAGTGACAACATCTTTATTTCTTTCTTTTTTCTTTCATTCATATTTTCTTTATTTTCTAGCTTATCTGTAACACTGCTTTCATGTTTCTTTATTTCTGTCTGACTTTTGTCCCGTTTTCCCCTTTGCTCTTTTGCTTTCTGCTCCATTCGCACGCTCATCTTTTCTCACTCCTTGTGGACTATCATGAGAATACCGCGAGCAGGATGTGTTATTTTTAACCTCTGCCATTATAAATAGATAAATTTGGACCTGATAAACTACATTTGCTACATTTGCCAGATAAGAATGTGGCATGGCATGAAAACATTTCTCTTCCTCTCTGGGTCTTTTACGCTCTCTCTCTCTCTCTCCTTTTGACTCAGTATAGTTGTATTTACACTTTGATGCTTCACTGGTTTGTCCCTGTGGCTTTCATATAAAAGCATGTGAACAAATCCTGCACTCACACACAAATGTGCACTCGAAGACATCCACACATATTCAACAGCGAGGCACATGCTGATAACTCAATCCTATTGCAAAAGTGTGTGTGTGAAAGAGGGGGGAGGGTTTATTGGGGATGCGTGATGTAATTCACAGCAGAAATTTTGTCATTTTTCTTGCAGCAGAAGCTAGAAATGTTCATATCAAGGTGCTACCATACATCATACAGTACGAACTCTACTGCCACCTTGTGGTGAAAATCATTACAACTTTTATTGCTTATGCAGCACGCTTATCAGTGTATTTTTTGAAAATGAACCATGCTTATCATTATGACAGGGTTAGGGATTGAAATAAACATCTAACTATAACCACTGAACTTGCTTAGTAATTCGTCTGTGGTATAAAATAACACCTCAAATCATGCACTGTGTTTTTCTGAACAATCAGACTTTAAAACCTAGCAGATGATACAGCGGGTGTCCAAAACCAGAACAACCAACCAGAAAACCAGTAATACAAATTTGTCCAAATAAGTCCAGTTTTTGTGCATGCTGTGTTGGAATTAATGTGTTTTCAATGAAAACATTTTATTTATTCTTTTCTCTCTTCACAAAATATTTACTTATATTGATGAAAATTGTTTTTAATTGATCTTTTCCAGCCTGGCCAAGGTATCGTGTATTAAGGCTGGTGGATGTTGGCCAGTATAATTTGGAGATCTCCGCTGCAGAACTCTCCGATGACTCTCAATATGAATGTCAGGCAACTGAGGCGGCGCTGCGCTCCCGTCGGGCCAAACTTACCGTTCTTAGTAAGTGCTGACTGAGTATAAAAACTCAATGTGTTTTTTCTCAGATGTGGAAAATATTTGGAATATTTCACCCAGATTAAATTTCTTGCACAATTTCCTCACTCTCATGTCCTCACTTTCGATTTTCAAGCATCAAAATGACATTAAAATAGCCAAAATGACATTTCCATTTATGCATTTACCAGATGGATTCATGTGTTGCATTTTATCAGTATGTGTGTTCCCCGACACTAACAAATCTTCTCAAAGTTTATAAGAGAAGTGATTTCTGATTCAAATGAAATTCCTTTATTAGGGTAAAATTTTTTACTGTATGCTTCAGATGACTTTTCAGTTTTCGGTCACTTTACAGTGTTTTGCAACCGTTTTGAAGCCTAAAATCTCCAGTCCGCATTCATTGTACTTTCTCCTTTATTTTCTAACTGAAAAAGGTCATACCAGTTTGGAATTACAGAATAATAAATTATATTTTGGGCTGTACTCGCCATTTAATGCAGTGTTAAAGGCTTTTTGTCTTAACAATAATGTTCATTTATCACTATTACCTCTTTATGTGTAGATGTGTTTTTACAATCTATGATATTCCTGAGAGCAATGATAGGTTTACTGTGTTAAATTTTTTTAATTATTATATTATTTTGGTTCAATCCCTTCTTTAGGGTGATTAATAACTGTTATTGACTCTGTGTTTGTTTTTGTCTGTAGTTCCTCCCGATGATCCGGTAATTGAAGGGTCCCCAGAGATCCTACTCACAGCAGGAGTCCCCTACAACATGAGCTGCATGTCCCGTGGAGCCAAACCCGCCTCCGTTATAGAGTGGCAGAAAGACGGGCTGCCGATAGATGGGGCCTTTAGCACCAGGGTGAGACACACAAAACACACACACACCCCCAAAAAACACACTCTTATAAATGCTAACGCTTTAGCTTGTCTTCATTATGCCATGTCATACAAATTTGTCTTCAGCAAAAAACAACGACCAAACATTTCAATAGATTCTCATTAAGCCACATTGTTAAAAAAAAAAACACAATCAGCAAGAATCTCTACGTTTTTAAAAACATAGTCTTTCTTTGCTTTTTCTTCTGAGACTTTCTGGTCAGAAAAGATTTGTAAAGATAATTTCTCTTCTTTAGGAGCTGCTCTCAGACAGAAAACGTGTGACTACACGAAGCTTCCTGCCTGTTCTTCCCATAGATACAGATACAGGCAAGAACTTTACCTGTGTGGCCACTAACCTGGCCGTGCCCAATGGCAAACGGGCCACCATCACCCTCAACGTACACCGTGAGTACAGAACCCTTTCTGATTTAAGTGAAAATGGTCAGTGATGCTTTAAAAAAATGTAATGTCTGGCTAATATAAACCATTCATATTAGGCATGTGCCGGTTTTAAGGTATACCAAGGTTTTGAAGAGTGAATATTTTGTGGTACTGTTTCCAAGGAATGAGCTGTGTTTACACAAAATTAATTAAATTATTAAGTAAAATATATTACATAAATATATTTTTAAAAGATTTTATAATTTAAAGGCTATAATTTTTCACCTGGAATCCATTGTATGTTGCTTAAAAATAAACTGTATTGTGTCCAGTTGAAAAGTTTGTATACACAAACATTTGAAACTTGGCAAATAATACATTTTAGTGTTGCAATGGCAAATGTCGCAACACAGTGACACCATAGTATTTTTACCATGCCATAAGGTTATTATCATACCGCAAAATCTCATACAGGCTTATGCCTAATATACATACATACATATACATATATGTATAGACCCTGTTACAGCTCACGTGATCAAATAGCCTGCGCGCGCATTTGGGCAACAGAAGTGGTGTTATTCCCCATTGGTTCTTACGTGGTAGCAACTCAGAAAGTTTATTAAAACGGTTTCCCAGCATCAAATTGTCTGGTTGTTGCGTTTGGTTGCACTAATATAATATACTAATATACGTATATATGTATCTGGCAACTTTATTTTTGGACATCTGCTAACGTCTTCTATCCACTCCCCTATAGTACACGGATCTGGTAGCTGTGTTGAAAATGTTCATAAAGTCAACTTTTTTAAAATAACTTACTGTTTGTGTTGCTTCACTGTTGATTCTTACGATACTTCCGTTGCCTAAATGCGCGCGCATACGCTGCCACGTCATCATTGTGTACAAACAGTAAAAGGGTCTATATGTAGCCTGGCATACAGTCAACACAATTATGTATTCAAAAATAGAGAAAATTACAGTTTTTGCTATTAGTTTATTTATTTTCTATAAATTAAAATATACATTTATCAGGTGACATTGTTCAAAAAGATTTAGGGGCAGTTTCCCGGACAGGGATAAGACTAATCCTAGACTAAAATAAATATAAGAGCTGTCCAAACTGAAAACAACTTGCACTGACATCTTAAAATACATCAGTGCCCTTTGCTTTGCCTTGAAATTCACACAAGTAATGTTTTTAGTAAGGCATGTTTGTTAAAACTAGTTATATTTCCTAATTAAACTAAGGCCTAGTCCTGGCTTAAGATAATCCCTGTCCGGGAAACCACCCCATAATGATCAAATTCATCATTGCTATCACACGAAAAAATACACATAGCCAGATTAACATAATAACCCCATTGAAATTGTAGCAATATTTCAACAACATCTATTTACATTCTTATATTCTCTGCAGATCCACCGGTGGTGACGTTATCCATTGAGCCACGCTCTGTACTGGAGGGAGAAAGAGTGACCTTCACATGCCAAGCTACGGCAAATCCACCTATTATGGGCTACAAGTACGTCTTTGGCATTTGTAACATTGTTCAGTGAAAATGAAAATTAATTTTTATCATATTATTTGATGTGTTTCATGGGGTTTTCTCTATGTATTTTCTTCTGAATGCCTGAATTTCCTTCGGTTTACCAGGTGGGCAAAGGGAGGGGTGGTCATACAGGGTGCAAGAGAGAGTGTATTCGTCACCAAAGCTGACCACTCATTCTTCACCGAGCCTGTGTCCTGTCAAGTGTTCAATGCTGTGGGCAGCACCAACGTCAGCATACTAGTCGACGTCCACTGTAAGTATCAATTTTGGGTGATTTTTTTAAACATTTTACTCAGTCTAATATCACTTATATGAACTATTCTTATTCAATCATATAAAATGTAAAAATACAAAAACCTCTGTTTTTCAAAATGCAGTTGGTCCTATCTTGGTGGTTGAGCCTAAACCGGTAACAGTGGATCTAGATTCAGATGTTACTTTAAACTGCAAGTGGGCTGGAAATCCTCCTCTCACACTTACATGGACAAAAAAGGGTTCAAGCATGGTGAGCAGCTCTCTTTATAAGGATCAATTCTGTTACAATTTTCTTTTAATTTCAACACACTCTAAATTCTGCTGGGTTAATTTTAATCAAATTCTTTGTTATTAAATAAACCTATGCTAGGTTTTTTCAATGCAATGCTGGGTTGTTTTAACTCATGGTTGGGTTAACAACAAACCAGCAAAGGTTTATTTAATAACCCAACATAATATTTACCCAGCATTGGGTTAACCCAATAACCCAGCAGAACTGTGCCTATATGGATTCCATATCTTTATATGTGTCCATGTTTTACCAGCTCTGGTAAACTTTTTCATGTTTATCCCCCTGCTGTTTTTAGCTATATGACACTCATTTATCAGCATTTCTCTTTCATTTTCCCTCACAGGTGTTGAGTAATAATAACCAGCTTTATCTGAAGTCAGTAAGTCAAGCTGATGCTGGTCAGTATGTCTGTAAGGCCATTGTGCCCAGGATCGGAGTGGGAGAGACAGAAGTCACACTCACTGTTAATGGTCAGTAGAGCCCAAGGACACACTGTATTTGGTTTAAACGTGTGATTGGGTTAAAATGTGTATCGTACATGTTTTCATTGTATTAATATTAGGAAGGGTGTGCTTTCTTGAATTAAAAAATGTTAGACACACTGATATATGTATATAGACCAATGATGTAAGTAACATAATAGTCTAGGGGGCAGTTTCCAGGCATGGTTTAGATTAATATAGGACTATGCCTTAATTTTATTAGGACATTTAAGTAGTTTTTACAAACAAGCCTTACAAAAAACAATACTGGTGCCCATCTTGAGATAAAACAATGGCACTTATATATATATTGGTGAAAGCTGCTTTCAGATCAAACAAGCATTTTAGTCGTAAGCCTTGTCTGGGAAAACGCCCCCTTATCTTATTTAGTAACCTACCTGTGGTTTCAAGTCCATTTTATTTATAAAGCGCTTTTTACAGTTCTGCATGGTTTCAAAGCAGCTTAACATGAAAATAAACTACAGAAAATGGGATAATTTTGAACATATATAATATGTAAGGAATAATTGACAACAGGCTGTAATAATGCACACCCAATTATTCAGTCAATTATTCAGCTTTGTTACCACAAACCTTTCTCTGGTAGTTATTTTAAGACATTTGACAGGTTAGGTGTGCGTCTCACAGAAAAATAATTCACACCTGTGAAACATTTCTCAATCAATAAGTAAAAAGCATTTAACAGACCCCTGGTATAGAATAGAATAGAACAGTGGCGGCTCGTGACTGCTCATCCGAGGGGCGCAAATTCAAAATATGTGTTCGGAGTGTCATGCGTGTTGCTTGTGTTTTCAAAGTATGTGTTTGTTGGGTCATGTTAACCATGTGCATCATGTGTTTTGTCACGCGCGTCAAAACTGTTTATGATAAAAGAGACGCTAACATTCACAAAATACACGCAAGACACTCGCTTAACAGTAAACTCTGATTACACATGAGATTATGCGAGTATCTGGCAAATTCTGAGCGCCTCTTTTATCATAAACCCTTTAGACGCGTCTGCAGCAGGCACTTATAAGACACTTGATGCACACAGGATATCTAGATGCGCAGAACACATATTTTGAAAAAAGGAACCACACACATGACCGGCTACGTACATGTGATGAACTTCGCATCGAGCGCCCTCAAAAAATGAAGTCACCGGCCGCCACTGGAATAGAATAGAATAGAATAGAATAGAATAGGAATAGAATAAAAGTTTTGCTGAACTATTGTAAACTTTAAATAAATTTAGTCTTTAGTCGTCTATGTGTTGTTGGTAATGAATTTCTGTCTTTATTCAGGACCACCTATTATCTCAAGTGAACCAGTCCAGTATGCAGTTCGAGGAGAAAGGGGAGAAGTCAAGTGTTTTATTGCCAGCACCCCTCCCCCAGACAAAATTGTAAGTTCATCCTGATATTTATTTAAAAATTTTATTTGAGGCATTTACAAGATGTTTTTATCCAGAGATTTTTTAATGTTTAAACTGTTCATATGGAAAAGAAAAATCCCAGTTAAATTTCTTTAATATCTCACTTGTTTCTCTTAAGACTTTTGCTCGTCTCCATCTCAGAAGAATATTGCATATGTCTTTTCAAAAGAGAACAAAGTTTTAAAGATGTACTCAAAAACCAAATTCTGCAAGAACAACAAATTTGAACTGAAATATTTGAATGAATAAATGAATGTGTCCGGAGCTACGAGGTAACAACTCAAACTCAGCTTTCCAAATTTATTGGAATATTTCGGGTAAAATAAAACTTAAGCTCTATTCACAACACTTGTCAATTTCCACCTTTCAAAAAAAAAAAAAATGAAATTTTGGAGGGAAATATGAGATACAAGATATGTTACCCTTGCTTTCTATTGTAAGCACCCAGCTGTTAAAGTGTTTTTTATTTGTTTGCACAAACTGATAATCAACAGGGACTGTTATTTTAAACCAGGTACAGACAGCTTTCGAAGCCAACCCTTCTCAAGACATACAAGTGATTTTGATTTAGAGTGACTTACAGCTAAGGCCCCAATGCGTCTCTAAAATGGGATTTATGAAATATGAAATATAAGAACAGAGCAGTGCTGTGGCCTTTCAAATGTCTTAGCTTGTAAGGTAAATGAAGGCTTATCGTGAACATGTGGAGGTATGCATTTTTAAATATTCTCACAGCTCAACATGAATAATACAATGGTTTTTACTGGCTTTCAAAAGCGAACCTGTGCTTTCTCGCCACTACCCAACGCCATGTTAAAGCACGGGAAGGCCATTTATCCCATTACTTGTATGAAATATGTGTGTGTGGGTGGGCTATGAGAAACAGATACAGTTCAGGTACATTTTATGCAGCTGAATATGCTTTTTAAAGCCTAAATATTTAAAATGAATCTGGTCCATTAATGTACAGATTATGTATGGTTTTATTTTTAGTCCATCTGCAAGTAGGACATGCCAGTGCTGTTTATATATGTATGAAGAGTTTGGTTCCAAAACCAGATAAAAAATCTCGTTTTTTGACTGTGCATTCCCAATTAATATCAATCAAACTGCAGTTGGTTTCTTTTGATTCATCAATTATAAATATAGCTAAGTAGCACAATAAAACACAATAAAAACATGGTAGTATAATAATAAACAATGTTTTGTCTAATAATTCACATAAATTGCAGATTTCTGCTCGCAAAATATGCGGGGCTTGCACGATTTCTTAATCCCCGCATTTTTGTAGCAAAAAGTCATATATATCTTACCAGAAAGTTGAACATTTTTGCGTTTACTTTACACATGCACAGCCATGTCCCCTGTTGTCATAGGAATGTTATGAAGTTACATAATTATGCGATGTGAACATCAATGAAAAGCTGCAAACAGTTTTTGCAAGTTCCCGCAATTTCATTTCATAAAATTGCATAAATATTCTGCATATTACTTCACATTAATTAAGAAAACATTCCACAAGATCAAGGTTTTTTGCCCGCAACAATCCCCCCCAAAAAATGCTTTTTTCTGGAAGGACTGGCTTATACCATTACCACAGACATTGCTAAGACATTGGCCTGGTGGTAATTTTAAGACATTTGACAGGTTAGGTGTGTGTCTTACAGAAAAATAATTCACACCTGTGAAACATTTCTCAATTTCTTTATCAAAAAATAATGCATACCCGTGCCGTGGAACATTTCTCAACCAATCAGAATAAAGCATTCAACAGCCCTGTGGTATAACGTGTAGTATTCTGTATAATGTGTAGTATTCTGTTTAATTGTATGTAAACATTTACTGCAGGATATGTAAAGTGTTTAGTTGCCTTTATTAAAATGTTAACAAATTAAATAATGTTATTAAATAATTCACAATATACACTGTAAAAAGTAAAAGTTGGATCAACTTCAAAATTACTTCATAACCAGTTTAAAGGAAAAAAGTTGAAAAAACTTTTTAGGTTAAAAAACTTTTCTATTAAAGGAACAGTATGTAGGATAGTGGCCAAAACTGAGACAAAACTTGTGGCTAAAACTGGTACTGCAATCACAAAACTGGTGGCCAATACACAACATGACAACATAAACATCAGTTGAGAGCTGCAAATCCACTTTTTAAATGACACTATGCTGGACAGACCCCTGTTGTCAATGATAAAAGTATTTGAAATGAAAATTCTTTCTTAAGTAATTTTTTAAGTTGATCCAACTTTCACTTTTTACAGTGTATATTATGAATGATTCAATTTGATAACATGAATATTCTGTGTTATATATTTATATTTATATGTATTTTTTATTTTTTCTGAAGCTTGAAGCTACATTTTCTTTATTACTGCACGCTTCCCAGAAGTGTTTTACTGTTATATATTTGAAATGGAAAAATTTGTGATCATGGCTGATCTGTGTGCAGGTATGGGCCTGGAAGGAGAATGTGTGGGAAAAGGAGAAGGGGACCCTGTCCGAACGATACACAGTGGAACAAAGCAAACTGACCACTCAGGGTGGAGCGGTTTTGTCCACATTAAGCATCAACAACGTCATGGAGTCAGACTTTCAGTCTACATACAACTGCACTGCATGGAATTCATTCGGACCTGGGACCATGATCATCATGCTGGAAGAGGCTACAGGTGAGGCCACAACATACTCAGATTTCTAGTTATAATTTTTTCTTTTAACATGCTCGTGACACAAAAGCTACAGGAACAGAGGTTTTAGTCTGATACATGTTTTATCCTAGGGACAACCTTTCAATTTTTATCGTGAAGCCAACATAATCTGACAAGATAGCACAAATCTACAGAACACTGGTACACTGTTGAGGTTTTTAACTCTTTCCCTGCTGTTTTCTTTTTTTCAGAAATAGTGCCAGTGGGAATTATTGCCGGTGGCACTGTAGGCTGTTTCATTCTGCTTCTCCTGTGTTTACTAGCACTTGTGCTGTTTCTATACAGGCAACGCAAAGGAAGTAAGTCATCAAAACCGACTGACATTTAGTTTGCATATACACATTAAATAATATAAATAATTGTACACAAAAATTGTATATTGGCAGCAACATCCAAAGCTCGTCCTTGACCATTCAGAAGCAAAAGCATTAATAATTTGAAAGCCCAAGGCAAAGAGTTGATGTTAAAAAAACATCATAACGCATTTTAAGGGCCGCCATAAATCAGATGTGTACTGGGATGTTTTATTTTCCAGGTCGTCGAGGGGTCACACTCGGTAAGCCAGATATCAAGGTAGAGACCATAAACAAAGAGACCCACAGCCTGGAGGAAGACTCGGCCAGCGTCTCCACGGCGACACGCATGGTTAAAGCCATGTACTCTGTGAGTACACATAACAATACACAGCAGAAACTGTAGGATGTTGAGGGATTTTGAGGTTGTGATGAAATGCAATCAAGACATGAAATGACACAAGACAGTAATTATTTAATATAAGTAGCCCTTATGTAAAAGTATTTCTTTTCTTAAAACAAACTAACAAATTGTCTTTGAATTATTTAGTATCGCATAAAAGAATTTGGAGTTAAGTTCAGTCACATAAAATCTTACATCTGCTTAATCGATTCATCGACAAGGCTATAAAATTGTAATGATTCTGAATTAAGACTTAACAGTCTTGTAAAATGCAGTTACATGGGAAATAAATTGTATATATATACATATATACACTCACCTAAAGGATTATTATGAACACCTGTTCAATTTCTCATTAATGCAATTATCTAATCAACCAATCACATGGCAGTTGCTTGAATGCATTTAGGGGTGTGGTCCTGGTCAAGACAATCTCCTTAACTCCAAACTGAATGTCAGAATGGGAAAGAAAGGTGATTTAAGCAATTTTGAGCGTGGCATGGTTGTTGGTGCCAGACGGGCCGGTCTGAGTATTTCACAAACTGCTCAGATACTGGGATTTTCTAGGGTTTACAAAGAATGGTGTGAAAAGGGAAAAACATCCAATATGCGGCAGTCCTGTGGGCGAAAATGCCATGTTGATGCTAGAGGTCAGAGGCGAATGGGCCGACTGATTCAAGCTGATATAAGAGCAACTTTGACTGAAATAACCACTTGTTACAACCAAGGTATGCAGCAAAGCATTTGTGAAGCCACAACACGCACAACCTTAAGGTGGATGGGCTACAACAGCAGAAGACCCCACTTATCTCCACTACAAATAGGAAAAAGAGGCTACAATTTGCACAAGCTCACCAAATTTGGACAGTTGAACACTGGAAAAATGTCGCCTGGTCTGATGAGTCTCAATTTCTGTTAAGACATTCAGATGGTAGAGTCAGACTTTGGCGCTAAACAGAATGAGAACATGGATCCATCATGCCTTGTTATCACTGTGCAGGCTGGTGGTGGTGGTGTAATGGTGTGGGGGATGTTTTCTTGGCACACTTTAGGCCCCTTAGTGCCCATTGGGCATCATTTAAATGACACGGCCTACCTGAGCATTGTTTCTGACCATGTCTATCCCTTTATGACCACTATGTACCCATCCTCTGATGGCTACTTCCAGCAGGATAATGCACCATGTCACAAAGCTCCAATCATTTCAAATTGGTTTCTTGAACATGACAAGGAGGTCCCTGTACAAAAATGGCCCCCACAGTCACCAGATCTCAACCCAATAGAGCATTTTTGGGATGTGGTGGAACGCTTTGTGCACTGGATGTGCATCCCACAAATCTACATCAACTGCAAGATGCTATCCTATCAATATGGGCCAACATTTCTATAGAATGCTTTCAGCACCTTTTTTGAATCAATTAGAATTAAGGCGGTTCTGAAGGCAAAAGGGGGTCAAACACAGTATTATTATGGTGTTCCTAATAATCCTTTAGTGCAATTTTTCCACATGGGAAGTCTTTTGCCAGTGATCACTGTGTTGTGTCTTTTGAATATTAGATGTTATTAGTGGTTAATATAGGCTAAATAAGTCAATAAAAACATTGAAACATACAAGTAATTTGAACTGCTAATTGTGACAGTAACATTTGAGCTATATATTTTTAATTGTCATTCAAATTCATTTTGCTTCGCTCATAACACAATTAATGCTTTTTTACTAAATTGCAAACAATTCCCAAACGCAGAGCTTTACAGAAAAATGCATTAACCATCTTGACTTCCAGTTTATTAATAATATTTAAAAAGCTGAATTTAATCCTTTTTCTCTTTTAACCTCCCTCTCCTCCTTCATATTCTTATTTTTTCTGCTCCTTATCTCCTGTTGGTTTTCCTCTCACCCTCTTATGTTGCATCCCCTCTCCCCGCTCTTTGTTGCTTTCTTGTCGTTTATGATTTAGTTTTTACCTTCTGTGACCCTCTCTCCTTCCTCCCAGCCTTTTAAAGATGACATAGACCTCAAACAGGAGCTGCGCAGTGACACGCTGGACACACGCCAGGACTATGAGCTCAAGGTGAATAGCCGAACCCTCAGCTTACAGAGGGATGAAAAGTACAGAGCTTTGTTTGACCAAAACATGCCATTGAGTCTGGATCCAGAATCAGTTCAATTTTCTTTTCATTTGGTGTTCATTGACAGTGTTTTTCAAAAAATTGACAGTGCGGAACTACAATTACCATATTGTCTTATTATAAGGGAGATCCACCAATTAGAGAAGCCGTTTTCACGTTCTCTGTATATAGTAAACATACACATCCTTTAATAAGCACAGGGTGGAGAGAGGAGAATGGGACTGGATAAGGACTGGGTCACAAAAAGCATGTCTGTGCTACGTGTCAAAGCACTGCCCACTACACCAGCGGCTCAGACTGGAATACATATTTAATCTTAAAACGACACATACTTTTTCCAAAGGTGCCCAATATAACAAGATTGGGCACTCCTATTACTATAAATAGGGGGCAGTGTAACACTTAATATGGTCTCTCTGGCAACAGATGGTCCGCCTTTCAGTTTAAAGAACCAATCATCAATCGATAAAAACTAACAATTTTCCGGGGGAGAGGCTCTATACGGGGTGTTTTTAGCAAAATTTGAGTTTAAGAAACAAAAGTTAAGGTACAGTTGATGTCAAGTTTAATTGTCGGTCAAAAATATGTTGTTTAACCATACATAGATATCTGTATTTTCACATTCAAGTAGATGACTTAAAAATGACTGGAGGCTTTGTGCGACTTTGGTTTTTCTCCTGTGTTAAGGAGAACAGAATGTATAATCAATTGTGTACAATATAATGTGTACACTAAAAATTTCATCTATTGTACTTGCAGGACCCAACAAACGGCTACTACAACGTGCGAGCTTCCACACATGATGAGGGACGTCCAGCCTCCCGATCCATGCACTACTCAGACTATCGCACCTCGACCCAGCCAGGGGGCGCTGCAGTCGTAAGCAGCAGCTCAGGAGCTCCTGGAGCGACTGCAGGTCCAGGAACACCGAGCAGCTTGGCCCCAGGTTCGCGAGTGGGCTGCTATGATCCTCGCCCTCCCTCTAGACTCTCGCACAACAGCTACGCCCAGTTTAACACCTTCACCCGCCCCGGGCAGTCTCAGCAGCCCCCACCCAGTTCCGGTCCGCAGACTAGCGACTTTCCCCCTGACTGCAGCCTCTTGGACGCTACCCCTCAGCTAGGATACGAAAATTACGGCTACCCGTCACACTATCCGACTTTTCGGATGGGTTTCGCTCCGCCCAGCCTCGCCCCGTTGGAAGGTGGGCCGGCGTACGAGATGTACGGCGTGGGGCCGAGCGTAGGAGCTGGAGGCAGTACAGGAACCCCGGAGACTGGACTCGGGAAATACGGAAGTTCCACGCGGTTCTCCTACACTTCCCAGCATTCCGATTATTCCCACCGACACACACAGAGGATGCAAACACACGTGTAAGGGAGAAGTGTCACGATTTCATAACGTCGATAAGTTACGGTATGCCCGGGTCGGCCATATAAGTACACACACTCACGGTCACGCGTACACAGATACACAGATAATGAACGAACATGGAGGGCGAATGAAACTGATAACGTTTAGTGTTAACAGAGATGAAGAAATAAGAATGGGAAATAATTTCTCAGTCTTTGCGTTTGTTTCCCAGCTCCAGGAGCTGATAGCGAAAGTCACAATCAGGAGAGATTGGAGTCAAAGAAAAGATCAAAGATCTTTATAAAGTTTGATAAATTGCGAATGCTCTGAAAAAGCATTATTAAACAGTAATTCTTGAGAAATGAAGGGCGCCTGTTAGGCTAATAGTCTGCAGTTGTTGTTGGGGTTTTTTTCGGAGATGATCATGTGATATAAATGTATGAAATCTCTTGAATGGCTTCTTCAATTTCTCCCCTTATGCTTATGACAGCCAAAACATAACATTTTATGACAAACTGCACAATGTACAGCGGCGTCCAAAAGTCCAAAACCATTAACATGCTGTCATTACAGCAAAAGAGGGACATTTACAATACAAAGAACTTCATTTTTGAGTGCAACTTTGTTATGCTGACAATATTTGTAATGAAAAGAGACTAGTCTACGTATCCCAACCATCTTCATGAGTTTGACAAGGAAAATGAAGAGCACATGAGCTACAGGAGTAGTCAATACTCTTGGTAACCAAAGCATATGGAGGTGTTTCATGACAAAAGCATTTATTCTTATCGATCCACGTCAATCAGCATCTAGCCGGATGTCCGTCTTGCTGAGCTACCTCGATAAACAGGTTCCTAACCTTACAATGTTAGAATAATCCATTAGCGGGGCAGCAAGGTTCTCGATCCTCCCCAAGGAAAGAGGCAAATCCGACCCGATTTAGTAAAGCACTTTCTTAAATTGCAATAAAACACATTACCCTTTAAATTTCAAAACGTTATGACGGAGACCACTTGAGGAAGCCACTTAACAGTTTTCAGACATGGTCGATGACAGCCATTTAGTTCGCTATTGTACAACTAGAACAATGAATTATATATAAAACTCTATATATATACATATACAAGAATGCCCCACTCTTTTCCATGGTGCTTTTGTAGTGGGGCCATTGTTTGCACTGCATTCCAGTATTCTAGCTTAGATTACCCTCATAATCGATATGTAATCTCTCATTTGCACACTAGGCTAGAGCATATGTTTCGAATATTACCGAAAATCTTTTTGCTTCATATTTCTGTAAGTGATTCTGGACCAAAGGTTCAACGTTAGAGTATCAGTCTTTATTTAGGTGATATTCACCTCAACGGACAAGAAAATATGCAGATTTGTTTGTTATTGTTGTTTGCGAATTGATTAGGTCGCCAGAGGGTTGGGAATGACAGATGTATGATCCAGCCTTAGGTAACTCCGAACTCACCCTTACTGATCTGAGATCAGGCTGCTATCACATTCGTCTTAAAGAGATGATGAGGATCAAATCGGAAAGAATTATTTGAGAGTGGCTGGGAGTGAATTATGTCTTGTAACCCAAATGCATTCAAGATTGCAGGCTCTTTCAATCACTTACTCACACAAACACACACCTGATATTTGTGCCAAACGCAGACAAACTAACTTGTGAGTATTTTCCGCCAATTAAAAAAAAATAATACTACCTTATGGGGACCAGAGATGGTCTTTGGCTACGAACTGTTTTCAACAGATTTTGAAGGATGCCATTATTAAAGCAATGAGGATCATCAGAACAAGAGGATGAAGACAATCTCTCACAAGTAGTTCTTGGAACAGTGAGGTCACAACGACTAGTTTTTGTCTTCGTCTGCATTTCGATACCTTGTAAACAAATGAGCCCTGTAAATACTTTCCAGTGTGTAATTCCAACTTAAAGTATTATTTTACTTCATCCGATGTGATGCACTCTTTAAATGCAGTATTGTTATGTTTTCAATTGTGCAAAGATAATGGACAAACATCACGGAGGTACTTTCGGACTCGGTACGGTACAAAGAGTGGCGCGTAGCTCGGCTGAGTGCAGGCAAGAGCGATTCAGAGGTATCCAAAAACTGACTGAGCTGCCAATCACTCGGCCTTGATACTGGATGTTTATCACGTGTGTGATGGCAGGGGAGAATCCTGTGGCGCAACCCACCGGACAGTATTTGCATCCCCCCCATCTAAGAACTTGAAAGAAACATGAAGGGGTACATAAACTTCAAAAAGAGTGGCCTTAGGAAACATGACTTTTATATTCCCTCACTTTATAAACCGGCTAAAGGCCAGAGCAGTGTGTGTAGAGTTTCAAACAAGATATGTGAGTTTTGTGTGAATGAGCGAGCGAGCGCGTGTGTGAATGCAAATGAGTGAGTATATGAAAATCTTTATGTAATCTGTTCATTTACTTATCTCACGTTCCTGCTCCAATACTTTTCTTCTGCTGGTAGGAGTGTGTATCCTGTATAATTGTGTCTTAGAAAATAAACGTTGACCTTACTGTACTGTTCTTGGTAGCTGAAAAATGATGACAGATGTACAACAAAAGTTATTGTTTTTTATTTCCTTTTGATTTTTTCCCCAATATTTTTTAAAAATGTTACGTAATTATTTTTTCACAGTATATCAGAAATAAAAGCACTGTTTTTCTAAGAATCAATGAGGTATTGAGTGCGTGGTGTATGTCCAGTATGAATACATTTGGTGTGAAGTATTGGTGTGTTTCAATCTAATCAACTTCCAGGGGTGGGTGGGACGGGGAGGAATAATCAAAACGTAAATACACCCCGCACCAAAATGTATTTATTAAATAATGAAAAAAATATAGATGACACTTTAACCCTCAAACCTCCCAATGTTTGAATCAAATATACACCCTTGGTTTCTTAGAAGTACCATGTGTATAATATATAAATATTAGGGCTGTTAAAAGATTAATTGTGATTAATCGCTTACAAAATAAACTTTTTGCATAATATATTTGTATGTATATTGTTTGTAATTATTTTGTATATATAAATACACACACACATGCATGAATGTAGTTAAGAAACATTTATATACTATATATAACATTTTTTATTTAGATTTTGATAAATTTTAAATTATAGATAAAAAATGAATATACAGTACCTAAATAACAATTTATACATGTATGTGTGTATTTATATATACATAATAATTACAGACAATACACACACAAATATATATTATGCAAACACATTTTGTATGCGATTAAACTTTTGAGAGCGTTATTATATAATAGCGCTCTCAAAAGTTTAATCAATATGTCTAATAGATATATGCAAGATAAATGCAAGAACAGCAGTACAGTACAAGGTACTGTAATAGAGTTGATTAATTCCTAAGAGGAATGTTTGCTTCATGACTATTATTGTGTAAACAGGGGTTAGTTTTTATTGCCCTAAATATTATTGATTTCTGCTTCTCTTTTTATGTAATATGGAGCTTACAGCTTGTTTTATGCAGAGTTGCTCTTGCTGTGCCCATTTCCCAAGCAGACTCAAGTCTGTGGTGCTCTTAATGGGAACCATTAAACATTTATCACTTTCAAAATACATTATATGAACATTATACATTGACCACACAATGCACATTACATCTGCAATTAAATCTCCTACATTAAGAGATGGAGCTGTCAGCACATTCAGCTGACCATCTGGCAGATAACACGTGAATGAGCTGCACATGTGCAAAAAAGTATTGCCAGTCAGTGGAAGTGACTTCTGGTTAACATAGTTTTGAGGTCAGGTTCAGTCATTACTTCATACTTGTCGTTTCACAACAGAACCACATTTAAAGGTGCCGTAGAATGGAAAACTATATTTATCAAGGCATAGATAATTAATAAGGATTCTGTACATGGTGATGACATATTGTGAGCCTCAAATATTGTTTCCTCCTAATAGCCCCAACATTAAATTACACATTAAATTAAGTACAATGTTGTTACAATGCTAAAAACAAAGTTGTGACTGCTGAGTAAGTACTATATGCTAGTCAATGCTATATGCTAGCATTTAGGCTAAAGTTCTACTATTGACATTACAGTTACGTTTTGCAGGTCCATATTGAAAAAAAAAAAACGTACCACTCAGAAACGTATATTAACAATTAAACAATTGATTCATCAAATTTCGTATCTTTGTCTGATACAGGCTCAAGGTCTGTTTGCACACACACAGAGCTACTGAACTGCTCTGTGAAACAGCCAATCAGAGAAAAGCTCAATATTATTATTCATTACCCTTTCATATAAGGTACTAATAGACCATTTCTGGATAACTTTAATAATGCCAAATTCCTTCTATGTACGTATTAGAGAAGAATTTAACATATTATTTCAATGCATTCTTTGGCACCTTTAAAGGAGAACAGCTTTACTGGGCATTAGGATCTAGTAAAATACAGTATGCCAAAGTACAAGAGATCTGAAAACATCTTAAGTGCTCACGCTAATCTAATGCAAACACGATGTCATCTAGAGACAAAGTATAGTGAGATTTCAGGTATACTTTTTTCATTGAAATTAGTCAGCAACACTGAGATAAAGCTTTACATGTTTTATTAACACCATATTTTTTTTCCTGAGAACTTAGCAGTTACTATTAAAACAACATTGATGTGAAAAGAATAGTTCATAGCACAAAAGTTATCTGGAATTTACTCGCCCTTATGCCATCCAAAAACAGATTAGATTTGAAGATACTGAATATTAATCCCACTAATCATTTTAATATAAAATTATTTATGTTCCAATGAATAAATAGTCATATACAGATGGGAAAGCATAAGTGATTAAATCATAAGCGAATTTTCTTTTGTTTTTTGGATGAACCATTTCTAATAATTTAACCTTAACGTGAAGTGTAACAAACAACAGTTCTCTTGAATATTGCATATCATGTCATAACACATGCAGCGAGGCATAATCTGATATAGATTTCACAAAAGGATAAGTTGAACAACTGAGTACTAATAACACATAGCAAAAGTCATCCAGTAGTGATTTACTTCACTTGCAGGAATTCAAAAAATGCAACAGCCTGTAAAAGAGCATCACACAGTTCTTCCCCTTTGTTTCTGCTGCTCATCTGAAATGAGTTTCTGTGCTTCATCACCAAACTGTGGGGAAAGATAACGCGTGGCTCTTGCTTGATCACAGACTCCGTCATCATCTTCCTTACGGTCTCGGCTCCACTAGCCCTACTTTCCCCCACCATCAGGCCAAAATGGCGACCCACAGCTGTGCGCATCATGTTAAGGACTTTGGGCGATCTTCCTGGCTCCCTCACTGGGGAAAGCAAAGCAAACAGCATAGCTTCTACTGTCCGGAGGTGAGCCATGACAGGATAAAGGGAAGTGTTCTGGGGAGAGATGCTTGGCTTCTCCACCACAAAGAAATCAGTTGCCGGAAATCGTGAAATAACAGTAGAGATCTGGGATTAAGATAAAATATGCATTGGTATTTGAAGTTTTGTTTACTGTGGTACAAACAAAGTGCACTGAAAAAGTAAATCACTGCCAGAAACACTTAAACAGATGGATTTTGGCACACACACCTTCATTAGGATTTAAGGTAAAAAAAAATCTTTAACATCAAATTGTAAATCATCCAATGAGACAGAAAAACAATGTGTAGCAATGTCCCCCACAGTGCCCTTTAAAAGTGCAAAAATGCCATTTGAAATTTACCAGATATCTTTTCCCCAGGTCCAAGGTTTAAAACCTTAGCTTACCTTAATACGAGACAAACGATTCTTTTTAATTCATATTCTTTTAACCCTTATGAGTGCCTGTGTGCCAAAATGGATCTCCATTTTAAAGAAAATTGTCATCCAATTTTTATGTTTTTTACTTTATATAAAGCATTTTTTACTTAATAAAAAAGCATTAAGCACTGAACCATTTCTCAACTCACATCCTCTAAATAATCCGATGCCATGTATGTCCCATTCAAAAAACTCTTGCACTCCTCCTGCTGCCACTCTAAAACAGTCAGTGCTCGATTCATATGCGTCCATGCGATTTTATTAGTGCCACAGACAATAGACACAATCGAATTTGCATCCTGCAACACAAAGATCAGAACACTGCAGAAAGTCTTCAAACGTGTTATTAAATATGTTGGATGAGAAGTTTAACTTACTTCCAAAACAGCTCTGTCAACTTCAGGTCTTATAAATTTGGCCAGGTGGACTTTTCCCTTTCTTTTCTCCATATTCTGAGCTGGTTTAAGGATGGAGTCAAAGACTGTGATAGCGCTCTTGTGTTTCAGTAAAGGCACATCAGTGACATTTTCCAGACTGCTGAATGGACCGTGTCTATTTCTGTAGTTTATTATGTTGACAGCTTTCCGTCCTCTGAGCAGTTTGATCTGTGTCAGTTCAGACTCTGTGGCTGTATTGAGACGCTGGAGGATGACAGCACGCTGCTCTGCTGTATAACATGAGTCCAGGGGTTCATAGTTCTCTTGGCATAATTTAGAGGAAGGGGATTCATTTATGGTGTCCAACCCAGCGGCCATTATTCCACTTCTCCTGCAACGGTTGCAGTGCAAGAATCGGAGCGCATATTTAGGCAGCGAGTTCACAGGATGAAAGAACAGACCATAATGTCCTACAATAAAACAAACAACCAATATAAATAAACACACACATACAAATATACAATGCAATTAGATAAAAACAACTGAAGTCATTAGCGCAATAAAACAAAAACTTTAAGCAAAAACTAATTGTATTCAAGTAAAATAATCATTCCAAATTAGATCAAACTTTCCAACCATTAAAACTTGGTAAAACTGTAAAAAGTATAGGTCCTCATAAATATGAAGTTATAAAAAAAATAGACAAATTTATACAGAGTTACACAACATTTGTAAAAAGAACATGAAGTGTTTTTTCCCCATTTTGGCAACACGGGTTACTAAGGTCAACATATTATACATAAAAGACCTACCCATCTCTGTGTAACAATAAAATAATAATGCTTACAACTTTTCAAGGTCATTTTCACCCCCAGTAATTTTCCTCTCGACTCTCCTCTGTAAACATTTACCCATTGCATTTAATATTTAGCCTTACTTTATTTATATTTATCTTTTACTCAAAAAATGTGTAACTCTGAGTTAGAGGAAATTGAATGACCCTAAACAGAAGTTTTCACATTATAAAATGGGTCCATACAGAATAAGCTTATATGCGACACATTATTTCATTATCATTGATGGATGCTAATTCACTACCTAACAACAGTATAGCGAAATCTACATCTTTGCATCAGAACATCGTAGAGACATATGGTTCATGGCTTAGAGTATCATTGGTGGATGGATGCCTTTTCACTTTATAGCAACCGAGCGGAGTACCCTGGCAACCATGTAGCAACACCTAAAGATCCGTGTAACATCGTAGAGACATGGGGTTGGCTCTTTTAATCCTGCTAGATTTATGATACATCACTAGATTAATTATACATCCACCTTCACGTTAAACCATGCAGTCTTTATACTAAAACATGCTATCAGCAAACTAGACTAACGTTACTTAAAAAGTCCACATTAAACTGTTTAAAACGTTCAGGGCAGGCTTTGTCAAGCCAACATAACGTTGTCTAGTTACCTTTGAGAACGAAAGATGTCACAAGGGGTTTAGCGAGCCACATGCTTGACATCAAGCGCAATATTTCTGTTACAAGTTTGCCCTGTGCATTACCCTACGTTCCCTCTTCATAATGGCTCGTCCGGAAACATAGTGTGGATGTACGTGGTTCCGTGTGTCAAACACTTTTAATATTATTTTCTTGAAAAATAATAATAATTTAAAAAATCAGTATATTGTTAATCTTTATATTTTACTCAGCAAATATTTTATCCACAAATGCAAATTTCTATGAAATAAGGCTCTTTTTGGTCAATATTTCTGAACGATTAGTATTCTTTCTTTCTCTTTCAATTTTATGTAATTATTTATTTTATTTGTATTTATTTTTTCCTTTTGATTACTGTTTGTTATTGTTACAAGTGTGTGCATAGCACAGTTTTGTAAGCGTTTTAGTCAATTAAAACAACAACTAAAGTGTCGGGTGACATCTGGTGGCTATTTTTTGCGTAGACGTTTTATTGACAATCTAAACCTCCTACTGACAGGTGGCGTCAGAGTGGCGTTAACTCACTCCGCCGTGAAGAAGCACCAGAAGCGGTTGGACAGTGGGGAAAGATGGCGGCGACTATGCTGAGGTCGCTTTCCAGACTCGGACGTCCTTCAGTGATTTTAAACACTAGCGTCAGCACTCCCTCGTGTGTTTTGCTTCAGAAGAGGTAAAGCATTAATGGTCTTTAATCCAGTTCTTTTAAGTACATGTTTATTTAGATAAAGAATAACTCTGGTAGTCTTGTTTAGATTAGATAACCAGTGCTCTTGCGACTTTGAGGTGTATTTGACAAACGTGGAAATTGATAATACTTTAAAACACCTATTACAAATCCTTATTATTACACGTTTATTGAATGTTAGTCATTTTTCTTGACCAGTCACTGAAAACAAGCAAGAAAACGGCAGCGACGAAACATCTGTACAAATAAACAGTTCTCCGGCTATATGATTCACATCATATATTATTTTATATCACATCCTGTTTACGGCACGAATGCAGTTTAGTTGTATAAGTTACCGTTTGTAATCCGCTACCAAAGCAAACAACCTGTAAATAGTGGCAATTTAAAGTGTCTACAGAAGCTTGTCACTGCATTGGCTAATATGATATAAGGATATAACGAGATATAAAACAAGTGGCATTTATTTTAAAGAAAAATAGTAATAGCATAACACTTATGTTGTGTTATGTTGGTATTTAAACTTTCTGTTTGTCAAACTTTGTGAATCAAGTTTCCTATGAGAACTTGAAGGTGCTCCATACATCCTTTTCACGAGTTCACATTAACATGTCATCAGTAGGGTGATATGAAGATAAAGCATATTTGGCGTGCTGTCTGAGAGGAGAGCTCCCAGCTCGGAATTTTATCCCGAACTCAGAGTACACCCTCCTCCACCCACCCTTAACTGGGATAGATGTATTAGCTAAGAGTAAGGCGATGGGGTGGAGGCGGGATGCTGCAAAAACTGTCACGAGACATTTGCATGGATTGGTTGGATCACATGGTCATGCCCCTTCATCCGGAGCTGTTGGTCAAAAATAATGTAAAGCTGTCTAAGGAAAGAGGAGTTAGTTCTGAGAAAAGTTCCAGCATTATTTTAACTGTAATCAATGACATTACCAGTATACCCCCTGCTTTTCAGGTTGAAGCAATGGCAGCCAGATGTAGAGTGGACGGAGCAGTACGCTGGAGCGGTGATGTATCCCAGTGCAATCACTGAGAAATGGGCACCTCCACCTTGGAATGGTTGGTTTGATCTAGTGACTGTCATACCACATTTTTACAAACGAACAGAAAGCTACATATAATCAAAATTTCATAATAATAAAGAAAGATCACATAATACTCAAATCTCTTCTTGTCTTTTAGATAAGGACCCACCAGCAGAGAAAGAAGTGTCCAACCTTACCATCAACTTTGGGCCTCAGCATCCAGCGGCTCATGGTGTGCTACGTCTGGTGATGGAGCTGAGCGGAGAGTCTGTGAAGAAATGTGACCCTCACATCGGCCTTCTGCACCGTGGCACTGAGAAACTGATTGAGTACAAGACATATCTGCAGGTACATGAAGATTATACACACTCTGATGGATTGACTTTACCGTCTATTGGTTAACAAAGGAAAACGTTAGCCATAAATTCTATATTTAAGGTGGCTTGAACACCAAAGCGTTTAAACACGGCTAAAAACGAGGTGCTTGCCAGCTTTTTTCATCTGAGCGCTTGGCTTGCCATGATACTTCTGCTTTGTTTATCAGTCGTTGAACGATGCGGCGGTTGGTTGTTGTGACATTTGTCTGGCCCTCATCTACTGTGATGGGACAGCAGGGTGATAAGTGACATTGCCTAGGTGAGCTTTTCACCCAAAGTTAAATTATGAGCCTGATGCGTGCTGATGCCTGGCGTTTTGCCCGCTCCCTGTGCCACACGTTTTTGCAGAAAAGCACCAGACTTCATTCTCGATTTTTCCATTGTCCAATCCAATGATGGGTGAGGTGGGCTCTTTCTTTTGGTGACAGAAGTTGACAGTAGTTTGGAATTGAACAACCGGAGACTGCATCACTGTCTACTGTGTTTTTGTGCACCTCTTACCCTCAATCAAGTTTGGACCAAGTGCCCTTTTTTTTCAAGTTTTTGCTAATATGACAGTTAACAGCAAAAGAACGCTCACGCTTCAATATTTGATTGACAAGACTTTAAAAAAAAAGTAAATCACTCTTTGGAAAGCAAGAGTGATTTACATGTTAAGTCAATGCAAAGACGCGAATAGTAGGGATGGGCTCGAGTACTCGAACGTAGCAACGATGATCGATCATGAAAACGATGATCATGTGGGTTTATTTATTATGGATATGGCGGCATTTGAATGTCTGATTAGCATTACAAGCACATCTGATAGTTAAGACTGGGTCTGGAGATGCGTGTTTGACGTCGTGTTACGTTACCATGCGTGATTCAAAAACAAACGGCGCGGCAGCAACCCGCCGATCCGCGCAATGCACGGCAGCCCGCCGATCCCGTGAAGCCGGCCACACCTCACATCACTGATGCACTATGGTTTAAAAGGATGCCGTGATTTTCGGAACTACAGTCAGTCAGGTGCAAAATGTACAGCGCCGTCAAAAGTTCAATGGGTTATCATCTCATATTTAAAGATCAAAAATCAAGAGATACCAGGGAGCCATACGATCATTACATCTTGAACAGGAAAGGGACGACGACACAACACAGCTAATCGCTAAAATGATAGCAAAAGACTTAAAGGTGGTTAATGTTATGAAGCTTGTGCTTTGACTGGACGTGTTAAAAAGCGCGCTGTTTACGATGCACATCCACAAAGGGAGTTAAAGGACAAGTTCGGTATTTTAGACTTAAAGCCCTGTTTTCAGATTGTTTATGGTCAAATAGAATGGTTTTGACTGAAATTTCGACATTTTCGGCTGCCCTGAGAATTTTCGCGTGTTTGTGTTTCAGCTCAGACCTCTACAATGGGTTTATAGGTGCACTGGAACAATCCTTCCTAAAATGCATTAAACTTTCGTTTACAAAGACGTGAAACTCACCGAGTGGTCAGGGGTGTTCACTTGTATGCTCACACAAAAATCGCTCCAAAAGACGCATTCCAACAGGTTTTATCGTAGTTTTTACCAGCTCCATGGACTTGTATTAGATGTCCTGTGAGGTACGGTATTACTCCGCGCCGGGAACTTTGTTTCTATTCTTGCAATAGGCAAAGGCGGATTAGCGCCACCACCTGGGCTGGAGGGTTTATTATTCAAGCTCTAAGCGGAAGAATGTACGGGTGTGAGGCGTTTGGGGAAATAGGTCCACAAGTTAACAACGAATGCTAAAACAGCTGTTGGAAAGCATCTTTTGCAGCGATTTTTGTGTGAGCATATCAGTGAACACCCCTGACCACTCGGTGAGTTTCACGTCTTTGTAAACGAAAGTTTAATGCATTTTAGGAAGGATTGTTCCACTGCACCTATAAACCCATTGTAGAGGTCTGAGCTGAAACACAAACACGCGAAAATTCTCAGGGCAGCCGAAAATGTCGAAATTTCAGTCAAAACCATTCTATTTGACCATAAACAATCTGAAAACAGGGCTTTAAGTCTAAAATACCGAACTTGTCCTTTAAAGTTTCTGTACATAACTTAGTTGTAAACTTAGTTAAAGTTTTGCATTTTATGCAGATAGATACATGTTGTACATTTATGTTGTATAAAGGCTTAATATTATGTAGAGTGTGTCATGTAGAAAGCGCTTCGGTTTGTGTTTATTAACTTAACCCTTTAGTTTCACTTCATCACGTAGCTATTCCTGTAAGGGGTTTCTTTTAAAAACATTTAATTCATTAATAGTCTAGTATGTGTTCATTGTTCTCTCATAGTTTCTTCAAAATTAAGTTTTATTTGAGTTTATTGATTTATTGTGTTTTTAATAAAAATATGTTCCTTTCCACCATGACGTGCCCCTTTGATTGCCCCGCCCCCAGTTAACCGAGTACTCGTTCTTCAGACCTATGGATTAATCGAAATGAAAAAATGACATAAATGCACATCCCTAGCGAATAGGCAATCTGCGGCGCTGTACACACTAATGGCATGGTGCGAATGACATGGAACGCGTGGAAGGTGCGGCACATATGGCGCGAATTGAACGTTGCAGCGGGAAATGCGCGAGTCGAAAAATCTGTATTTTGGTGGATATTTGCCCCGCGTTAACCAATCAGGAGCTTGCTCTAGTAGTGACGTGATTACAGGGAGCAAGCAGAGTCGCAGAAGTCCCTCCCATGATGCGAATTTCCATGTGAACGTCTCGAATAACTAGAATTTCACATGCGGATGAAGCGAGTAAACTCAAAATGTTTAATTGTTCAACTAAATGTGAATAGCGCGTTTTTGCCGCCTCTACCGCGGCTGGCGTGAACGCACAGTAATGGGAACCATCAACAAGTGTAGTCTTCTTGAGAAATTAAATATGAGACTACATGCCAAATGTAGATGCTACTGAAATTATTGTTTATTTCTCTCGTCAGATTGGTGTTTGTAATGTTCTTTGTATACAAAAGTTAAAAAATTATGTATGTGTTTGTGTTGCTACAGGCACTTCCTTACTTTGACAGACTGGATTATGTGTCTATGATGTGTAATGAGCAGGCCTACTCCCTCGCTGTTGAGAAGCTGCTTAACATTCAGGCTCCACCCCGTGCACAGTGGATCAGAGGTCAGAAACGAAGGCTTTTCAATTTAGCATCATTGATCTCTAATCAGATATGGTCACTATTACTACACTATTACAATGCCTATAAAAGTTATTTGGTTTTTGCATTTAAGTCCATTTAATTTATTTTTGCTACCATGCATTTATCTATTTGGAATGTATCTTGCTTTACATAAATGTGTTATGTGGCTTTTGTAGTGCTGTATGGAGAAATGACCCGTATCCTGAACCACATTATGGGCATCACCACCCATGCTCTTGATATTGGAGCCATGACCCCCTTCTTCTGGATGTTTGAGGAGAGAGAAAAGGTAAAGTATGCTGCTTTTAAGGTGGTCCAAGGTGCATTTTTTAATAGCAATGTGCTGCTTACAAATTGATTATAAGTTGTTAGGGATGTAACAATTAAATCGCGTGTCCCATTAAAAATGCCTGTCTGAAATAGATTCTGAATCGCAAGGCTGCGATTCTTTGTTTCATGCACAGCTTGTGTGTGTACTACGGCATTTGGTCAGTAGGAAATCCTTATCAATCTAAAATCATTATGAGTCGAGGTCGTTTATAACGTCCGTTATAACTCGTTAAATTAAAATCATTCAAAATATTCTTTGTTATCATGAAAATACCTGAAACAATTTGAAGAACAGCGTATAAATATTCCTGTAGACATTTTCTGGAATAGCTTTTGTAATGCTACTTCTTCTGTGGCAAAAAGGGAGTTTCTGCATGAGAGCGCCCCCTGGCTTTGGGATGTACCGGAATTTCACCATAATTCATTAAAATTCATTCATTGAGAAAACGCGCATTTGCACGGTTAATCGTTACACCCCTATAAGTTATTGAATACATCAGTGGAATGTACAGTATATAAAGTGTTCATATCTTTTAGATGTTTGAGTTCTATGAGAGAGTATCTGGAGCCAGGATGCATGCTGCATACGTCAGACCCGGTGGAGTTCATCAGGTGCTTACTCTATCAAGTCTTTTTGTTCAAATGTAGATGTTTTAATACCTAGTTTAGTGGAATTAAATTGGTAATCTGCTGGACACTTTTATTGTAGGACATGCCTCTTGGTCTCATGGATGACATCTATGAATGGTGCAAGAATTTCTCTATTCGTATTGATGAAGTTGAGGAGGTATGTGGACCCAAACACAGCACATGTCAGACAGAAAAAAGTGTACTCATGCAATTAATACACAGTTGTTCCCCAGTGGATAGATACTTTGCATTTTAAATGTACACTACAGATGAGTTTTGAATTATTTGTTCAATTAAAATACATGGATCATCATGGATGTAAACAAAACAAGGTATTGCTGCAGATATACAATTATATTTAAGCAACTTACATTTCTAAAAAAAAAACATCCTGCAGTATTTTATTCTTGCTCTATCAGTAACATTTGGAGTCAGATCTGCTCTGTTGATTCTGTGATCAGAGGCAACCACATATAAATCATCAGATTCATTAGGGCAGAAAGCAGTGCTGAAATACAAATTGCTTAAAAAACATTCCTCACAAGTGACTTGCAGTTTTATGTTTCAACTGCAGATGTCAAAAGAGAGCCCAGAATTATATAGCATACCATTAAATTCTACAAACTACACTCTGAACGGATGTGTTATAAACAACACAATCAGTGTTAGTTTAGCAACAACACACTAAATGCTTTGTCCCAGAATCCACACATCTCGGTGTTATTTTTGGGACAACACATTATGTGTTACTTTCAACACAACTTGTGTTTTATTTTAACACAAAATGACACATAATGTGTTAAAATAACACACACGGGTGGTTTCCCGGACAGGGATTAGTTTAAGCCAGGACTAGGCCTTAGTTTAATTAAAATATAACTAGTTTTAAAATATAACTTATATAAAAATATAACTTAATTAAATAAAAAACTAGTTTTAACAAACATGCCTTGCCAAAAACATTACTTCTGTGCATTTCGAGGCAAAACAAAGGGCACTGATGAATTTTAAGATATGTCAGTGCATGTTGTTTTTAGTTTGGACTAGTGATGCACCGATGTATCGGCCGCCGATATTTATAAGCCGATTTTTGATGAATTTGAAACCATCGGCATATCGGCAATAGCACGAGAAAGGCCGATACCGATTGTTTATTAATTAACTGCATAAAGAAATCCATTATATGTAAAAAAATGAGTTAATGTTCTTAATAAAAGAAATGCTGAATAGCAAAAACCACCTTTGAAGGTTGTCATGCTGTCTTATTATATTTGTTTTAGCTTAATTTGTGCATCTTTTATTATGTTGGTCAGATGAATGTTAATTAGATCCAATCCATGTTCAGTAAAAATAATTTGATGTAGAAATAAACTAGCTAATAGACCAACTGTATAGTATTGTACACTAGTGTTTAATATCGGTATCTGCATCGGTATCGGCCAGAAGTTGTCTGTTTAAATCGGTATCGGTATCGGCCCAAAAAATCCTATCGGTGCATCCCTAGTTTGAACAGCTCTTAGCCCTATATGGGGCAGTTTCCCGGACAAGAATTAAACTAGTCCTAGACTAAAATAAATGTAAGAGCTGTCCAAACTAAAAACATCTTGCACTGACATATTTTAAAATACATCAGTGCCCTTTGTTTTTCCTCAAAATGCATGCCAGTAATGCATGTTTGTTAAAACTAGTTATATTTCATAAATAAACTAAGGCCTAGTCCTGGCATAAACTAATCCCTGTCTGGGAAACCACCCCTATGTGTTAAAAACAATAAAAAAAATTAACACATCCTTTCTTATAGTGTATGTGTAGTACCTTACCAGTTTACAGGAGCAATTGTTGGTGAATTGTTTCATTTATTGGCAGCCATGCATGCATATTTTGTTTGTGATTTAAATATGATCGATATCGTTTCAGATGCTGACCAACAATCGTATCTGGAAGAATCGAACTGTTGGCATTGGTGTTATTGGAGCAGAGGATGCACTCAACTATGGCTTCAGGTTAAACAGATATGTTATTAAAGGGATAGTTCACCCAAAAATTAAAATTCAGTTTTAATTTACTCAACCTCGTCTGATGAACACAAAATAATACAATTTGATAAATGATAAGCACACAGCTGGTGAAAACCATTGACTTTCATAGGAGGAAAACAAATACTAAGCGAGATGATTTAGTGAGATGAAATAGTTGAATCAGCATTTCCTTCAAGTTTCAAAGGGGACATATCATGAAAATCAGAATTTTCATGTTTAAGTGCTTAGTTTTGATAAATCATTCTCTTTAAGCATGTTAGAAAACAGGTAATTGAAATTTGGCTCCCCTTTGTGATGTCAGAAGGGGATAATACCACCCCTTAATCTGCACTATCAAACCACAGCACTGCCATTTAGTGCAGAGATCAGCTCATTTGCATTTAAAAGGACACACCCAAAACAGCATATTTTTGCTCACATCTACAAAGTGGCAATTTTAACATGCTATAAATCAGTGTTTCTCAACTCTGTTCCTGGAGGCCCACTGCTCTGCACATTTTGTATGTCTCTCTTATCTGCCGGCCTCAGTTCAGTTCATGGAGATCTCTGCTAATGAGCTGATGATTTGAATCAGGTGTTTTAATAAGGGAGACATACAAAATGTGCAGAGCAGTGGGCCTCCAGAAATAACGTTGAGAACCACTGCTATAAATTATCTATATGATATTTTGAGCTAAAACTTTACAAAAGCACTCTGGGGACACCATAGATTTTTTTGATATCTTGATATCTGTCTTCAGAAGGGACACAGTTTGTGGATGAACTGAAAACTTCCCTCTAAACACCTGACCTAAGTTACTCTACGAGACACCTGAGCTTGGCCTGATCCTATTTTAAAAATGTCTTCAGATAGCCGTGAAGATTTTTCTCTGATATGATTGGTTCTGCCTCTGCTGTTACTGGGCAAAATTGAAGTTTGAAATGTTTGATTAGATCATCCTGTGGCTAAACTTTTATATAGGTTAAATATAATATTCACATTCACATTCTGTGGTCTAGTATTTGTTCTCTCCACCTGCATCTGTTGTTTCATCACACTAAGATGTTGTGTCCTGTCCTTGTGAAACATTTGTCACACATAAATACTTATCATGATAATCTATTAATCCTGAAAAGAAAGGATTGGTATTTCTGACTTCATGTAAAATTTCATCCACAATTTTATTGCACAAAATAAATGAATGTGGCATACATTTTTATCCAACGTGATTGAGAGTGCATATCAGTGCATTTATCAGTATATGTGTTTGCTGGGATTTTACCCTATCATAATGGTATTTGGAAGCACCATACTCTAGGACAGGGTTCCCCAAATCTTACCCTGGAGGGCCGTAGCACTGCAGAGTTTAGCTCCAACCCTGATCAAACACACCTGAGCAAGCTAATCAAGGTCTTCATGATCACTAGACAATCACAGGTGGGTAAGTTTGATTAGGGTTGCAGCTAAACTCTGTAGTGCTCCGGCCCTCTAGGGTAAGATTTGGGGAACCCTGCTCTAGGAGTTGAGCTACAGTAACATTTGATGAAATGTCCTAGGAACTCTATGGAAAAGACTCCAGTAACTGTTTGTTGATTGGCTTTCACTATCTTTTTCAGTGGGGTGATGCTGAGAGGTTCTGGTATTAAATGGGATCTGAGAAAAACTCAGCCTTACGACAAGTACGACGAGGTGGAGTTTGATATTGCTGTCGGAAGTAACGGCGACTGCTATGACAGGTGACCGCACTCATGTGAAAATGTTCTCTAGTGCAGCTTTTTCAGCTCAAGAGCTTTACAAACAACGAATGACAGGAAATCTAAATGTAACCACATGTTTAATTTGGTATTAGACATTTTAACTCACCACACGCGCACTTGATGGTATCACTTGCGAAATGCGAAAAAAGATAAGCTATTAAAACTTGTTCAGACCATACAAGCCGATATGATCTTTCAATAATATGTCATGAGAGAGATTTTAAAATCATGATAAAATAAACATGTAACACTTATATTGAAGTAAGAGAAAATTAGGAAAGAGAAAATAAGAAAGAGAGGTTTAACAGTTTATTTATATATTTCACTTACATGTAATTCACTTCTTGGAGCTTCCTGCCAACTACCAGATACAGTATTAGTAGATTATCTGCTAACACTTTATTGTGATTGTCTGCTAAGAGACATTCTGCTGACTTTAAAGGGTTAGTTCATCCAAAAATGTAAATTATGTCATCAATGACTCACCCTCATGTCGTTCCAAACCTGTAAGACCTCCGTTCATCTTCGGAAACACAGTTTAAGATGTTTTATATTTAGTCAGAGAGCTTTCTGACTCTCCATTGAAACTGTATGTACGGTATACTGTCCATGTCCAGAAAGGTAATAAAAACATCATCAAAGTAGTCCATGTGACATCAGTGGGTCAGTTAGAATTTGTTGAAGCATCAACAATATATTTTTGTCCAAAAATAAAAAAATACGACTTTATTCAGCATTGTCTTCTCTTCCGGTTCTGTTGTGAATACACGTTCACCGCACTGCCATAACCCTGCTGACGTATGACGCTGCTGACGTGTTATCTTGTGCGCCCGAACTTCGTTTACAGACCGAAGGAGACGTACACTGTATTCGTAGCTACGCCGTAGGTTATCCGAAGCCTCTATGTAGCCTGATGTGCACCTCGCCAAATTTTTGAAAACGGATGCGTTACCTACGCCGTAGCGGCTACGCCATAGGACATACGCACAACTATAATGAGCCCTATAAAGAGTGTGCATGTCCTAATGTGTCCTAATCCCTTAGACTGTAAACGAAGCTCGGTATGAACCATGTGAAACAGATAATCCAGGATTCAGGTGTGAAAAGCCCTAGAATGTCTAAAGTGAAATAAAGTGTAACCAAATTGGATACCATGGATAACTTGATTGGATTATTTTATAAATGTATACTTTGGATTCATGCAATATACTACAGTTTTTTTCGATTGCTAAACGCCAGTGGGCACAACTGGAGTCACATGTGCAAAACTCTAACTACAGTCTGCACAGCAGCAGTTCATGTGGACCAAACTCTAGTTCGTTTTTCATTGCTTGAACACAGTTTTCAAAACTTTACACACTTATTCCATGACTTTAACCACAACCTGCACAACACTGTGGATTTACAGCACTTTGTTCAAATGCTAACACACTGCTGTCAAAACTGTGAATCACACATTCAAAACAAAATTGATTTCAGCCTTGTGCCTTTCAAACACTGCTGATTGCAATTTCATATAAATATAAATTCCAATTTCATATATATATTTCATTTATATATAATATTACCTTTCATGTACTTTAAGTTTCTACCTTTTTTCTCATTACTGTAATTCCGTAAATTACTACAGACAACTGAAGCAAACTGCTAATTTTCATTTACCCTAAAAAATTATGATGTTCTAAAAAAAATATTGTGATAAATCAATAAATAAATCATTCTTTAAAGAAAACATTACTTGGTGTGACATCACTGAAATTGTTAAAACTGTAAAGATATAAAGTTAGTATTTTGTGTATTGGTGTTTGATGTTAGTGTTTTTCCTCTCAGTGTGTTGTGAGTGACAGTGTGTGTTATCTCAGTGAGGGTTGTGTTTAGTGTTTGGCTGCACGGAGCTGTTTTGAGCCATATGTTAAGAGTTGTGCTCAGGTGACTTTTGGTAGTGCAGACTGTAGTTAGAGTTTTGCACATGTAGCTCCAGTTGTGCCCACTGTCGTTTAGCAATCGAAAAAAACTGTAATATTCCCATGCATTTTGCACTCTTTAAAATCATTTTAACTGTGTTTAAGATATCTGTGCCGTATGGAGGAAATGAGACAGTCTCTGCGAATCATGCATCAGTGTCTAAACAAAATGCCCACTGGAGAGATCAAGGTAGATGATGCTAAAGTTGCCCCACCCAAAAGATCTGAGATGAAGGTAAGATGTGTTTATTGAGCTTGCACTACATAAACATGTTGGCCTGGTTTCACAGACAAGGCTTTTATAAACTTGCTTTAGATAAAAATGTTACTTGTGTAACAAGTCAATGGCAGAAGATCTGTCAGTCCAATTTATTTTCAACCAGGGGTTAATGAAACATACTTAAAGGGATAGTTCACCTAAAAGTAAATATTCTGTCATCATTTTCTCCCTCTCATGTTGTTGCAAACCTGTATGAATTTCTTTGTTCTGATGAGCACCAAGGAAGATATTTTAAGGAATGTTCGTAACCAAAACGATCATGAGCCCAATTCACTTTCATAGTAGGACAAAAGAATACTATGGGAGTGAATGGGGCTCACAAACGGTTTGGTTACAAACATTCCTCAAAATTTCTTCATTCGTGTTCATTAGAACAAAGAAATTTATACAGGTTTGTAACAACATGAGATAAGTAATTGATGACATTTTTGAGTGAACTATCCCTTTAAAACTAAACAGCTAATCTTGCTTCAAACTCATGCCATTGATTCAGTGTCTCGTTTTTGTCTTGATGTTAGAAAAACCATAGCATTATTGAAGGAGTTTAAAGGTTTACACTTAAATATAAAATGATCTTACAAATGGCTTCCTTTATTTATTTTACATTTATTTTACAGAGACCAAAGAAAATAATTCTTCAAAAATTTTACAGTTTTTTTTAAAGTCTGTTTTTAATAATTGAATGTATGTTTTTGATATGCAGAGCTCGATGGAGTCTCTCATTCATCACTTTAAGCTGTACACGGAGGGCTATCAGGTTCCTCCAGGATCCACATATACAGCTGTTGAAGCACCAAAGGTAAGTGTTTGCTGTATGAGTATGTATTGACCTAAATTATTTCTCACACCATCAGCTTTCCCAAGAGAAGTGTATTGACCGTATTGCCATTGTTGGTGGAGTTTTTGTTGTATTTGTAGGTCTGCATGTATGAATGTATGGGTTATGTGGGTTGTTTGGTGATTTCTTTGTGGTCACTTTTCTCTGAAATGTATTGTGTTCTGTTGCAGGGTGAGTTTGGTGTGTATCTGGTATCTGATGGTTCTAGTAGACCTTACCGTTGCAAGATCAAGGCACCTGGCTTTGCTCATTTGGTAATTAAAACACAGAATTTATTGCTTGTTAAATATTTGATTAAAGCATTGAACAATAAACAAGATGAACAGTGAAGTCTTTATAACATCACTCCTATATTTATTTAATTCTTTGAGTTATCATACTGATGTGGTCTGATTTGTTCCTCAGGCTGGCTTAGATAAAATGTCTAAAGGACACATGCTTGCTGATGTGGTGGCCATCATTGGTAAGCATTATTATTAGAATTTTGTAAATAAGTCAATGTGTTCTTCTGACAACAGAGAATATCACATTTTATATTTATAATTAAAGGGGACATATCATGAAAATCTGACTTTTTTATGTTTAAGTGCTATAATTGGGTCCCTAGTGCTTCTGTCAACCTAGAAAACGTGAAAAAGATCAACCCAGTATCTTAGTTTTGGTAAACCATTCTCTGCAAACATGTGAAAAATAGGTAATTGAAATTTGGCTTCCCTTGTGAAATCAGAAGGGGATAATACCACCCCTTAATCTGCACTATCCAACCACAGCACTGCCATTAGTGCAGAGATCAGCTTATTTGCATTTAAAAGGACACAGCCAAAATAACACATTTTTGCTCACACTTACAAAGTGGCAATTTTAACGTTTTATAATAAACAATCTATTTGATATTTTGATCTAGAACTTCACATACGTACTCTGGGGACACCAAAGATTTATTTGACATCTTAAAAAAGTTTTGTGAAATGTCCCCTTTAGAGAAAAGTCACACAAAATTAAATTTCTGTCATTTCTTTACCCACAATTTTATTTTTATCCTTACATACCGTTTAATTTCTTTGATAAGTGCAAAAGTAGAGCTGCAAAATTAAGTATAAAATGAAAGTCACGATTCTTTTGCTTAAAATAAAGATTAAGATTCTCTCACAATAACTCTTTTTTTTTAAACATTTACAACCCCTAAACATTAGCTTAACATTAGTTTTTAAAGGTGCAACGATTTCTGCTTCTGAAAGTTTCAGATAAGGGTAGATAATAATCTTTAAGTTCAGCAAATGTTAATTTCAGAGGGATTTTGTGTTCATTTTATTTAAAGAAAAACTTTATAAATATACATCCTATATAATCCTACATGCACACTTGGGATTTTCACGTCCATTAGAACACTTTGGCCAAATACAGGAAAACGTCATGTAAGTAGTCAAGTGCTAAGACCGCAAGTGTGGTTATTTGGATGCAGCCAATGTTCCCCCTGAGCTTAACACGTTCGGTTCGGAAGAGATAAGATCCGGAATAAGATCCTCTTTTTGCTAGGCTACTAAAACAACATCAGGGTTCAGTTGTCAGATGTAGTGCGCATTGCTCTGCCTCACTCATTCTCTTTAGTTTTTGTTTCTTTCTGTCTAACTTCTCGACGAAAGCATCCACTGTACCGGTGGCACTAACATGAGCGTATCTGGCTTGCGCAATACCCAATGTGATGTAAAGACGTCATTGGGGCCGCTGTTAGTGATTGCATGTTATCGCAAAAAACTGCAGAGACTGCGTCTTTCCTCCATGATAATATAATTACCTGAATCGTAAAAATGCTGGATTAGGATTGTTTAGGGGGTCGAATTGAGATCACGATCTTTTAACAATTAATCGTGCAGCTCTACACGAAAGATGACAACAATTTCAAAATAGTTGTGCAGCTACTGCCAAACAATGACACAAGAAAAACAAAGCAAATGTGACCCTGTCTCTGAAAACCATTTAAAATGTAATGTTTTCTACATAAAATCATCCTATAATGTAAAGAACGCTTTCTTAAATAACCTTGATATCTTGGTAAAACTTTACAAATAAGGTTGTATTATAAACATTAGCATTAACTAACATGAACAAACAAGGAACGATATCGTTTTTCAGCATGAATCAATTCTTGTTAATGTTAGTTAATGTCAATAGAGTTATTTATGTTAGTTCATGGTGCATTAACTAATGTTAGAATGCTTCATTCTGATTTGGTCATTCGCGACATTTGCAGGTTTGTTATTCCCAGAAAACAACCGCTCAATACTAATAACACACATTAACCCAGATGCTGCAAATAATTTTGACAGGTACAGTTTAATATTTACACAAAAATGAAATATAAATATGTCTTTAATAACATATATGACAATTATTAAACCATTTTAAAATAATTGTTAACAAATAAAGTATTAGTGTAAAGAATTACCGATATCTTTTATAGTGACTAAGGTCATGTCAAAGATTTAAGTTATTGTTTAAAATCAAACTTCAATGCTCCTAATCTTATAAATAGATTGAGACTTCAGCCTGAATTCTAAGAACATGGTCACAAATAAGAACCTTTGGATTTATCCATATGACGTTTGTGCTATATTAATCTTTCAAAGACACATACGTTTGTGTGAGGAACGGGCTAAAATTTGAGTCATTTTTTACTGCTGCTGGCCCCCCTTTGCCTCCATGGCCAAAAATGGAGAAGTGCATTGGCTTGCTAAACAAAAAGGAACACTTTTTTGGGGGCGAACAATGACTGTCAATGATAAATGCAAGCTAAACATGAGTGCATATAGCAGGGAAGGCAAGTGAGTTTTCTGTTCCTCACACATCGCTATCTTATGGTTTCAGAAGACAGAGTCATGTGGACTGCTTTTAATAGTTGTGGTTTTTTGGCCTTGGCCACTGAGAACTGTGATGTGCAGAGCTACAACCATTCTTAAATAATGTAAAGATGCTAAGCTATTGCAGAATTATCTTTTTTTGGCATATTTTAACTTGAAGAACTGGTAACAACTGACTTTGAATAGCTTTTTAGACATGCATTGTATGCACGTTAAATGTACATAGATTACTGATCTATTAGGACTGTCAAAATGAACACATTAACGAAAATTCATTTTAACACCTCTAATTTTATAAACGTGCGATTAACACAAAGTGCATGTTCTGTTTGACCTTTGGTTTAGCCCAGGGACCACTTTTTCAGCCCAAGGACCACTTTATCTTCCAATTTTTTTCTGAGGACCACCTAACAGAATCCCACTCTAACACGCCCCTAAAAAACAACCAAATATGAAGGATAAGCTAAATTTAAGTTTAATATGCAACTGTTTCAAGTCAAAAACTAATTTTTTAAACACAAATGCAATGCTATGTTCAGAAATTATTATACAGTATGAATTTTATTTCATTAGAAAAAGTAAATGTGAAATGAGTTGCAGCTTAATATGAACAACAAACTGCACATGTGAAAAAAAACTGAAATTAAACATACTGTAACAGCCTAGGTCCCACTTAATGTCATTCCAAAGAGCCATTAGTTTAAAACTGAGGAGGTGGGTATATGAAGTCTATGGTTGTAACTATGGTAACAATAAAATGGCGAAAAAAATGTTCCCCTTAATGTCCAAAATCACTGAAATTACAGGGATTTTACACATGAAACAAAAACTAGTACATTACAAAACTAATAGATCTGTGGATTTTAGCTGCTTTCAGTTGACGCTTGATCTTTTCTTTTGACTCCTCTTTGGTTTAGCCACCGATCCATTTTTACATTATTAAAAGAACTGATATCGCAGTTTCGCAAGTGCATTAAAAATCTACTTAAATAAGTGATGATTGTATAAACACTTGCCTAGTTTAGGTCATCTTTTGGCGGACCACTGGGGGGGTTTGGACCACACTTTAAGAATTACTGGTTTAGCCCATAGTTTGATAAATTGAGAAAAAAATTTGGCTGGTGCTGTATACAGTAAATGAGTCGGAGGTTTTCATAAAAATAAGAACATTAAGCCTTCGTCTAGCGATTCCAATGCTCTTAATAGTTGTTGAGAATCTAAAATGATCTTTATTTGTATGTTTTCTGTGAGGTATACCATCCTAAATGCTTAACTAACACACAAAGGATGGTTGTCCATCCACTTTTGCATTTGTGATGTTAGTTTCGGTTTTAAAAACATGCAGGAATGAGAAAATAAAGTGCAGGAATAAATAATTATTACGAGAGCTAAAGTTTGGCGTTAAAAGAATTATTAAGAGCGACCAGACTCAAACAATCTTCCTCACGTTGACTGACGTCTGAAGCGCGTGCACACAGATGAGCAAGTTCCTGACCCTGATATATACACATACACAGAATTAGAGTTTTAAAAATATCTGTTTCGACAAGACTTCACACAGATCTGTTATGTTTTATGTGTTTGGTTAACTGTTGAAGAAAAATATCTGATGTTTAACATTATATTAGATCCTTGCATTATACAGTAGATCTTAAAGCTGTCTGTCTCAATGTCAATAAAACAATAAAGATAGAAGAAAGTTAAACACACATTGATATTGTTTTTGACTTTGTGTGTGCCAAATCTATTAGTTTCCCCAGTTGTTTTAAGATATGAATGTGGTAGTTTTGTTTTTGAACCTTAAAAAAATCTCAAAATTAACTTTGCTGACACTGTCAGCTTTAAACAGGTGTAGCTCTGTCATGTTTTGTCACTCCAATAAATCATGCATTGTTTTAAAGTTTTTTTATATAGAGAAAATATAAATAACTAATTTTTGAAAATGTGCTCATTCCGACTCAATTTGCCAGCATGGGTCAAACAGAAAAGTGTCTTCTGAAAGGAAACTTCATATACAAAACAATGACTATTTGCATAAAGCATCTATGTTTGTCTACACCCATGTTGATTAGAGTATTTAAAACATGAATTAAAAACATTATTACTCACACCATCAGCTTTTTGCCTATATTGCCATTGTTGGTGGTATTTTTTTACTTTGAGTTTTGTCTGTATTTGTCTATACATGTTTGCATGTATGTATGTATGATATATGTGGGTTGTTTGGTGATTTCTTTGTGGTCACTTTTCTCTGAAAAGGGTCTTCTGAAAGGAAAAAGCATCTACAGTATATTTGTCCACACCCATGTTGATGAGAGTATTTAAAACATGAAAAGTGTTAAGTTAAGGTAAATTTAGAACAGATAAATACAAACGTAACTTCCGGTAAACTTCACCAAGAGTCCTTCTAGAGTAGTTTATTTCTGATAACAAGCAAAATAAACAAGTCTGTTACCTTTATAAGTTCAAATAGCTTATCAAAAACTACACTGAACTAACTTTACTGTGTAACTTGTATACTATATAATGTATACAATTTTAAAAACAAAATCGGCTGCCAAACCTTCAATCACATAGCGCTGACCATAATTGCCGTCTTCCCTTGTCTTTAGGAAACCAAAGTGTGTGTTATTTTCGATGAGGTTTTTGTTCCAGAGTTCAGTTTAGCCACTAGCCAGACCATTAAACAAACCGAGACCGGAAGTTAATTTCCGTCCAGACGTGTAATGGCGACAATGCACGTGCGTCTGATGAAACGTCTATACTGTATTTGGAAGGTCCATCTGCACCTAAAGAGTGTCATTATTAATACTCTATGTATTGCCAATAGAGGAAGTGTAAGTGAAAGCACAGTCAACTCAGTTGTGAACAACTTTCCCCTAGCAGTAGACACTGGCAGTTCCTATTGTAAAGAACGTCTTTCTTGGCACTAAAGCAAATCTGTGTGATATCCTGAATGTTTTGCACCAGTAAGATCCTGGCCTTACAAGTGTCTCTCTGCCCACAGGCACTCAGGATATCGTGTTTGGCGAGGTGGACCGTTGAGGAACTTTACTGGCTGCTCCGAGCATCTAAATGTGATCCTGCGATACATGCTAGTGATGTTATGAAAGACAACGTTTCTTCTATTTGTCATTGTGTAAATGCTTACTAAACCTAATAAATATTTTAAAAAACTTTACCTTGTATTTGTGAATACATTTTTAACTTTTCATAATAAGATGATTCAACTGATTTAAAGAGATAGTCCAGCCAAATATCAAAATTACCCCATGATTTACTCACCCTGAAGCAATCCGATATACATATATTTAAGGTATATGTATATTGTTTTAGCCCTTTTTCAAGCTTATAACAGAAAAAAAAAACTGGTATCAAGAAACAAATTCTGACTTTAAGCCCCCAAAAAGTATATTTATCTGATTCCAAAGGGTTAATGAAGGTCTATTTTTAAAACTTTATAAAGTATAATAAATCTTGGACGCGATTCCAAGCGAGCATTGGTTGCCATGGGTCCCTTTTGCAGTGACACTCGTGAATCACGTGAGTCCAAGATGGCTTCTGTACCAGACGCAAGTTATTACAATTTATAAAGTTTAAAATACGGATATTTTTCTTACAAAATTGCATTGATTACCTGCAAAAGACCTTTATTAACCCCTAGGAGCTGTGTGGATTACTTCTGTGATGGATGAATGCACATTTTTGGCCTTCAAAGTCAGAAGTTGTTCCCTGATTCCTGTTTTCTACCATTATAAGCTTGAAATAGGACATTTACTAAAATAACTCCATGTGTGTTTGTCTGGAAGGTGATGGACATGTGTATCTCGGATTGCTTGAGGGTGATAAAATCATGGGTTAATTTTGATATTTGGCTGCAGTATCACTTTAATAAGGAAAACCTCCAAACAATAACTTTTTTTAAAAAGTCTCTGTAAAGTCAGATATTAAATGTGTTCTGAGTTTCTGACACCACAGAAAAATGTGATAATTTGATTAACCTCCCTGCCAAATTTGAATGATTAAAAAATAAATAAGTTATCAAAATCTAGGAAAAACAGGCAAGATTCTATGCACTTATGCTGGGGGCGTGTCCACTGTCTGTGCTGAAGCCACGCCCCTCACAGGAAAGCTCCCATCTCTCAACTTTTAAACACCGCTACATCCAAAATGGGTGTTCGTGATTGTTTTAGGTGCAGGGCCTTGCATGGTGGCTCAAGTTAAGTACTTAAGTACTACATAGTTCACAGTCTTTTTAATGTGTTTCGAAACAATTTTCAGGATTGACTTTACAGGGACTTTAAATAAAGGTGCTTCACAATGCCAAAGAACAATCATTTTTTGCTTCTAGAAACAATAACATCAGAAAAACCTTTTGGTTTCAAAAACCTTTCTTTGTAGGGAAAAGTGGTTTTTTTTGGATTATAAATGGGTATAAAAGAAATTGTTCTTCTAAGACCCTTTAACTGAATTTTCAGGAACCAGAAGGGTTCTTATGTACGGCATCGCTGTGAAAAACTTTTAAGTAAAATTTTTAAGAGTGTAGGCTGAAAAAGTACAAACTGGAACAGAGACGTATAGTATTTGTAACAACAACAGTGTTTAAGATGTTTCAATGCCCACATTATTTTTAAGAAGGTACAGGGTCAAAATGTTTGTTCAGCATTTACAAGGAACAGGACTGAAGGCTGTCAAACTTTTTCCTCTTCGTCACGCTGGGTGGGGGTGGTTTAAACTTCAAAACTGACATTTTTCACCACAACTTCCCTCTTGTCGGCCTCTGATGCTCCGTTGCATCTGTTTACTGAGAAGCCCCTTTGGAGGTGCGTGTCCAGAGAGGTTTGACACAGATTGAGTGAAGCCCAAATATTTTAACAATGATAAGGGCTACCTTCCCCTTTTCTTTGATCTCGCTGTGGCTCAGCTTTAGCAGTGCTGGTAAGTTTATTTAAATTTGTTAAACGTCGTTATTGCTCTTCAAATAAGCGACAGATTATCAGTGGGAAATTACTTTAGCGTTTTTTTTTTTTTAAAGATATGACATCAAAACAAATGTAAAAAGCTGGCAAAAATTGGAGTATGGAAGCTTATTTAGCTGCTTTTTGATTTTCCCTGTTTTTTGATTTTGAAGTAAAAAATAGCAATGACATAAAAATGGTCATTATTACTTATTATAATGTATCTTTTACTTTTAAATTATAGTGAATAAAAATTGAATTATAAAGAATTGTCATCTATCTTGCCATGATTTTATTAAAATTGAAAAAATCAAAATCAAAAGTAGTTTTCAGGAAGTCAAACTTGATGATTGGCACATTTTCAGTGTTCTTTTATGTAAATGGCAGACAAGTATTTTTTTAAACATTTTTGATAATTATTTTAAAGAACTATTTTCTGATAGCTGATTGTGGAAGTAGTATACGGCAGTTTGAGTCAAAGTTTCTATTCTGTATTTTACGAATGGACGTTCATAAAGATTTTGATATTAGAACAGTCGCATGTCCTTTAGAAGTTGACCGTTTTTGTACAACTAAAGCATAGTAAGTTGTGTGATCATAGAAACTTTACATTTTAAAGGAAATAGATCTTTTGCTGCCAGGAAGTTGCCCTTTTTTCTGTAAGACACTACTTGAACCACACACTAAACACAACAATGGCAGCTACTTAGCCTTGGCACATGATATTACGTGTGCATATTTGCTTAACTTTAGTTTTAACAATGTAGTGATCTGCTCAAACTGTAATGTTAGTTCTTTGAAGTGTTCAAGTGAAGTGTTATGAACTGTGTAGAACAACAGACACAAACAAACCACGGAAAGAACACCTAAGGTCAATACACTTGTGCTTTATGTACACGCTAAAAATGCTTTCAATCCATGGTTGGGCTGATATGGACAAACCCAGCTGTTGGGTTAAAAATAACCTAGAAAATTAATATACCACAACCCAACCCTTGACTGCAATGACCCAGCATTTATTAGAGCACGGTGACCCATTAAATGGACCATTTAATATATTATACATATATAAATAATAATATATGAATTAGATGTGTATATATTAATCGTAATGTATGAAGAATATTAATATTGCTTTGTATTGAATTAATTATATTCATAATTTTTATTTGAAGAGGCGGCTTTGCAAGAGCCACAGATATGCTATGTCTTGGATGCTGTGCTGTTTATCTATGGGATTGTTTTAACCATCCTGTACTGCAGACTGAAGGTATTGTATATGCACCATCAAACTTATTAATAATACAATCATAAAAAATGCACTTGTTATTCCTTGTCAAAATTAATTTTAGTTATTTCTTTTGTAAAAGATAGTATCAAGTTAGAGTATAAATGGTTAAATGAAATATGTCAGAAGACTCTCTTGTATTAATGAAATTGAATGAAACAGTTCAAAGGCTACATTTAATAATTTCATAATTTCATCAAGTTAAAAATGCATTTTTATTTCTAACAGTAAAGAAGTAACTTTTATTTTTGTTTTCTATTTTGATATTTACTAAACATAATAACGGTGGTATAAGATGCTGCTGATGATAATGAATTATAATTATAATTTTTTAACAGTTAAGGAATAAAGACGCAGTGAAAAAATCGCCCAGGGTAAGTTATGCACACATACACATACTCGTATTGCTTTTCTTATAAGTTATGTCTAAATGCTTTTAAATTAACGTTTACAAAATACACCAATTTGATAAAAAATACAAAAAATATTTGTTATTTGTTACAAGGGATTACAAACTGCAAATGATCACAATGACCTTTTTAAAGATATCTAGGTTTTATCCGGTGCGTTCTGCAAAACTTCCTGCAGATGTGTACGGCACTTAAACCTGTTATTTTAATTTGCAACCATTCTGTTTATTTAACCATTCGTATATATGAAGAGTTTGGTTCTAAAATAAGATAACCTACATTTAAAAAAAAAAAATTGATGGTGTATTACAATTAATGTCAATCAAACTGCAGTTGGTTTGTTTTGATTTAAGCCTTTGTAACTAATAAAATACAGCTAAGTAACACAATAAAAACATGATAACATGATAACAAACATGTTTTGACAAAAATGTTACAATAATAACGGGAGTTTTCTCGTTTTGGAACCAAACTCTTCGTATATAACGTTATACTTATAGTGATAGACACTTGCAAGCACGTAAACAGTAAGCATGCTTTGTTCGATACATTTTCTACCCCTTATACCAAAACAGGCAAACTATGCAAGTAAACATTGTATTTTAATGTCTCTAGAAGACTTACTAAAAGGTAAAAGCAGAATAGTGAATGAAACACAACGTGTGATAAGCTCTTATCTTTAGAGTTGCAAAAAAAAAAACTATTAAATTGTTAACAGTGTATTTACAAGCGGTTTAGTCATAAGTAAACTTTAGCAGCTGCATTTAAAATTAGATATGCAATTCCCAAGGAATTACCAGTGCATGAAAATGCAAAAAGTTGATAGACAGAAATGTAAAAGAAATTTAGTCTAGTAGTTTACCTGGCTGTTGACACGTTTTAGTGTGAAGCTAGCATGATTTAAAAAAGTTATCATGATGAAATATGAAGCTAGCATGCACGAAGCAATTACATTTGACCGATGCAGAGTGCACCCTTTATAAAAAGCAACATAAGGCAGCATTTAAATAATACTCTTAAAAACTCTTAAAAATAAAGGTGCTTCAGGATGCCATAGAATAACCTTTTCTCTCTAAATGGTTCTTTAAAGCAGCGAAATTTGCATACTGGGGCATGCGAGATGGTGCCGGGGCCCCAGTTTTATTACATTTTATAAAATACATTAATTTATCATAAATTCTGTGTAATTAAATTTCCGAAAAATAAGGCTGCTAACCAACAACAATTCGTTGTATAATTTTATGTGTTTTGTTTAATAAAATGTTCAAGTTTTAGAATGTTTATATCATACATTTTCTTTGGGGGGGGGGGGGCATGAAGAAATGCACTGTACATGAGCCAAAAAAGTCTGAGAAGCACTGCTTTAAAACACCTTTACTCTCTGAAGAATCTTCTGTTTGACTAAAAGTTCTTATGGGTGATAAAAGGTCTTCAGATTATAAAAATCTATAAAGAAATGGTGCTTTGAAGACCCAAAAAAGGTTCTTCTATGGCATCGCTGTGAAGAAACCTTTAAGCACCTTTATTTTTAAAAGTATTGATGATTACCAAATAGTTAATAGTTTAGAACTATTAAACTATAAGCTTACTAGAACTAGTTAATAAATACTAGAACTATTACTGTTAGGTAATTTATGTAACTATATACTATAGCCTTTTTACATATGAATTGTTGTTATAAAAGTATGTGTCTCTAAACGCATAGATGAATATATACATAATTTTTTAATACTAAAATTAAATTTGGTGTAGTTTTCTTTTTATTTATTTTTTAAACTGGGAAAAAATGTCAACGTGCAATTGTGCTAAGCAGTATTTTATCAAGATAGTGATAAACATACCTTAATTTAGATATTGCTCTGGAGATATCTAAAAATCTTATCTTTCTATCAGTAAAACTATTTGCTGTTTCTAACTGTTCTCCCCCTTGACACTGTGACATCCTGCTATGTAAACTGTGTGAAGTCCTGCTGTTTAAGAAAATGCATTTACACCCTGTGTGCCATAGACTATGTACTTATATGTATAGGTCCAGTATGCAACCTTTACAAATGATTTCTTATGATATCATCAAATGCTTTGCAGTTCCAGAAAAGAAACATTATTTGACATTTATATGACCACAAGTTGCAACGTTGCAGTTTTGGTCTCTTTTGAAGCGCTTGTCTGTAAAGTGTTACTTATGATGTTTCTATTTAATGTTTTGCAGAACAAAGATGCCGGTGAAGGGGTTTATGAGGTATTTATTTTTGTTCTTTGACTCTTCAATACTCTTGTGTAGCCGCAGGTGTTTATTGGTTTCAATGCATTGCATTTTAAACTATGAGGTCGCCATAAGACATACGATATACAAGATATTTTACTGATCTAAAGAATTATACAAACATCAGCATCAGCTATATGTTTTTATACTATCTGGATATAACATTAAAATCCACACATTCATATTATGGCTTCTACAGACCTATCAGACTTTCAGTTAGTTTCAGTTAGTTTGTTGTATCAGATACCTATCGTTATAATGTGATAGCATGCAGACTTTCCATAGTGTTAAGCTGATGCTTGCAAACACATTAAAGTGTCTGTATATTTACTAAGGCTTGTGGTTGGTCTGGTGTGTTTCTGTTGAAATGGTGCTGACTCTTGCCACATCCGTTTTGTCCCTCTCTCTCTCTCCTCCACACCTTAGGGTCTCAAGCCTCATGATCAGGACACATACGAGACCCTTGGCACGAAAAAATGAGAAGAATAAGGTGGCGAAGACTTTCACACTGTGGACACTGCGTCATTTTCAGCTGTTGTTCTAACCTAACTTGTATAGCTATTGTAAATAAGCTATAACGCAAACCTTGTTTTAAAAACAATATTTTCCTTATGCACTACACTCTAAAAAAAAAAAAAAAAAATGGGTTGTTTTTAACCCATGCTGTAAAAATTGGACAGAACACACCCTGCTGGGTTCGAAATTTTAACCCATGGTTGGGTAACAAAAATCCAGCATTGGGTCATTTTTAACCCAGATGTGTGTTCTGTCCAATATTTATCCTGTATGGGTTAAAAACAAGCCAACATTTTTTAGAGTGTAATAATCACTCATGTTAGGCTGTTTTGACATTTGCATACTGAGAAGTGATACAAAAATAGTCAAACCGAATGTAAAAGTTCAGGAACAACATTTCAAGTGTTTTGTGTGAATAATCTGCTTGATTAACTATTTAAATTACAATGCCATTTTAATGAATGTATTTTTAACTTTATATGTAGCTCACACATGCCACACTTTTGTTTCACTATATCTGAGGCAAGCTTCCTGCACTGGCTTCTATAGCAACAAACCACTAACCCCACAAAGTCCGAGCCATTTCCTGGTTTAAAGAGTACGTAAATGGTCTGACAAAACATTAGACTTTGGCCACAGGGGTTAGGGATGGAAACAGAGCTGCGTTGATTTTTTGTGTGCGCTGTTTTCCAGTCATTTATTTCAGCATACAAGCTCTGCAACAAAAATTTAGAAAAAACAACCAAAATGTCACATCATTCAAGTTCCTAATTTACTTAAAGTCAAATGTTTTGTCATAAAAACAACCCTCAAAAGATTGTGACTGCACAGACTGTCCAATCACGCTTGGTGAATTTATTTGTGACCTGCTTTTTATCATTCTGTAATGTACCTGCAGTTCTCTGTTTTCTTTTTTACATCAATAGATTTGCAGTAATAATTCTGCCAGTTCTAAAAACAAACGGTGCTATATAGCACCAAAAGTGGTTATTTGCTCATAATCATAGAAGAACCATTTTTAGGGCCATATAGCACCTGTGTAGAACCATATAGGGGCCACTAAAAACGGTTCTTCTATGATTGCGAGCAAAGAACCACTTTTGGTGCGATATAGCACTGTTTGTTTTTAGAGTGTAGATAACACTTCCCATCACTGTACAATTAATAAAATAGCAAAATCGTGGCAGATCCTGCCCCATACTGGTAAAATAGTGCCTACAATTCTTATAGTTTATAGCAATTTTTTTTTAACATTTTCTTGAGTCTCACACATATATAAATATTTTAACAGATGGTGTTTATTACTTCTTAATGTGTTCTTCCAATGTTCTTTTATTTTTCAAAATATATTGTTTTAATAGATTCTATAACTGATGATATCCTTTATAAATCCTTGAAATGTATATTTAACTGAGACCACACATATTTTTTGGAGAAACTGAGTGTACTGACCACATAAAATGTTTTCCCCCTGATCAGGACTGTAATAGAAACCATATTTTGTCATAAATATATACAGTAGTATGATTCACATTTAACTGGCTGGCATTTATTCTTATATTTAACACATTTATTGCTTATGCCAGATTTAAATAGTTAAAATATTACATGATTCATGTTCAGAATGCATTAAGCACACTTTCTGTTAAGCATAAGCAATATAATGTGTGTAATTAATACTTTTCATTGTTAAAAATACATCAATAAAAAGGAAAAAAATCTATTTTCCACAAAGTGTTTTGCCTGCTAATTACATCGTAAAAACTAGTACAAACGTTTATAACATAATAATTTAAAAATATTCGGTTTTGTAGATACTTCTTGTTGACATTTTACATCATAACATTTTATACAAAGTTGTTGTATGGAGTAGTCCAGCGCCTCACCAGGCTCAGCTTGTAGACCTCTTTAATAAAAAATTAAATATAAGCTATGACCATTATGAGATTTTTATTGTATTTTCATACAATGCTACATAATTTATATAACTAGCATGTCCTATTGTTCAATTGTCAATTGTTATAATTGTCTCATCTGCATGCCTTTACTGTTGTGGTTCCAGAATCTCTGATGTCCAATTCAACAGAAAGGAAAAATGAATTTTAAACAGTATTTAAGCACTTCATGGCTGATATTAGACAGGTTATCATGATGGTCCTTGCACCAATCCCAACTGTGGAAGGATACAAATATTGTCAATACTGATCAAAACAAGGGTGACAGGATTATCTGTGAAAATAGCAGGAGTATCTTAATGTGGTGCAGGGCCGTTTCTATCAATTTTGACACCCAAGGCGAAAACCCTATCGGCACCCCCCCAAACAAGATCATACAATTTTACATGCAATATTACATACAAAAAGCACAATTCATGTAAAAATGATGCATCAAATTCAACAAAGCAGTTCAATAAAATCTGTACCATTTTTTTCATTGTCTATTGCTTTTTACTGAATCAATTTTGAATTGACCTTTGAATGCTAATGGTGTTGTTGTTGAGCGATAAAAATACAAACTTTACATGTAAATAATGATCGGGCATAAAAAAAATTGTTTGGTTCCGGTGTCCGACCGACCCTGTCAATTTATGTGCGACCCAAATATATTTTATGAGCTTGGGGAAGAAATAATACACATGAAATAAATACACAAATAAAAAACTTTAGGCGAACTATAATTTACCTTTTAGTACAGCACCGTTTTTGTAAAGCACGCGATGCAACAATCGTTAACACATTGTTGTCCCTTACAAACAGGGGCGTGTCTAGAGTGGGGCATGGGGTGGCACTGCCTCCCCCTGGAATATGATTGCCCCCCCTGGTGCCCCCCTCCAATCTCATTGGGCCAGCTAGATTTACTGTCAACCTGAAAATGCCCACCGCACCATTGGACCAGAGAGCTTTCAATCACTTTTTGATTTGAGACTCCCGCGAACGCAAGACGAAGCGAGCACAGTAGTTGCGCGTTTTTAAAAAAGGAGGAAAGAGACACCAAGACACCCACCGCACCTTTGGACCAGTTGTCAATCACTGTTTGATTTGAGACTCGTGCGAACACGAAGAAGCAGCGGGCGCCCCGCCACAGACTCAACACAGGCACAAATCAACACAAATCAAATAGATTTTTCATGATTACCATTTACATTTTATTTTACTATTTAAAACGGCTTTGTTCGCTTTTGCAAGCGCTCAGAAGCGCCTCTCTCTCTCTCTCTCTCTCTCTCTCTCTCTCTCTCTCGCGTGCACGCTTTCTCACTGCTGCGTGTGGAACCTCGACAGTGCCTCTCTTACATGACACTGAGTGAAGGAGTTAAAAGTTGGCGGTGTTTTCCACCTGGGTTCCTCCGTGTACTTGTCTTTTCACGTAAAAGTTAACAGTCAACAGATGTTACTGACAGTGAAGACTGTTGATCGAGTAACAGTATTCTCTGATATTTTTGAATTTGGGCTGAATTGTCTGCGCTATACGCTACAATTAAACTAACAAGCAATTTTAATTTAAAATTAAAAGCGCTCATAAACACAATCAGATGAGAAGAGCAACCCTGCATGAGACCCACAGGTAATCCGAAATCACCTCGTATCAGATCTTCAATGTAAATTGTATCAGAAAATCGCATTTAAATCAGGATTTTAGCAGTATAAAGTAACAGCTGGTTGGATTAAACACGAGGTGTTATTGGGTCGTGTTTAGTCGCTATTATAAACTCTTTCTTTATGTCTGACAACAGAACAGATAATATGTAAAAATAGCATTCAGTTGTGTTAAAATACAATATAATAAACAATGAAAGTCAGATCAGACAGAGTAGAAAAACACATTTTTAAGTAGGCTAATATTTTCCCAAATGGTCCTGATATGTCAGAACGTTAACTAATACCAGCTACACGCAACTCTGTGTAATTTAGATAACCTACTTAAAGGAATAGTTCACTTAATTTAAATGGTCATATACCTAAACTTGTTTCAAACGTGTATGAGTTTCTTTCTTCTGCCGAACACAAAAAAGAAAAGAGTTAAGAATGTCGGTAACCAAAATCAGTTGATGGATCCCATTGACTTCATATGTAGGAACAAAATAACATGGCAGTCAATGGGGTTCATCAACTTTCTGGCTACTAAGATTCTTCAAAATATTTAATTTTGTGTTCAGCAGAAGAAAAACTCATACATGTTTGAAATAACTTTAGGATGAGTAAATTATGACAATTTATATTAAAGCAACACCAAAGAGTTTTGGCTCTTTGCTCCCCCTACAGGTTAGAAGCGTAATTGTCCATTACCCACTGTCATAAATACTGAGGCATAGCTGGCTCTGATTGGATTGTAGGTCTGCCGTAAAGCAAGTTTTTGTAGTATTCACTCGGACTACAGGACCACTACCCGACGGTTGGAAACTTCTTTAGTGCGGTTTTGGCCGATAGAGGGCTGCAAAGCGAATGTGAAAGTGCCATTCACCCTGTTTAGAGTGGATGAACCACTGAAACTTTTTTGGAAACGTTATTTTAAGGTAAAAAAAACTCTTTGGTGTTGCTTTAAGTGAACTATTCTGGAACAGAACTGTGTTGTCTGATCCATGCAAAATACAAAAAAATGAATACCATCTATATTAGATTATGTGGCATTGCATAAGATTTTGGGAACCTTGCTTAATATTTTCTAAACCAGTATTTATTTTCATTTGAATTTTCTGATTGGCCCCCCCCTGACTGGTTCTTGGTCCCCCCTGTGCCCCCCAATTTATAAAATCCTGGAATCGCCCCTGCTTACAAAGGCACTGGTAACTTTTGGTGTGCATTCGAGATGCTGTTTCGTGCACAGAAACGTAATGTTTTCCCCCCGCCGAAAGTTGTACAGACCAAAAAAGACAAGCTGAACAATGACATGCAAGTGGGCTTTTCTCTTCCATAGAGCACAAACCAAGGCTCATTTTTGTTGACAGTAAGTGAATTGTAATATTTGAATTTTTGGGATTATAACATTTGTTAAAGAGTTCCACTTTTATACTTTAGCCACAGGCTCACGTAAGATATTTTTCATATCATTCAGTGTTTCCCACACATAAATTAGACTAATTCTAGTTAGACAGATTCAACACCGGCCTCCACATATTGCGTTTCAACATTGCTTTAAAACACGCAGTGTATTCGTTAAGCTGCATTTAGTTTTCCTGCTCTCTCTCGCTCGCTCGCTTGCTTTCTCTTTCTCTCTCTCTCTCTCTCTCTCTCTCTCTCTCTCTCTCTCTCTCTCTCTCTCTCACACACACACACACACACTGACGCGAAGGGAATAATGTGTTTCCATTTGTAAGGGTCCAAATATGACCCCATCCATCCGTTTGGCCCAACGGCGGAATCCAAACGAGGATTTTAGCGCGTTCTGTCTTTTCCGGCGCTTGCAGATGACGTTTTGGCATTATGCAATTTTGTATTATTATCTGACTCCAAGATAATGTTAATATAAATCGGATTGAGAATTACTTTTAACAGTTACAGAATTTGGGTGGATGTTTGGTCATTCTTGTTTAGCCCTACTTGTTATTGCATCCGTTCATTCGGCTACTCATGTCGCTTTGGACTCACGCACCGGCCGTTTATTAATATTTAATAATCATGCGGGCCCACGATCACAACCGAATCAGGCTTGGTCGCTGCTAGAGGTTAGACCATATGTTCAGAAGGCCGCCCTTTACGCGTGCTCATCTCTGAACATACTTTATTTAGTCCCCATAGAGGTGCAACTTAATTATTACAATATTTATTTCTAACCAGAGGCTCACGACCACTATCATAAAACAAACTGACCGTCTTCTCCAATGATAGCTTTGTATAATCGTGTCATAATTTAATATGCAACTTAGATAGATTAATATTGAAATAACCAGAGGCTGAGGCTCATCTGATTTAGAGTGGTCAGACAACATTTACTTGTTACTCTAAACAGGAAATTAGCCTCCACGCATCTAATTTAACTTAAACTAACGCCAAGTGCTAGTCGGATCTCCAAAATCCTCCGCTGATGTACTACTATGCCATCTAGTCTGGGATTTTGGTCCGTAATACTAGCCTGATTTTCAGACATTGCGGTAACAAGGATACATCGTAATTTACTAATCATGTCAATAACTTTCGTAGCAACACAGAATAATCCAAACACAATTTATTAACCAGGTAGGTAAAACATAATTCAGAAGCCAATTTACATTCCAATTCGAATACGAAAATCAAACGAAAACCCATTGCATACCTGGTAATGAGATGAAGATCTGGTTACAGATTCCTCAAAGTAAAATAAAAATACATGATGCTGTGCCAGGACAGCATCATGGGGGTGCATTTCTCGATATTGAAAGTCCCGCCTAAATCTTCTACACATCTCCTTAAATAACCAGAGAACAAAGCATATAGGAATTTGGTACTGATTGGTTGTTGGTAAAACTAAGGGCTGTCCTTAATCTGTATACAGTGGGTGATTGGTTTATGCTTAGAAAGGGAGGTGTCTATCAACATTGAATGAAGTTTCACATATACTTTAACATTGAATTCTGTTGTTATATGAGTGAGACCTGTAACCACTTGCAATGAGACATTCCAATAGAAAACAAATAAGATACAGATTTTAGATTCTTTGTGCATGTAGCATTTCATATACAGTTTGCTTTTAGAGAAAAGAATACAAATGTATGACACCCTAAAGGTGTGTCTTTGAAACCCAAATGTGTCTCAGTGGGAAGTCCACTGTGAATCGTGGAGAGAGGCTTTTCTCGCGCACTCACTTTGCCCCCATACAGTGTCCTTTGGGGAGGTGCTATCTTATTTAGGAAATTATCTTACAGCTCCGCCGCTTGATCATATCGGAGAACATAACAGTCCTGATGAGATCAACATACAGTAAGATGTTAGCTCTTGGTGGTGTCCAATCTCTGTAGTGTTCGTAGTGTTCAAGTTCAGTGTGTCAACCAAGGCCTGCGTGCTTTGTTCAATGAATGTCCCATTCTTTTGCGAAAAAACCACCTGTTTTTAGACGTTCTGTCCCTTTGAAGAAAGTTGTCACCTCTGAACGGTGATCTCCTCTGATTTCAGACATCGTCAGGTGGGGATCATGTCATTGACAATACATCACTGTGTGAAACACCTGCACATCTTAAGGACCATTCATTGATTGAACATTGATCAATACTGATAGACTCAGCAACATTATCAAGAGATTCATAGGGTAAACCATATATAAAATAAATAAAAAACATAGCACATGATACCTTGATGTGGAAAGTGCAAGTGGTACGGTCTCACCAGGTCAAATATATCTGATCTATAAAATTACCAATGTTCTTTCCCACTGTTGTATTTGGAGTTTAGTTAAATTTAAATGTACTTGGTCTCTGGATATTGAAGAAGAAGATGCAAAAGATCAGGTTAAAATAACAAGGCATAACATTGAGGTATGCATATTAAAAAATAAAACCCAGAAAATTAAATGTTAAAATAACCTTGAGATATGCATGTTACAGATTGTATGAAAATAAAACCCAGGAATGGTTAAAATGATCTTCAGGTATGCATATTATAGATTGTATGAAAATAAACCCAGAAAATTTAAAAATAACCTTCTTCAGGTATGCACATTATAGATTGTATGAAAATAAAACCCAGAAAATGTAAAAATAACCTTCTTCAGGTATGCATATTGGGTCATGTGAAAATAAAAAAAATAAAAACCAGAAAGTGTTAAATAACATTCAGGTATGCATATATTGGGTCATGTAAAAAAAAAATAACGGAACATGTTAAAGTAAAATTTGGTAATGCATCTCATAGGGTGTATCAATAAACGTGATAGTAAAATATTGCTACAATAGATTTAGGTATGGGCATGGTAGACCATATATAATAATAATAATAATAATAATAATAATAAGCACATAATGTTGTAATCATACCATGCACACATCTATAATGAATGTTGAGGGAACTCTGAATTTTCTAATATAAGCACCTTGTAGGCCTAAGATTAACTTAGTATGTGTTCAGAACATGTTGAGTCCATGAGCACAATTGAAGATTCAGAATCTCATGTTAGATTTCTATGTGTGCAGGTATGTGCCTATGTGTATATGTATCTGTATGTGAATGTGTGTGTATAGTCCATACATTTGAAGATTTAGAATCTCAGATTTCAATGTGTTTGCGTGTATAAGTAGGTGTATGAGTGTAGAGATATGTGAATACTTATATAGGTGTGTATCTGATATGTCGGCTAAGTCACATTTGATATTAGGAGTTGAGATGTAAATGGTTTGATTGATTCTTGAAAATTGTTTGTGCTGTTGTTTAGTGATAAGTTGAGGATCAGGGCGCCAACTGGTCCTCACTTATGACAACAACAGTCAGATTATTGATTTGAGATTAAGACAGTAAGTTTGTTATTGCAATTAGAAACATAATCATCAAAAGTGTGACTTTGCCATGTAAGTTTCTTATGAATGTTGTAGTTTTGCTAATATGGGTGTGAATGATATCACTTAGAATTTGTGTTGGATTAGATGTCCCTGTTTGTGTCAACAGGAGAATGTTGATTTTAAATGTAGTGTTAAGTTTGGAATATGTTGTGTGGTGTGTAGTGTTTATGTCTGGATAGTCTTTACGTCTATACCAGATGTGTTACGAGATTGTTTTAGTCAATGTGTGTGCTGTACAGTCAGTGTTTGTCTGAAAGATGGGTGGATTTTATCTCTAACAATTAGGGTTGCAAATTTTGAGGCCATGTCTATTCATGATGGTATAGTGTAGTGAGGTGTAAAATGGCCTTTGAATGTCTTCACACCCATCCTCAGTTTTCTAGATTGTTTTTTCTGCAGGGTTCGCTGTCTTTGATGTGGCCAGACATCTCTGGCCAGGATTTACAGCTTTCAACCTGATAAAAAGACAAACAGAGAAGCAATTTAGTTTTTAACCCTTTATGCAATTTGCATTAAGACATGCGGTACAATTTCTCCTTTTGGTGATCAGTCATTAGGGAATAGATGTACCATTGTCATATTATTTTGCAAATTTATTTTCAGAGATTAAATTAGCTTTACATCCTTTGGTCAGAGTTTTTTTTTTTTTTTATTGACTACTGCTATTGCAGTGTAGTCCGACAGCATATTACTTTAAGCTGTGAAAGCATCTAAACCCTTGCTGTCTGCTGTGAGCATTCAAACTCCATTTCTGCTGGAGAACTTTTCCATAAGCTCAAGTGGCTTCATTTTAAGTTGCTCAGTTCAGTCAGACCTGTGGGCAATTCATCAGCTCATCACACCTTTGACTGCTTCAGATCTCTGACCCAAAAGGACTCTTTTGCTTGATGTGTTCAGCATTTATCATAGGTTTAGTTACCAAATGATTAAAATAGACCTCTGTATTGGATTAAAAAATGGGTTAGGGATTTCCAATGAAGGAGATTTGGTTCACTATCATCACGAGTGTCATGTAATTTTTCAGTGTTAAAACATGGCAACACGTGACAGCGTGCTCCGCTCCTTGACACACTGTGTAGTGAACCAATTCTGTGAGTTTGGCCTGTGTAAGTTATTTCATATAGTATACATACATGTAATACACCACAATATTTACCATCTGAGGCCTGTTTGGCCATTATAATATAATGTATATTGCAACTTGAGCACAATGTAGATTACATTATATTAAAAATAGTATTAATTAAAATACATTCATTACTGATCTCTTAAGGATTACCAGATTGATGTTTTTAGTTTGCAAGATGTTCTTTTATCAATGTATTTGAATGTGAAAAGGTGTCAGCCCTGGACAGACCGGTGTGAGGCACAGATGTTCATTGGTTCATGTTAATGTATTCCTACAACAGTTTCGAGACAAAAAATTGTGTGGCCTTTCACATCTCTATAAAGCTGTACAAAACTGTCTCATAGGGAAAGACTAAGCCAAGAACTTTTAACAGTCCTGGTGTTTATCAAGTACCAAAATATGGTTACAGACAAATGTCTCTCTTAAAACCAATGTGCTCTCTTGGGAACAATGGCCCGTTATCTGAGTGGGGGGTAAGCCCTTTCATCTCAGTTGGGTGTCTCACAGTGAGAGATAAGACCATTTGTGTTGGCCTAGAACAACATTGTATTTTCCTGCAACAATTTTAGGTTTTGCTTAATTGTATCTCATCAATGGAGGAATACTACATTGAATTAGAAGTTTGTAATTGTAATATGACTTACTGATTCCATTCCATCCTCATTCAATTCAGAGTGATCTTTTAGAAGGCTCACTCACAACAACTCATTTAAAATCATTTCCCTACTTGCTCCCTACTTGCTTAATGTCCAGCATTCAGTTACATTTCTCTATGCGTTGGGGATTTTTAAATCCAACAACGCTGCCTTCAATCATTCATACATTTCCTTCATTTTCCAGCTTCATTACAATATTACCTTTACTCATCAAATATAGATTGTACACTGATGTTTGCAGCATTTAAAAATCTTACTATCTGTGTGCTTTTCACATATCAATTGTCCAAGTCCTCCCTTCACATGCAAACACATTCATTGCATTGTAGTTTAAATCATCCAACATCATTTTTCAATTGTTAATGTTTTTTAGCTGTTTTTCCATGTTGTGCATTTGCTGTCACAACAGAAACAATTGTGTGTAGGATTTGGTGATTTAAATTTAGATTCTACATGTTTTCCTTGTTTGAGAATCAGAATAAATTTTGGATGATTTAACTCCAATGTAAGATGATCTTTTGTTTTCCGTAGGCACACAAACAAAAGATCTTAACAGAGCAAAGCAATTCATTCTTCATTTAGCATTGCACAGCATTTTCCTAATAATGTGGTTTCATTTCATTTTTAAGCCCCACTGGATTTGATTTCCAGTCTAACATTAGGTATATTTACAACCTATTTCAGAAATGTGGGATGTTTAAAACATTCCCTTAAACATTTTTAAAAGGCAAAGAAAAGATTGACTTACCACATCAGCTGAAGAAATAGAAGAAGTTCAAACCTTTAGCTCCACGAAAAGACTCTTATTCTCCAGGGATCGAATCAGTCGTACTTTGTACATTTTGATAAGATTTCCACTGGTTGAATATCACGTCCCGGGAATCACCACTTTGTAAGGGTCCAAATATGACCCCATCCATCCGTTTGGCCCAACGACGGAATCCAAACGAGGATTTTAGCGCGTTCTGTCTTTTCCGGCGCTTGCAGATGACGTTTTGGCATTATGCAATTTTGTATTATTATCTGACTCCAAGATAATGTTAATATAAATCGGATTGAGAATTACTTTTAACAGTTACAGAATTTGGGTGGATGTTTGGTCATTCTTGTTTAGCCCTACTTGTTATTGCATCCGTTCATTCGGCTACTCATGTCGCTTTGGACTCACGCACCGGCCGTTTATTAATATTTAATAATCATGCGGGCCCACGATCACAACCGAATCAGGCTTGGTCGCTGCTAGAGGTTAGACCATATGTTCAGAAGGCCGCCCTTTACGCGTGCTCATCTCTGAACATACTTTATTTAGTCCCCATAGAGGTGCAACTTAATTATTACAATATTTATTTCTAACCAGAGGCTCACGACCACTATCATAAAACAAACTGACCGTCTTCTCCAATGATAGCTTTGTATAATCGTGTCATAATTTAATATGCAACTTAGATAGATTAATATTGAAATAACCAGAGGCTGAGGCTCATCTGATTTAGAGTGGTCAGACAACATTTACTTGTTACTCTAAACAGGAAATTAGCCTCCACGCATCTAATTTAACTTAAACTAACGCCAAGTGCTAGTCGGATCTCCAAAATCCTCCGCTGATGTACTACTATGCCATCTAGTCTGGGATTTTGGTCCGTAATACTAGCCTGATTTTCAGACATTGCGGTAACAAGGATACATCGTAATTTACTAATCATGTCAATAACTTTCGTAGCAACACAGAATAATCCAAACACAATTTATTAACCAGGTAGGTAAAACATAATTCAGAAGCCAATTTACATTCCAATTCGAATACGAAAATCAAACGAAAACCCATTGCATACCTGGTAATGAGATGAAGATCTGGTTACAGATTCCTCAAAGTAAAATAAAAATACATGATGCTGTGCCAGGACAGCATCATGGGGGTGCATTTCTCGATATTGAAAGTCCCGCCTAAATCTTCTACACATCTCCTTAAATAACCAGAGAACAAAGCATATAGGAATTTGGTACTGATTGGTTGTTGGTAAAACTAAGGGCTGTCCTTAATCTGTATACAGTGGGTGATTGGTTTATGCTTAGAAAGGGAGGTGTCTATCAACATTGAATGAAGTTTCACATATACTTTAACATTGAATTCTGTTGTTATATGAGTGAGACCTGTAACCACTTGCAGTGAGACATTCCAATAGAAAACAAATAAGATACAGATTTTAGATTCTTTGTGCATGTAGCATTTCATATACAGTTTGCTTTTAGAGAAAAGAATACAAATGTATGACACCCTAAAGGTGTGTCTTTGAAACCCAAATGTGTCTCAGTGGGAAGTCCACTGTGAATCGTGGAGAGAGGCTTTTCTCGCGCACTCACTTTGCCCCCATACAGTGTCCTTTGGGGAGGTGCTATCTTATTTAGGAAATTATCTTACACATTCATTATGGGTCATACTCACTTTCAATTTCAATTTTAAAGAACTTTATTGGCATGATTGTGTCACTTACAATATTGCCAAAGCATTATACATAAAACAAGAAACATACAATAACACAATAGTAATAAAAATTAAGGTGCAATTAAGCTAGGGTGCTGGGTGATGGATGAAGTACTACTGCAAATAAAATAAAATAAAATAAAATAGAATCAGAGGATATTTACAATATAAAGTAGACTTTGAAATATAAACATTTGAAGTATACAAATGTACATTTATGGAGGCAGATGAGAGGTAGAATACAAGTACTGTACAAGATATGGGCTGTGGATTATTTCTGATGGTGTGAATCTAGCAGCAGCTGATGGGTGTCTGTCCCCCAGTAACATCTTCATTTCATCTGAATCTGAAGAGCTATGAAACTCTGGTATGAGCTTTGAGATTTTGTCAAAGTGTTTTTCTCTAAGCTCTTTATATTTACCACAGTAAAGGAGAAAGTGTGTCTCTGTCTCAATGGACACAGATTCGCTCTTCTTTTGGGAGCCATGTTTGTCTATGTCGGCCTTTCTCTATTGCCAGACTGTGATCACTGAGTCTGTATTTAGTGAGGATTCGTCTCTGCTTTACATCTCTAACTGTGGAGAGATATTCTGACAGACTGTATTTTCTGTTTAGTGCCCGATAACATTCTAGTTTACTTTGGTTTTTACTTTCATTATCCCAATGATCCAAATATAAAGTTTGACTTTCTTTAATGATTTGGTTTATTGTGGTTTGTTTGCGTTCATTAGTGCTGGTCTGGAGTTTTAGAGCCAGTTGACAGATGGGACTGGTTTTAGGTCTGTTCTCTTGGGTTTTAAGGGCTTCATACTGAAGTGTGTTCGGGGGACTTGAGTTTAAGTGTGACCAGAATTTAAGGGAGCGTTTTTGGATGTGTATTATTAGGGGATATCTGCCTAATTCAGCCCTGCATGCATTAGTAGGTGTTCTTCTCTGAACTCTTAAAATATTTCTACAGAATTCAGCATGCACGGATTCCATTGGATGTTTGTCCCATCTGTTAGACATTGTGGACCCCAAACCTCACAACAATACAGAGCTATGGGCATTATTACACTATCAAATATTTTACACCAAACTGTAGCAGGAATGTCTGTTTGTTTAAATTTGCCTTTGATGGCATAGAATGCTTGTCTAGCTTTCTCTTTAAGTGCATTTATCTCGAGACCAAAACCTAGTTCTAGTGCTGTGTTTCCTAGAGTAAATGTGTATCTGTTATCCTGTAATCATAATTTTAGTTTTTTTCAGATTGACCGTCAGGGCCCAGTTTTGACAGTATTTCTCCAGCAGGTCCAGGTGTTGCTGTAAACCTTGTGCAGTGTCTGACAATAGCACCAGATCATCTGCATACAGAAGAGCTTTAATCTCTGAGTTGTTTAGGATGAGACCGGGTGTGCTGGATTGTTCCAGTAACACTGCTAACTCATTAATATATAAGTTAAATAGCGTTGGACTCAAGTTACAGCTCTGTCTTACCCCGCGCCCTTGACTGAAAAATTCTGTTCTTTTGTCACCGATTTTAACTCCGCACTTGTTTTCTGAGTACATGGATTTAATGATGTCATATACTTTTCCTCCTATGCCTGATTGTAGAATTTTATAGTATAAGCTGTTGTGCCATATCGAGTCGAATGCTTTTTTAAAGTCAACAAAACATGCATAAACTTTGCCTTTGTTTTTATGATGAACGTGTTGATTGACTAGCGTCTGTAGTGTATAAATGTGGTCAGTGGTGCGGTGGTTTGGTAAAAATCCAATCTGACTTTTACTTAAAACGTGTTTGGTAAGGAAGGCCTGAATCCGAGCATTTAAGATACAACAGAAAGTCTTCCCTAGATTACTATTTACACAAATGCCACTGTAGTTATTGGGGTCAAATTTGTCTCCGCTCTTATATAGCGGTTGTATTAAACCTGTACTCCAGGTTTCAGGAAAGTGTACAGTTTGTAGGATTAAATTAAACATTTTTAAAAGCGCCTCTTGCATTGCTGCAGGACTGTGTTTCAACATTTCTGTTCTGATGTTGTCTAAACCACATGCCTTTCTGGATTTTAATTTCTTCAGTGCTTCTTTTAGTTCTTCTAAGCTAATCGGGTAATCTTTTGGTTGTTTTTAATGATGGATTCCAATTGTTTTAGTTTGGTTTGTACATTTTTTGATCAGGTGTAAGACTATCTGAAGAGATTTCCCTGAATATGTTTTTAAAATAGTCTTTCCATAATTCTCCATTTTGTATGGGTATGTCCTGGTTTTGTTTTTTGTTTAGGCTATTCCATTTTTCCCAGAATTGATTATTATGAATTGAGTCTTGGATTTCTTTGAGAGTATAATTGAGGTGTTGTTGTTTTTTGTAGTGAATTGTATTTTTGTAATCCCCAAGTGCTTCGCAATAGTTTTGTCTGATTTCTGGTTTGTGTGGATCTCTGTGTTTTTGATTGGAGAGTTGTCGGAGACGTTGTCTTTTAATTTTACATTCATTATCGAACCAGATTTCATCTCCAGATTTTACTTTAGTTTTTTTGTTTTGTACGGAGTAGGTTCGCTTTGATTGCGCATCTTTCATAAATATGATTTATTTGTTGTACTGCAGCATTTACCTCGATTTTACTAGTCATAAACTGTGTTGTTTTAAATTTATTAATTAAGTTGGAAATATCTTTGGAGCTGACTGCGCTAATAAATTCGGATTCAGAGTTTGGGGACCATTTAAATGTTGGGTTCAATTTGGTCAAAATGCAGGGCTTTTGTTCGCTTCTATGAGTTTGTTGTGTTCTCTTTATAAACACATTTATTTGACAGTGGTCTGATTAGGTAGACTGTGGTCTGACTGTAAATGCTCGTAATAGGGGGGGTCTAGGTCTGTAATGGCATAGTCAACAACACTATCGCCAAGAGATGAGCAGTATGTGAATCGACCTAAAGAGTCACCTCGGATCCTACCATTAGGCATATATAAACCCAAACCTCGACAGAGACACACCAGCTCCCTACAATTTTTGTTAACTGTACTGTCAGGGTTGTTTTGTGTTGTAGTGGTGGGAATGAGATGCATGTTTGTTTTCAGTATATGATTATTCCCATGAGTGTCTATAATGTCCGGTTCTGAGCCTGTTCGGGCATTAAAGTCTCCACATAAGTACATTTCCTTCAGCCTGAAAATGGCTGGTTCCATCTGAAGCTGATCAAAGAGATTGTCCTTGTAGTATGGTGATTCTGATTGAGGTATGTAGGCTGCACAAATATAAAGGTCCTTATCGCATTCTATGATGCCTCTTTTGAATTTAAGACAGATGTGTGTTGAATCCTTTTTCTGTACGAATAAGTCATTTTTAACCAAAACCACGTACCAAACGATAATGCCACCAGAGTCTCTTCCACGTTTCACGTTGCAGTTCTTAAGTGATGACAATATAATTTCTATGTATCCCAAAGGGAATTTGCCATTCGAGTCTATTAGAATGGCAGTTTTTGGTGGTTGTGGTTTTTGACAGTGCTGTGAGGTCTACTGGTGCGTTTTTGGGGACTCTGTTGTAAGGGTGTCACGATTTCGATTTTAAATCGAAATTGATCGAAATTAAGTCACAGCCTCGAACTTCGAATTAGCTCACATGAAACGCATAAAACTGAACAAATACGTAAGAATTACTACTTTAGTTTATGTTTAGACTTCGGACAGATGCAAGAGCGCGTGCACGTGAGACAGAGAGAAGCGCAGCTGCTTATGACCCGCTGGTTTTATTTCAGATGCCGGTCCAAGACGTGCGCATTAAGTCCATGTGCGTGCAAGAAGGAATCCTCTCTACAAGTTCTCTCGGGTAAGTGAAGCCCAAAAACCCCCATGCGAGGAAAAGCATGCAATGTGTATGTTAATGTGTAACTATAATAATAATAATAAATATTAATGGCATTTTAATTGTCATTTCTTGTCTTTCAAAAAAAAAAAAAAAAAAAAAATCGAGAATTGAATCGAACCGTGACCTTAGAATCGAAAATGTAATCGAATCAAGGATTTGGAGAATCGTGACACCCCTACTCTGTTGGGTTGGTTGTGTGATTGTCCTGTTATTGTTTCTCTGGCAGTTATCTCTGGTGTTTTGTTCATTGGCTGTCTGGGAGCCTGTGGATGTGCATCTGGGGTGAATCTTATGAGAGCTTTTGATAAAATTTTCCAGTTTTTCATTTATGCTTTGGATGAGTGTGTATTTTTTTCACTAGATGTTTCTTCAGTTTAGACACTTCTTCTGTAAGAGTTTTGTTGTCTCTTTGGAGATTTTTACGATCGTCTCCAGTGTGCATGGTCTGCTGTTGTTCTCCTCTTTTATAGTCTTTATTTCCCCTCTTAACTGTTGAGTAGTGTCAGATTCTTGGAGTTTGCTTTCTTTAAATTCAGCAATTCCCATCTCCAATTGTTAGAGGCACTCCTGAATCCGTTGGATTGACACTGCTGATCTTGGTGTGTGGGGGGAGTTGAAGTTGAAGCTGTGATTTCTTCATCTGCTGTTGTTGCAGCTGATGATGATGTTGTGGGGAGGGAAGACTTCTCCTTCTCTGCTAGAGCTTTCAGGCCTGCAAAGTCTCTCTCAAATTGTTCCAGTCTGTCCTCAGAGCCCTGGATCATAACAGTGCCATTATGATATATGCTGATGTTAAATTTAGGTGTAGTGTCCAGATATAATTGTCTCATTGCTTTGTTTCCACCCATTTTAAGATCTTTGTAGGTAGAGCAGAGTGCTGAATGCCAGGCGTTTGGGTGTTCTGTGTGGAAAAGCAGGTCTGCTTTTACGTTCCTCTCGTTCACTTGTATAAAGTCTGCTTTAGGTGTTTCTGGGGATTCTTTGATCAGTTTGGTTTTGAATTTCTTTCTTGCAGTTTCACTGGTTACATCATCAGGGTACATGATGGCCAGGGTGTTGGGGTCCCATCCCGCTGATGTGTTACCTCCATCCATTGTTACCTGTATTGCTGTATTTAGTTATTGAAATTTAAATGGTATCCAGCTGGCGGTCGTCAGAATTTGTAATTAGATGGGTCGTTTGCAGACTGTTGTCCTTTCAGGAGAAAATTTAGCCTTCTGTTAGGCCTGGGTGCTTTCACAGTAGCCAATTGACACCTCTAGTGAAAAACTTTGGTTGTTGTTTAGCAAGTTTGGCAAGCTAAGATTGACTCTCCTTTTGCTTGGTTAAATTTTAAATCTTGGTATATATATATATATATATATATATATATATATATATATATATATATATATATATATATATATATATATTTCAATATCTGTTTATTTCCTTAGGTTTCAAAGGTTCAATACATTTAGAGAGACTTACTGTTCACCGATATGGTCAGGATGTTTTGGTAGTGTTGGACTTTAAGGCGTCCATTGCATGTTCATAATTTAGAGGAAAGGCACAAGATACAAATATCTAAGTTCAAATATTTATTGATCAGATATGAAAAAGTTTAACAGCGCGCTGGGTCCTCTCAAGTGGCGAACAACCAGCTCAGGAAGTAACATGCATATTTATAAAATATGTGACGTCGATCTTTCTTCAGAAAATCTTCACCCACAAAGGCCGTTCCCCTCGTCCATCTGACTCCATCACCACACCCAGTTTCTATCTGTTAGGGAAGAAATGACACACACACACACACAAAGAACAAACACAGGAGATTCTGTTTCTTCAAGGTTGAGCTGCCCTGCCCCATTAGGTTATTCTGTATGCAACCTTCATTTAATTGGTTAATACACATTTATCAAAGACAACATCTTATATTTATTACATCAACTATTCAGTGATTAATACTGATTAAATAAGAAATACATTTCATATTTTATTCTGTGAATATTAAAACATTGGTTAATAACATGGATGTCTGTTTGCTTTTCTCCCTCAGGCCCCTCTCTTATCTTAACAATTTCCAGACGTACATTCCTCAGCATATGCTGTTTCTCCCCCAACCGAAACCACACAGACAACTTTCTTGTACTCAGCACAGAAATCTTTGTTGTAACAATACACATTAATTAAGATTATAAACAGCACGATTAGTAAAACAAAATCAAATGCCACAGTAGCTCTTTGTTGTATCCTTGAATCCTTGTTACTGTGATCTTTTAAAAGTTGTAGATCTTCTAAAGAGTTTGTATTCAGAGTTTAGATAAAAAGATATCTTAAAATCCAGCAATGAAATCCAGTAGAATCAAAAAATCCTACAAATCCAGTGGAGTTTTGGGTAGTTGAAATTCACTTGTAATTTCTCTGTTGATAGTGATCTCCCTCGCGGTTGTTGCAGGATCCTTTGTGTACTGTCCTGGCTGTTTATTCCTAGAATTTTAGTTTTTTAAGAAACAAAAATTGGTCCAAATTGTGATGATGATGTCAGCAAAGAGGGTAATATCCAAGAAAATCCCAAGTATTCTGTTTTTGAAGATGTTTTTTTGCATAAAATATTATAAAGTAGCAGGAGCTCAGCAGTGCATGACCTCTCTCTCTGAGACCTCTCTCTCTCTCTCTTCTCTAGTAATATATATGTCTCTAGTAAATCATATACCAGTAAAAAATAAGAAATAAGTAGTATTAAAAGCAAAGGGAAACTGTTGACCATTAGATTCAGGCATAATAATTTTTTTAAATTGTGCCACCCTAAGATTTGTACTCATAGATATGTATATAAAGGCTAGATGGCTCGTCCGCGCTGATGGCCAATTGAGTTGAACGTCCGCATTTTGGCGGCCATCTTAGGACAGGGCGCTCGCTCACTCGTAGCATTGAGTTTTAATGATGCAGGTACTTTTAAATGACCATAACTTGCTTAATTTTTTACCGATTTTCAAACGGATTGGTTTGTTATAAACGTCAAAGATGTACCTATGACACTGAATACGTATACTAAAAATAAATAAAAAATTCATGAAACATGTTAAAGCATCCATAATTATAGCCACGTTAATAACGTTTGTAAAAAAACAAACCGTTTGTAAATCCGTCAAGAATTCAGCAAGTTACGAGCATTTTAGTTGGCGTATGTCACTCACCTTCCGTCCACAGCAGCAGGGAGCAGCACTATGGCAGCACTGACCTAAGATGGCCGCCAAGTGACGACACAGCTGACTCCGCCTTGAGCCATCTAGCCTTTATATACATATCTATGTTTGTACTGGCCCCTTTGTGCCCCCCCCATGAAAACAATCATGGGGGCGCCACTGGTCGTGGGAACTGTCTTACATTTTATCTAAGACCATTTCTGAAATGATCGTACGTGTGACTCAGAGAAAAGGAGCGTACGAACAAAAAAACTTGCATACGCCTCTTTTCCAGATGTGCAGTTTATAAATCACAAATGATCTAAAAATTGTGCGCAGCTGAATGCTCTTAGAACTCCGCCTTGTAAACGCCCCTAGTTTAATTCATTAGCATACAAATAATCAATTATCAAAGGCTGATTATCTGACTGCTACAATGGCTAAAGTGGTAAACATCTTTGTTGTCGTTTGGTTAAGTTTTAATATTTCTAAATTCTAACATGGAAACTTTTACTTCACTCAAAGGCGCTTATTAGTGGACTTTTCAATTCACGGGTTTCATTTAAATATAGTTTTACACGTAAAAGTAATATTTGTGTCTTTAAAGTTTTGTTTCAGTTTGCCATGCCTCCTACGGTGTGGTGTAAAAATAAGATATTTTCGACTTTAAAATTCAAAGATCGTATCCTAAACTGTCTGAATATATTCCATTAATTTGGATTTACAGAAGTTTAACATTAAAATCGATGCATGGGAATAATTTCTATAAATTTTTGAAATACCCATCACTCTTAAATGTCACATTATTGTACATCGATGCTTCACAATTTAGTTTCTTTCACGTCGTTTTAATCATTAAATTCGATCGTTTTTACTTTCATTCAATAAAGCACATGCTCTGAAACACTTACATGTGCTTTAAACACCGCAAAACAATTTCGCTATATTTTATATTTTATTTTTTGAAAAGATGACAAACTAGAAAATTGTTTCCTGAAGCTTGGGTGCCACCTTTTTGCATCAGAATAGGCCTACAATTTAAAATATCAAAATAGGCCAACATTGTTCTGGGGCCTCATTTATCAACAGTGCGTAGAAAATGTTCTATATTTGTACCTACGAATGAAATTTAGAATGTGTCTAAGTACAAAAAAATCGGGATTTATCAAACGTGCGCACGGGGTTCGTACGCACATCAGTAAGTAATCCTTGATGATAAATCCCACTTGTTCTTAAGCACCATGCTCGTGCACGTTCATGGTCATTTGCATTCCGAAACGCCTCCAATGAACCATATATGGTGACAACACCTCCCGTTATAAGTCACGTGGTTGCGCTTTTTCCCTCATCGCAATAATGACAAAGAGAGCGTAAAATAGGAACTTTACAGACACAGAAATTGAGTTACTGGTGGATGAGGTTAATAACACATCTGTTTGGTTCCCTTAGTACGGGAGGAATGACTAACAAAAGAAAACAAATCTGCATGGGAACATGTTACCAGTGAGTTTAATTCCGTTGGGTATGAGAACACTTCTAGAAATAAAAAAGTGGTTTGACATAAAATTATCAGCCAAAAAAAAAAAAACGTGTCACAGCACACCGACGTGAAATCTGTAGGAGGACAGACAATGACAGAACTTTCCTTGGACAGCCGCATAACCAGCATCATCGGCGCGATCTCTGAAAACGCGCTCCCGGCGGAATGGATGATTTGCCAAGTCTTCCAATAATGCAAGATAAGCCACTGTTTTAAGCATTTGACGGAGCTTTCTTACATAGGGTTAGACACTTATTTCATTAATTAACTTCAATACTGATTTGCAGTTACTTTATTAACAGTAATCATTTTTAACACCTGGGGGTGGATAATAAATAGACAAAGTGTTCTTTTAACACTGGGGATGGACGGTCCTGTGTAGTATCGCTATTCTACCACTAGATGCTCTGCGTACGCATACTCCGAGGTGTGCGTATATTTACACACATTTCTACGTATAAGTACAATTTGATAAATTCCACACTTTGCGTAAAACTGTTCCTACGCACACTTTACGCACACTTCTGTTCGTACGCACGCTTGATAAATGAGGCCCCCGGACTTTAATTTGTGTTCTAAAGAAGGACTTTTATTTTGATATAGTTTTGACTTTTTTCCATAGTTCTTCCTATTGTTTCCTGTTTTAAGAGGAAGTAGGCCATATTACTTTACTGCTTTAGTTTTACAAGGTACTCCATGTGGTTGCAGTCATCAAACATCATCATGCCATTTAAAGCCCTTTGAAATGCAATATCTGTAAGTGTGTTTGTTTAACTTTGTTTTGTGAGCATTTTGAGTACTTTATTACTGTGCTATTTGTTAAAGTATTCAGTTAAGCATGTTTGTAACTTTCTATTTAAGTTTGCAAAGTATTCATCTATGCTGTTGATATACAACCTTGTGTACTTCAGAATGTTCATTTATTTGATGATTTGTTAACTTTATGAAATTTATATTTGTGTATTTTTCTATTTTTTGTAGTTTCACATTTTCAAGATTAAACTTCATTAACTGCATTTGTGGAGTTTATTGTGGAAGTGTTTAGCGGCTGGATAACTGAATTTATTGAAAACAGTGAGGCCAGTGACAGTGAAAAGAAAAGCAGCGAATTGAAAGATGGATGTGATGCCTGTCTAACAACTGCATCAGAGAGATAGAGGAACATTTCTGCTTGTAAGCCTGCACAGAAATTATGTCTTCAAGAGAGTCTAAATCGCATCGCATGCACAAAGAAGGTGAAGATGCTGTTTCAAGTTCTCACTCCTCTACGTCATCTAGAAGTTCTAGCGGCAGTTTGGTTGTCACAAAAGCAAGGGCTAAGGCAGAGGCAGCTAAGGCAAGAGCAGCTCATGCAAAGAAAGAAATTGGAATTAAAGTGGAACAAGCTCGTCTTCAAGCAACATTAGAGGCACTGCAGGAGGAGAAAGAAAGAGATGCAGCTATAGCAGAAGCAGAAACTCTAGCAGCAGCCTTCATAGAAGTAGACCATGTGTCAGCATCTGAGTTTCCTAAAGAGAGCAGTGTCCAACGCACCGAAGACTATGTAAGACAACAAGCATCTAGTTATAATCCACAAAGTATTCCTGAGCATATGTCAGATACTTACAGCCTGGCCAAATACCTTGCACGCAGTCACTTGGTTACTTCTGGATTGAACACCTTTGATGATAAACCTATAAATTATTGGGCTTGGAGATCATCTTTTAAAAGTTCTATTGCAGACCTTGACCTCAAGCCAGTGGAAGAGATGGATTTGCTCATTAAATATCTCGGCAGAGAATCATCAGAACAAGTATGAAGAATAAAATCAGTTAATATTAGGCACCCATTTGCAGGTCTACAAATGGCTTGGGAGAGGTTAGAGGAAATGTATGGCTCACCAGAGGCAATTGAAAGAGCTCTATTCTTCAAACTGGAAAACTTCCCTAAAATTTCAGGTAAAGATCTGTATAGGCTGCGTGATATTGGAGACCTGCTTGCAGAGCTCGAGGCAGCAAAGCTGGATGGCTATCTTCCTGGGTTATCCTACCTTGACACTGCTCATGGAGTGAGCCCAATTGTAGGAAAGCTTCCTTACAATATCCAAGAAAAATGGATATCTTATGGATCGAAGTACAAGAGAGATAATTCTGTGGCCTTTCCACCATTCTCTGTGTTTGCTGATTTCATTCGCTCGGAAGCTAAAACAAGAACAGACCCAAGCTTTACTATTTTTCCTCCAGTACCACAGGAACGGAGAGACAGACCAGATAAATATAGGCACGCCTCTGTTCATAAAACTCAAGTTAACATGCCTGAAACAAGAGATGCAACTTACAGGATAAAATCTGTTGATCCTCAACGATACTGTATCATTCATGATAAGCCTCATCCACTAAAAAGATGCAGAGGTTTCAGATCGAAAAGTTTTGAAGATCGCAAACAGTTTCTTAAGGAACATTCAATATGCTTCAGATGCTGCTCCTCTGTAGATCATATGGCAAAGAACTGGCAAGCTGAAATTCACTGTACTGAATGTGATAGTGATCGTCATGTTTCAGCTCTACATCCTGGTCCAGCGCCCTGGAAGAAAACCATCCCTCCTGTCTTAGAAGATGGCGGGGAGGAAAGAGAATTAACCAATCAGGAGGTAACATCAAAGTGTACGGAAGTGTGTGGAGCTGGAATGAGTGCCAGAGCATGTTCCAAGATCTGTTTGGTTAATGTTTATCCTGAGGGTAACAAAGCACAATCCAGAAAAATGTATGCAATTCTGGATGAACAGAGCAACCGCTCATTGGCAAGAACAGAATTCTTTGAAGAGTTTAAAATCAAAGGATCTTTCTTTTCCGTATTCCCTTAAAACATGTGCTGGACTAAAAGAGACAACAGGAAGGAGAGGAAGTGGATACATTGTGGAGTCATTGGATAAGAGTGTAAGCCTTCGTCTTCCTACTTTGCTAGAGTGCAATCAGATTCCTAATGTTCGTTCTGAAATTCCTACCTCAGATGCAGCACGTCATTTTAGTCACCTTATGGATATTGCTGATGAAATACCAGCCCTTGACCCAGATGCTAACATCCTCCTCCTTATTGGCAGGGACCTTATAAGGGTCCATAAGGTCCGCCATCAGATTAATGGACCACATGATGCTCCGTTTGCTCAAAAGTTAGATCTTGGATGGGTTGTTGTTGGAGACGTGTGTCTTGGAGGTGCTCATTGACCTGCTCATGTAGATGTTTTTAAAACCACTATACTTGAAAGTGGTCGCCCCAGTTTCTTTTGGCCCTGTGAAAGTCAGTTACATGTAAAAGAGCAGTACGGTACCAAACTTCAGTCTCAAGATTATCTTGCATCAAAGGGTGTAAGTGCTTTAGCAACATGTGCAAGTGAGAAGCTAGGCCAGTCCATTTTTGTTAGTACACCCAGAGACCACAAGCTTGCACTATCAGTGGATGATGACAGATTCCTTCGCATAATGGACAAAGAGTTCTATCAAGATGAATCTAATGGCTGGGTGGCTCCGTTGCCATTTCAAGTTCCTAGAAGGCGGCTTCCAAATAACAAGAAGTATGCATACAACCGTCTTTCTTCACTTCGTCGTACTTTGGACAAACGTCCTCAGATGAAAGAGCATTTTCTTGAGTTTATGGAGAATATGTTTGCTAATGGACATGCCGAAATTGCTCTCCCACTTAAGAAAGACCAAGAGTGTTGGTACTTACCTTTGTTTGGTGTTTATCATCCGAAGAAGCCGAACAAGATCCGTGTGGTCTTTGACTCCAGTGCACCTTATGATGGAGTCTCGTTGAATGATGTCCTACTTAAGGGGCCAGACCTCAATAATAGCCTCCTGGGAGTCTTGTTGAGATTTCGTAAAGAGCCAGTGGCTATTACCGCTGATATCCAGCACATGTTTCACTGTTTTTTAGTAAGAGAGGATCACAGAGATTTCTTGCGTTTTCTCTGGTATCAAGATAATGACCCAGGTAAAGAAATAGTGGAATACAGAATGTGTGTTCACGTGTTCGGCAATCGTCCCTCTCCTGCTGTTGCTATATATGGTTTGCACAGAACAGCTAAAGAGGAGGAAAATAACTTTGAGAGTGAAGTGAAGGAGTTTGTAGAACATGACTTCTATGTTGATGATGTTCTGAAATCCTTCCCGACTGAAGCAGCAGCAATCAATGTTCTCAAGCAAACTCAAGATATGCTTGCGGTAGCAAACCTTAGGCTACATAAAATAATCTCTAATCGACCTGCAGTGATTGATGCATTTCACCCTGAGGATCGGGCTGTGGATATCAAAGATGTTGACCTTTTCTTTGAAGATACTCCAGTCCAGCGTAGTCTAGGAGTGTCATGGAACTTAGCATTAGATACATTTACTTTCCAAGCCATTGATGATAAGAAGCCATTTACTCGGCGAGGTGTACTGTCAACAGTAAACAGCTTATATGATCCATGTGGTTTCATTGCTCCTGTAACCATAAAGGCAGATTGTTGCTTCGGGAACTCTCCATGCAGGCTGAAGATTGGGATTCTCCATTGCCTGATGAGTTAAAGCCAGATTGGATACGATGGAGGGACTCCTTACAAAACCTGCAAGATCTAAAGATACCACGTACTTACTCATCTTTTCCTACTTCAGAGGTTCAGACAAGGGAGTTGTGTATATTTGCAGATGCATCTATGAGAGCTGTTGCAGCTGTAGCTTATTTGCGTTCCACCTCTCACAATGGCCGAACAGATATTGGCTTTGTGTTTGGAAAAACAAAGTTAGCACCACAGCCAGATCTGACTGTTCCAAGATTGGAACTCTGTGCTGCAGTCCTTGCAGTTGAGATCGCAGACATGATTGTAGAAGAAATAGGCTTGGAGTTCAGCAATGTCCAGTTTTACACAGACAGTAAAGTTATTCTTGGATATATTCATAATCAAACAAAACGCTTTTATGTGTATGTGAGCAACAGAATCCAACGCATTCTTCAGTCATCTACTCCTAGTCAGTGGAACTATGTTCCATCAGAGGTCAATCCTGCGGATCATGGGTCTAGATATGTAGCAGCTGAGCATCTCCATAGCACAACTTGGCTTACAGGGCCAGACTTTCTTTTGAACTCTTCAACTTTAAACTCCTTGTCCCAAGAAAACTACGATCTGATTGATCTTGCATTAGATCCAGAAATCCGACCACAAGTGGTTTTATGTCTTACTGCAGTATCAAATCAGTTTCTGACTTCTGAACGTTTTGAACGCTTCTCCAGCTTGAGTAAGCTAATCAGAGCGATCGCTCGTTTAGGCCACATCTCCCAGTCTTTCTCACATGTAACAAAACAGTCAAGATGTAGTGGATGGCATTTCTGTAGTAACAGTCCCACAAATGAGGAGTTGGAAAAGGCCAGGATTGTTATCCTGAAGAGTGTTCAACATGCAGCCTATTCCGAGGAGCTAAGTGAAACAAAAGCAGGATGCAATCTCTCACCTAGTAGTACTATACGGAAACTTCATCCTATTCTGGATAACAAAGGTCTTTTGTGTGTTGGTGGCCGTATTGCACAGGCAGGTTTTGAGAAAGAAGAATGTAATCCAGTGATTATTCCGGGGAAACATCATGTAGCCACCTTGCTTGTTCGACACTACCATCAAGCAGTGAAGCATCAAGGAAGGCATTTTACTGAGGGAGCGATACGAGCAGCAGGGTATTGGCTGACGAGTGCCAAAAGATGCATTGGAAGTCTACTTAACAAGTGTGTGACATGCAGAAAGCTTCGCCATCCTACAGAGCTCCAACAAATGGCAGATTTGCCTGCAGAAAGACTTCAAGTTGCTCCACCTTTCACATATGTAGGAGTCGATGTATTTGGACCATGGCAGGTGATTTCTCGTCGTACCAGAGGTGGCTGCTCCGATTCCAAAAGATGGGCAGTCATTTTCTCATGTATGTGCACAAGAGCAGTGCACATTGAAGTTGTAGAGACCTTAAGTGCAAGTGGATTCATTAATGCTCTGCGGCGTTTCTTTGCAATAAGAGGACCTGTCAAACAGATACGCTCTGATTGTGGCACAAATTTTATTGGAGCAGTGCAGGAGCTCAAGATGAACAAAGAAACATCAAGCTCTGATCTTGAGAAGTATCTACAACAAAATGCTTGTACATGGATATTCAACCCTCCACATGCATCACATATGGGAGGTGCATGGGAAAGGATGGTGGGCATAGCCAGACGTATTCTTGACTGCATGCTGCTTGAAGCAAAATCCCTGCATCTTACACATGAAGTTCTTGTAACCCTTATGGCTGAAGTGTCCGCTATCATTAACGCACGCCCTCTCATCCCAGTGTCTTCAGATCCTGAAGCTCCTTTAATACTCACCCCTGCTATTTTGCTGACCCAACCTGTTCAAGTCCTCCGCCACCTGGTGAGTTTACAGATAAAGATCTTTTCAAAGCTGAATGGAAAAGGGTCCAAAATCTAGCTGAAACATTTTGGTCAAGGTGGCGCCGTGAGTATCTTTCCACTCTACAAAGTAGACAGAAGTGGCAAGATAAGAAACCCTGTCTCAAGGAAGGAGACATTGTGTTGATGAAAGATGCCCAGGCTAAGAGAAATCAGTGGCCTTTGGCTATCATTGCAAAAACGCTACCTAGCAAAGATGGTCTTGTGAGAAAAGTGGAGCTGAAATTCATTAGAGAAGGAATACAGAAAACCTTCATTCGTCCTATATCAGAAGTAGTTCTACTTTACTCCCCCTAAGACACTAAAGTAATTTTGAGTGGGGTTTTTACAAACCCCAGACGGGGAGTGTTCTGGGGCCTCATTTATCAACAGTGCGTAGAAAATGTTCTATATTTGTACCTACGAATGAAATTTAGAATGTGTCTAAGTACAAAAAAATCGGGATTTATCAAACGTGCGCAACGGGTTCGTACGCACATCAGTAAGTAATCCTTGATGATAAATCCCACTTGTTCTTAAGCACCATGCTCGTGCACGTTCATGGTCATTTGCATTCCGAAACGCCTCCGATGAACCATATATGGTGACAACACCTCCCGTTTTAAGTCACGTGGTTGTGCTTTTTCCCACAGAAATTGAGTTACTGGTGGATGAGGTTAAATCCTAATAACACATCCTGTTTGGTTTAGTTAGTGCGGGAGGAATGACTAACAAAAGAAAACAAATCTACATGTGAACATGTTACCAGTGAGTTTAATTCCTTGAATATGAGCAGAGAACACTTCCAGAAATAAAAAAAGTGGGTTGACATTAAATTAACAGCAAAAAAAAAAAAACGCGTCACAGCACACCGACGTGAAACGAGTGCAACTGGAGGAGGACAGACAACTTTCCACCTTGGACAGCAGCATATATAACCAGCATCATTGCCGCGATCTTTGAAAACGCGCTACCGGCGGAATGGATTATTTGCCAAGTCTTCCAATAACGCAAGATAATCCATTGCGCTGTGTCAAGCATTTGTCGGAGACTTAATTTATACAAATCACATGTAGAGCTTTCACAGATACAGATACATATCACAAATAAATCATTATACTTATTTGCTGTTACCATACTGACATTGATAATTTTTAACACCTGCTTGTGGATAAAAAATAGACACTTCTTTACTCACTGGAACAGGGTCCTATGTAGTATCGCTATTCTACCACTAGATGCTGTGCGTACGCATACTCAGAGGTGTGCGTATATTTACACACATTTCTACGTATAAGTGCAATTTGATAAATTCCACACTTTGCGTAAAACTGTTCCTACGCACACTTTACGCACACTTCTGTGCGTACGCACGTTTGATAAATGAGGCCCCTGGGGCCTCATTTATCAACAGTGCGTAGAAAATGTTCTATATTTGTACCTACGAATGAAATTTAGAATGTGCCTAAGTACAAAAAAATCGGGATTTATCAAACGTGCGCACGGGGTTCGTACGCACATCAGTAAGTAATCATTGTTGATAAATCCCACATGTTCTTAAGCACCATGCGCGTTCACGGTCATGGTCATTTGCATACCGAAACGCCTCCAATTAACCATATATGGGACAACACCTCCCTTTATAAGTCACGTGGTTGTACTTTTCCCACACCGTAATAATGGCAAAGAAAGCAAAAAAGCGAAACTTTACCGACACAGAAATGGAGGTACTGGTGAATGAGGTTGAGTCAAATCAACACATACTGTTTGGTTCACTTAGTGCGGGAGGAATAACCAACAAAAGGAAACATTCAGTATGGGAGCATGTCACCAGTGCAGTTAATTCCGTAGGGTCTGAGGAGAGGACAGTTCCAGAAATAAAAAAGAAGTGGTTTGATATTAAATTATCGGCCAAAAAACGCGTCACAGCACATCGACGTGAAATCAGTGCAACTGGAGGAGGACAGACCACAACTGAAATTTCTCCCTTGGACAGCCGCGTAGCCAGCATCATTGGCGACACAGCTCTGTCCGGTATTATTCGTGATGGGGACACTGATGCTTTTGTGCCAGAACAAGCCGGCCCATCTAACACCCAAACGCAAGGTAAGACAAACCCACTGGAATAGTCTGTGTAAACATTTTATTTTAATTGTAACAATTGAATTAATGAGTTTAATCGTTATGACCATGTGTCCTTAGTAACACTCATGGTTACAGAGGAGCCGGTAGAGCCGGTAGAGGCGGTAGAGGCGGGACCGTCCGTTGCCCCTTCCGTGCGCCGTCCACCAAGAGTGCTGACTGATGCGGTGCTGCAAAATCAAGAGGACACAACCAAAGCCATTAATGAGATAAAAGAACAACTGAGCAACATAACCAGTGTATTATTGCAAATTAACGAGTCTCTTAAACAAATTGCCTCTTGCGCAAATAAAATGACAAATCCATAAAGCATTGACTCTTTTTCCATACTGCAAAAAAACTTTAAATGTGTAAAATGTGTAATGTTTCTGAGCCCGGCCAATGGCCACACTTACCTAAAATGTCTGTATGATCCTCTGTCTTGCCCGAATGGCAGTGGCATTGGGAGGTGGCAGGAACCCTGCGTCGGGCATAGGGCCGTCTGGTCTGGGGGGTTCCTGCAGGGGGACACCCTGCCTGATGGCCAAGTTGTGTAGCACGCAGCAAGCCATGATAATTTTGCACACTTTTTCTGGCCGATACTGCAGTGTTCCCCCCGTGTTGGACAGACACAGCCATCACCCTTTCAACAACCCTATTGCACGCTCAACTGTGCCCCTTGAGCGCGCATGAGCACGGTTGTAATTCTGCTCCTGCTGGGTCATTGGGTTGGTAAGAGGGGTCATTAGCCACGGCTTCAGCGGGTAACCTTGATCACCTAATAAGGAACATTTGTTTAAAAGTATTGTACATAGCCGAGCAATAGCAGTTTAAACATGTTGTAGTGTAAAACTCACCAATTAGCCAGCCATCCGCAATTGCGCCTTCTTGTAGACGCAGACCCACAGAGCTGTTCTGCATTATGAAGGAGTCGTGCGTTCCCCCAGGCCACCGCGCAACAACGTTTAACAACGAGAGGTTTGCATCACAAATAACTTGCACGTTAATTGAATGAAACCCCTTTCTGTTAACGTAATTAAATTCATTTGTGGATGGTGCTTTGATGGCAATGTGAGTGCAATCTATGGCTCCTATTATGTTGGGAAATCGGGCGATGGCATGAAAGCCCCGTTTCACTTCGGCTTGCTGTGGATTTCTGTAGGGGAACTGGATGTAGTTTGGGGCCAACAGAATAATCGCATCTAACACCGCCGGCATAATTCGACTTAATGATGGCTGGGAAATGCCGCATATGTCTCCAACCTCACGCTGAAATGTGCCTGTTGCTAAAAATCCCAGGGTGGATAGGAGTTGGATGTGCACGGCAATAGCTTTCGTGCGTTGGGTTTCTCGCTCCAACGTTGGTCCTAAATCACGACACAAATCAAGCAGTATATTTCGGGGAAAGCGGTACCTGCTTAGAAGCCACTCTGTGCTCTCCCCTAGCAGATCAGCGCGATCTTTGAAAACGCGCTCCCTGCGGAGCGCACGGTTTGCCAAGTCTTCCAATAAGGCAAGATAAGCCATTGCACTGTGTCAAGCATTTGGCGCAGCTTTCATATATAGGGTAGACACTAATTTCATTAATTAACTTCAACACTGTTTTGCAGTTACTTTATTAACAGTAATCATTTTTAACACCTGGGGGTGGATAATAAATAGACAAAGTGTTCTTTTAACGCTGGGGATGGACGGTCCTGTGTAGTATTGCTATTCTACCACTAGATGCTCTGCGTACGCATACTCCGAGGTGTGCGTATATTTACACACATTTCTACGTATAAGTACAATTTGATAAATTCCACACTTTGCGTAAAACTGTTCCTACGCACACTTTACGCACACTTCTGTGCGTACGAACGCTTGATAAATGAGGCCCCAGGACTTTAATTTGTGTTCTAAAGAAGGACTTTTATTTTGATATAGTTTTGACTTTTTTCCATAGTTCTTCCTATTGTTTCCTGTTTTAAGAGGAAGTAGGCCATACTTTACTGCTTTAGTTTTACAAGGTACTCCATGTGGTTGCAGTCATCAAACATCATCATGCCATTTAAAGCCCTTTGAAATGCAATATCTGTAAGTGTGTTTGTTTAACTTTGTTTTGTGAGCATTTTGAGTACTTTATTACTGTGCTATTTGTTAAAGTATTCAGTTAAGCATGTTTGTAACTTTCTATTTAAGTTTGCAAAGTATTCATCTATGCTGTTGATATACAACCTTGTGTACTTCAGAATGTTCATTTATTTGATGATTTGTTAACTTTATGAAATTTATATTTGTGTATTTTTCTATTTTTTGTAGTTTCACATTTTCAAGATTAAACTTCATTAACTGCATTTGTGGAGTTTATTGTGGAAGTGTTTAGCGGCTGGATAACTGAATTTATTGAAAACAGTGAGGCCAGTGACAAACATATTTTGTTTAAAATATATTCTTAAACCTTGTTAAATTATTTTGCAGTAGTAGGCCTTCTCCACAGTTCATTCTTGTTCATTTTCTGTGTGCATCATTGTTGCATGTTTTTTATTACGTTTCTGAATAAACAGACAGCGCCGTTTACAAGCTTTGTCCTTATTCCATTAGTTCATTAAGATAATTCTGAACAGATTTCTGTAGTTCAAACAACTCTGAATTGTAGTTGAGAACTTCAAGGGACACTATAAAAACATTGTCGGTAATGTGTCGGTCGGGCCGGGCTCGGACCCAACGTGCAGGGGCTTCGGTTATGGTTTTTGGGACGAATCTAAGCTCTAATACAGATGATGTTGACGCTCTAAAAGTTTCGATTTTTTTAATCAAACAAATTCAACACTTTTTTTACATTAGCCAGGGGATGAAAGAGAAAAATAATTAAATAAAAACATGGAAATGCTGACATAGCCTACATTAATACATTTAGCAGCTTTCTTGTTTATCAGATTATAAATAGATATTAGATATTGCTTAACATCTAATAGAAAAATACGGAATAATGGTTTATAATCACCATATTTACATTTATGTATACTAAACTTTGCCAACAAAAGTAACACATTAATCAAATAATATTCCTTATGTAATGAGATATCATAAGAGAAAAACCAAATAAAATATTTTCAAAACAAAGTCTGGGCAAAATATGAATTCTAACGAAAGAGCACAAATCTAAGCAAAAATGTTTTATATAAGAACTCCAAAACAAATTAAAAAATTTTTCTGTATGTTGACTACAAAAGGTACAAAACAAAATATTTTTCGAATATGCCTACCTGCAATACTGCAATATTGCCACAAGGAAACGTGCATACGTCAAGTCGGAACCTGACGTGGATGTAAGTACTTTTCCACGTCAAAGACGAGTTTTATAAATCTGAGCGTTGGAGTGGATTTGAACGTACGCACGGTCTAAGATCAAATCTGTGCGTACATGGCCGTAGCCAGGGTTTGAAAATTACCGAGGTCCAAGGTGGGTGTTAAGAGTTAACAAATGCTGTCCCAGGTGAAAAAAGTGCACTTAAATAAAATACAGTACACTTTTTAAGTACACTTAGTAAATGTACTATTTTCGTGCACTCATTTTATGGCTTATATATCACATTTGTTTTTGGTACTTCTTAAAATTAAGTTACAGTTTTTTTCAATCGCTAACAAGCGCTTACCCATACTTCAGATAATTTTTCTAAACACTTAACACAGAGTTCCACCTACAAAACACAATTGGCCAAACGCATCATTTTCTTCTCAAAAACACATTTTGTTAAATAAATACTAACTCTTCATTTATCTGCACATAATAACTTTACCAAAACACTGGACATCTGACTCAAAATAAAATTATTCTTTCAAAGAATAACACTTCTTTTCACTTCACAAGGTACATGCAATCAATTAAAGTACACCAGGTTTCAAAATACTGGCTATTGTTGACATTACAAAAACTGCATAGACTTTTATGTTTCAGTTTTACAGGTATTTGCATGCAAAACATGTTTTACGTTTACGTTTTTACGCTAAATGTCTTGGTTGGGAACTGTGTGCCCACATGTACAGCAATGTTCACATTCAAAAGCATTTCAGTAAAAATCAGTTTTTCCCCTTACTCTTGACTACAGGAGGTATAGTAGAAACACAATATGATAGAATAGAAAAAGTTTTACAGTATTGATCTTGATCATTTTTGAGGAGCTTTCCTCTTCTCCCAGAGGGTGGAAGACGTTGCATTCTTTAGAGGGACACATTTTTTTACATATGGATTACTGTATGACCTTATTGACATGTCAAGTGAGAATAGAAACAATCCATGTAAAATGCAATACTTACCTGTTGGTTTGTTGAAAGATGCGTATAATGGAGGCAACCTCCTAAAATTGGGCTGCACTCTTTCACCAGCCTCTCTTACTGAAATCAATGAATTTCATCACTGACTACTGTTCTTGCAGCCCTTGGAATGCCACCACCATGCATTCTTACACCTCTACATTGCACTCTCCTTGGGTCTGCTCCTCTTACTGACCCTGCACCTCTCACTGCTTCTGCACCCCTAACTGCTCCTCTCACTGCACCTCTCACTGGGCCTGCTCTTCTCCATGTGCCCCTTGCTTCCTCGTCCAGACATTACAGTGCTTGTCTGTTTCTGTTTTCAAAAACATCACTCCTCAAAGTCCTGCTTTTACTGTATAAGTATCAATGTAAAAGAAAAAATAACCTAAGCCAGACTGGAAAGCTGTGGTTGGCCCAATTTACCCAATATAAAGGTTTTTATACTGTATCTAAGGTTTGGAATATTGTTTTTGCTATTGTGAGATGTTGTGTGTAAGCATTTGTAAATACTACAAAAACAATCCATAATTTTGGTGGGAGGTATAGCTTGTCTGTTAAGAAAATGTAAGCATTGTGGAAATGTGTTTACTGACTGCATATTGTGTGAAAACGACATGAAATGAATTAATGGTATGGCCACAAAAGACCGATGCTGTGCTAATTGTGTTTAGAGTTTTGAAAATGTGACAACTGATTGGACAAATGCTTGTTAGCAACTGAAAAAAACTGTAAGAACATGTAAGTGTTATTTTGAGACATCATTTATTTCCATAAAAATCTAGTTGGTACTGGTATTCTTACTTTTTCAGGTAAACTGCTCAAGTAGAACTGTACTTTTAAAAAGGATATTCAAGTAGAACTTTACTTTTAATAAGTATATTTGTAGCATAACTTTACATAACTTACAAATGTACTTGTTAGTATTTAAGTGGTTTAAGTACATTGAAGCATACTTTATTTTTACCTGGGATCTAAAATATTCTGGCTTAACCTCTTCATACTTTGGGTACAGACTCTGTTTTGGGGGATGGACTGGGACTTCTAGATTATTTATTACTTTTTCTGCAACAATGTTTATTGTTGTAATCATTTTAATAAGCAATATTATATAACAAAAACGTTACAAGATTTTAAACAAGAACTTGTTTAGTGCTCTCATTGTTTTCAGCATGACTTTGTTAAAGGTTAACTTCTAAATTAAATGAAATAACAGAATTCTTAATGCTTATGTTTTGTTGAGATTAGCTTTACCGTTTTACGCTGCGTGTTTAAACACATTTTGCATATTTTATTTAAACCCAATTCTTCTACATCTTTTTGATAGTGTTGTTGATACTGTTGATACTCTTACAGACACAATTATGATGATTACTGCTTTTATCTTACCGAATGTGGTATCAGCAATAACCTGCTCGCACTGAATGATGCGTCTTTTTGATAACTTTCAGTTTCCTTGTTGCCAGATATTAGTACGAAAAACAAGCAAAAATAATTGGCCTTAAAACAAAGATCGTCCAAACCTTGTATTTCAGAAATAAATCAGAGAAATCGCTTATACTAACCTACACCTAACAATCACTTTATAGATAATGTCAAAGTGTCACATTAATTGCTTAAACACTACCTCTAAAGAGGATTTTTAACAATGGGATCTGGCAACACAAATTCTGTACCCGGGCCGTCGCAGCTAAGCCAGTCTTCGTCATTTTACACTAAATTATACAGTTAACTGTCCAAACTTAATTATGTATGTGGATTTGTTTTGAAAAACTAATTAGTCATTCAGAGAACTTCAAATTTTATTTTTTAATATGAAGAAATTACAGAGGTCTGGACCTCAGTGACCTCATAGCTGGCTACGGCCATGTGTGCGTACACACGCTTTATAAATGAGGTACCTGAACTCCTCATCAGCAGTGATTTACAAAGTCAAACCAGCTGGCCTTGAACTGAACAAGGATTAACCTAGTTGCTCTGGCTTGAACAAGACATTGGTCTCCGTGCGTACGTTCAAATCCACTCCAACGCTCAGATTTATAAGGTTGTCATCAATGCTTCCTGGAAGTTATGCTGCTAGAAGCTTCCCCTTAACTTGTCAAACAAATAGGTTGTTGAAAACACTATGACAACACTTAACAAACATGCTTTTATATTAGGAGAAAACAAAAAAGGTTTTAAATTTGTAGATGATTTAAATTGAATTAAGTCACACATATTGCATGAAAAGCAAAGCAGCTGACCACACAGTTATTGGAGACCAAAACAATTGCAAAGAACATGTTAAAATATCATGGAAGGATCAAGCTACTTGCTTTGTTAAGATAAAAGAGAAATTGCATGCAAGAAGCTTACCATAAAAGAGCTGTAGAACAATGGAAGTGCAGATATGAGCACTTTCATTTTGCCCAACCCCACTGTCCCTATAAGGAGTCGAACTTAGGACTTTCGCATGGAAGAAGAAGACTCTACCACTGTGCCACAGAGGTCTGGCTGTTAGGCAAAGCACAAACATAGAGTTGATGCTTGTAGAATCAGTCCAAATGTGGTTTATCACACAGGCAGCTTAAACAGCCATTCTATAATCTGTGTTAAGCTGAAACATTGAACTAGCTGAGATTTGGACCAAGGATATAGCTGGTTGTTACTTTGTTCAGTAACAAGGTTGTCAAAGCTCCCTGTGTGAAACTGGCATCTTGGTTATGGTCAATACAAGCAGGCTGGTCATTGGTTCAGTTAGGAGGATGTTAATCCAGACTGTGCTGTTTTTGTGGTCTCTGTGCTGAGGAGAGAATTATACCAATACATTAGGAGACCACAGCAACTGCACAGACAGGTAGAAACTGAACAGAGAAACAAACTAGATGCTTGTTAGGAGCATTAGTAACATTGTTGCTTTATAATAGCAAGGAGCCTGTAGAGAAGGGCAGATAATTATACTACTTTATAAGCCCCCATCATCTTAAAGACCACTTAAGTACCTTTTAACAGGAGTGATTTACAAGGCCAACCCAATCAGCACTGAACTGAACTCCTCAGCAACAGTGTTTTACAAAGTCAACCCAGCAGGCCCTGAATTGAACAACGGATTAACCTAGTTGCTCTGGCTTGAACAAGACATTGGTCTCCATGTGATCCATCAATGCTTCCTGGAAATTATGCTGCTGGAATCTTCCCCTTAACTTGTCAAACAAGTAGGTTGTTGAAAACACTATGAGAACATTTACAGTTTTTTACGATTGTCTACACACTAAAATGTAAATTTCCACACAGTTTGCAAAATTCTACTCCAATGAGCAAAACACCTCCACAGATTTGCACAACATTACACACAATTTTTGCTTCACCCTTTTTGCAAAACATTACACACAGTGATTTGTAAAACTCCACACACATTTTCACACCTTATACACAGATAAGGATTGTAAGGTTACTTCCTTGTCATTACAAAGCCCTGGATTGCCAATTATAACACCAATGAATAAATTGGATAGTCACATCCACCAAGTGTGGAAGCACATATGTGCAAATTTGAAAACGCAGCACTCAGTTGTGCTATAAAAGGAAACTTTACAGTATTTCACAATTGCTAAAACACATTTCTTGAAACCTTCACCCATATTCTCAAAACTTTAAACACAAAACCCAGTCTTTAAACTACATTCACAAAACCCCTGACTCTTCTGGCAAAATCAAACACTTGCCTCAAAACCATTTGATCTGCGCTCAAAATCAAACAATGATTTCAAAACATAAACACAGCCAGTCAAAATATAAACACTCATCAGCATTCATTAGACACTAGATTAAAAAATTGAGAACACAGCGACCAGGGCATGTAGTTACAGAGAAAAATGTTTATTGCATATAGAAAATAATTTTGGCATAAATAAAGTAAATAATTCACAACTCAGTATAGCAAATATATTGCATACTGTAAGTACTGTGAGTAATACAGTATTGAATTTAGGTATTTTCAGCATAAAAATAAAGACAACTCTAAATGAAAAAAAGCATACACAAAATATTGTGCAATTGCAAAATCAAATTCAATTACAGATTCATTCTGCCTCAGCATCTCGTCTTCGTGCTGGGTCCGGCCAGAGGACTTCGTCCACATCACATGCAATGTTGTCCCTTCCTAGGCAACGGGGGAAGAACCATCTTGTGTGCCGGATCCAGCCTTGACAACACTCCACACCTATGTCATCACAGGCCAATTCCATTGCCTGTAAAAGATTTACCCTTGTATATGGGTTACGGTCATAGACCTTCCATCGCCACGCAGAGAAAAACTCTTCTATTGGGTTAAGGAAAGGGCTGTATGGTGGAAGGCAAACATTCACGAATCGCTGGTTGATGTTGAACCACTCACGTATTCGGACACTACGGTGAAAGCTGACATTGTCCCAAACCTATCTATGTCGTAGACAGGACTGCTGATGATCCTGCTGCTCACGTTCAAACAAAACATCCCGAAGACCAGCCAGAAATGTAAGAAGATGGTCAGTGTTACAGTTTTTACCAATTGCTTACACACGTTTTCAAAACTAAGTCTCCTTTTTTCAAAACTCTACACACAATTCTCAAAACTGCACACACAAAATGCAAAATAGCACATATCTCCTTCAAAATGCAACACTGCATTCAAAATGCCACAAACACGTGTCAAAATGAAGCATTTGCATCAAATGGCAAACACTTCTTTCAAAATAATACATTTTTGGATATACCATGTAAACACTGCTGTTCTAAATCTAAAGCTCTTTGGTCTTTCATGGGCTTATATCTACATTTCAATACAATGTTCTACAGTGAAAGTAATCTGCCGAGAGGGGTAAAAAGTACACCGGAGACGCCATGCAATGTAGAAACAGAAAATATTTATTAGTCCAAATATTACTGTTGTATACATTAGCATACAACAAAACTATAAACATGTAAACCAAAAGTATATTCTTTACAGTAGAATACAGTAAATTGTGTGTGGGGTCCTGTTCCAGGAATTGGCAGGGGGGGTGCAGATTGACAAAACAGTGACCTTTGACCTATTTATAGGCATATCTATACTACTGTAAAGTAAAGCAGTGATTGGTTAGTGATCAGTAAAGCATTTAGTGTTTGCACATGTGAGGAGGGTGTCTGTGTGACCTGGTGAATGAATGTAGCATTTTGATTGGTTGTGTTTGGAAAAGGAAAACCAAGTGACTTCCTCATAGATCTTTGTGTTTTGGGTAGAGAATTGTGTGTAGTGTTTTGAAAAAAGTGTTTTATGCAATTGAAAACTGAGTCAAAGGCTGAGAAATAGATTATGGTTTTGAAGATTTGGCATGTAGTTTTGCACTTTGAGTGAGAGGTTTTGAAAATCGTGTGACATGAAAATATTTTGTGTGTAACCAATCGTAAAAAACTGTATATGGCCCCAGGGTTGCATGATGGTGGAGAACCCCCCCCCCCCCCATTGCTTATGGCTGCACATAGGGTGACATTGCCACCACGCTGGCCAGGGACTTCCACAATGGCACGTTGGCCAATTACGTTCCAGCCTCTCCTTCTTCTCTTCGCCAGATTGAACCCTGCTTCATCTACAAAAATATATTCATGGGGCCTTTCCATGGAATCCATTTCAAACACCCTCTATATATAAAAGAGATAAATAAAAAGTTTTGTAAGAGTTACAGAAAGACATACTTCTGCAAAAGTGTATGTATATGCACTCCTGATTTACATACACTACAACAAAGTGCAGTTACAGTGACAGTATAGGACAATAACTGTAGGCTACAAACTTGTACTGTAAACATCAGTGCTGAAAGTGTACACTTACTTGCACATACTGATATCGGAGATCTTTAACCCTTTCTGAATTGCGCTCAAAGGGTACTCTGTACACTTGCTTCATTCTTACCCTGTTGCGATGGAGGACACGGGAGATGGTAGAAAGGCTGACACTGTTGATACCTTCAAAGTTTTCATTGTCTTCTACAAGTCTTTGCTGTATTTCACGCAGTCTGATGACATTGTTGATATGGTGCGTTAAAACAATGAGAGCCTCTTGCTGTTGTGAGAACAAAAGAGTCCTTCCACCCCACTTGTAATTCTACAAAAGGGAAAATGCTCTTATAAATGTATACTTAAAGGAACAATAGTAATGGACATCAGATTCACATGTAAAATGTATTGTAAATCTTTTTCTCTTTTTCCCCACTCCCCTTTCTATTGGCAAATTGATGTACCTTATCAAACGTATACAGTAAACTTTCAGTTGCAAAATAAAAAAACAATACATTTACCTATTCTCTTCTCTGAATGTCCTGATTATGGTGGCCACAGAGAATCTAGACAAATTGGGTTGTACTCTTTGTCCTGCTTCCCTCATCGTCATTCCGTGAACAAGAACATGGTCTATCACAGTTGCCCGAATTTGATCTGAAATTACTATTCTTGGTCTTGCTCTTCGTGGCCCTTGTACTCTTCCTCCTCGTCCACCACCTCTTACACGAACTCTTCCTCCTCTTCCTCCTCTTCCTCCTCTGCCTCTCACATTGTTTCCATCCATTGTGGTATCAACACTCAATGTACCTGGTACACCTGTGTATTCTGAACTGGCTTATATTCTAGACCACTGATTTGATCACATCATTAGAAACAAGTGTGAACAATTTTGAGTTGTTGTGTGTTAAAGGATAATTCCGGTATTTAACACTTTGAGTCTCATTTCTGGTTTGTTTTGGATGAACTACAATGATGGACACAGAAATTTTGACAATGGGTCGTGTCTTGAGTTTTTGACTCGTTCAGAAGCATCTCTTGACTGCTTCAGAATGGAAGTCAATGGCCATGCACAAACATGTCATTAAAACAACACTTAACGTTCATTTTCAAAAACGTGCTACTCACCGAGTGGTTCGTGGTGTTCGTTGATGATTAAAAACAAATATATTGGCGCAATGTATATTTTCAATCCGTGTTATCTGCTATAGTGGAACTATTTTTTCAGATACCTCACAACCGCGTATATACTTCCGCTCTATATTTGAGTCTGAAGCGTTAGCACACTCCCGACCACTTGATGGCGACAACCACTTTGCCGTATAGACGGTCACAATCGAGCTCAACTTCAAACCTAAGGCTGGTCACTGAGCCATCAAATATGTGGTCAAAAACTGTGGTACAATCCCTCGAACATGGTGTTGTCATCGGCTTCCTTACCACAACCTTGAACGACTAAAGTTGTGGCTTTCATTCCTCGGGTTTGACATAAACACCCCTGTAGATTTTCTTCGAGAAGCTGACTATCGTGTTTGTGGCTTACACTTTCGGCACGAGGACTATGTTCAATATACAGGTACTCGAAAAAAGTCTCAGAAGAAACTATTTCTGAATAGGGCAGCTGTACCGACGATTAGTGGACCAACGCTAGACGAAGACGACCTCGGGGTAAGCTAAACAATATACAATGTTGTTATTTGTATGACTAGTTTAGCATGAACATCTGACTCAAAAGTTATACGGACACAAACTAAACTATAACGTACATTTTTGGAAAGGGTAACTTATTGTAGAAGGAGACAGAAAATCTACATTTACATTTGTCCAGATAAGAATTGTAAAACTCGTCAGCCCCACAATGAGCCAAAAGCCGCTAATGTAAACATTGCTCCTTCTACAATAACCTTTCCAGACATGTATAGTGTAGCTAATCTCCCTAAATGACCCAACAAAAATAATTAGGGTTGCATAGCAATTAATCGCAACTAATTGTTTGTTAGAATACGCGTTTTTCTATACTTCATAGATGTATATAATAATTATGTATGTATAAATACACACATACATGTATAATTTTAAGAAAAAATATATTTATAAAGCATTTATACTTGTATGTAGTATTAATTATAATTAAATAAATATAATAATGTATATACACATGTAATTATTTCTGATTTGTGTGTGTGTGTGTGTGTGTGTGTGTGTGTACCTGGTAATTATCACGTTGTGGGGAACAATTGTCCCCACAAAGATAGGAATACCAGTGTTTTTGTGACCTTGTGGGGACATTTTGATGTCCCCATGAGGAAACAAGCTTATAAATCAAACAGAATGATGTATCTTGAAAATCTAAGGTAGCAGAAAGGTTTCTGTGATGGTTGGGGTTAGGGAATGGGGTAGGTAAGGGGAATATAATATACAGTTTTTACAGTATAAAATGCATTACGTCTATGGAATGTCCCCACAAAACATGGAAACCAGAATGTGTGTGTGTGTGTGTGTGTGTGTGTATTAATATATACATAATTATTATACACAGTAAACATATGTAAATGATGTAAACAAAAACTTTTATTCTGTAAACGGTTAGTTGCGATTAATCGTTATGCAATCATAAAAATTCATAGTTTCTCTGGCAAATGTAGATAGGTTAACAATATTTCTCTAGAAACCATTCAAACCACCATTGAAATGGCACAGTCTGAGACATCATTACAACAGTGCTTCTATCAGTAATATTGATGAGATAGTGTGCTCTGCAACATGTTACAGGCTGTTGGTGGTGAAGAGCCCCTTGTTTTCAATGCTCCCCTTTCTTCATCTCCTGTGAAGGATCTGCCTTCTACCTCCAGCCTGTCCTTTGTTCTCACCAGCCCACAGCAACGGCCTCAACACTCCACAAAATTACCAAGGAAGTCCTTATCTGGCAGTTACCTTGCTTTCCCTGTGATCAGGGAGAGGCTGTCACCATCTGTAAGTTTGTATATTGTTTTGTCTTGTTGTGATGCAGTGTTTATTATCGCTAGAATTTTAAGCATTACTTTGTTTCACTTTTCAACAGCCAGATGATTGTGAAACTGAGATGCTTCAGATGGCTGACAGCATGTCCTCAGTCATTGAGGATGACCCAAAAGACACGAGCTTCAGCCTCAGTCAACAATCAGCATCAAGCGCAACCTCCAGTTCATGTTCCACAGAAAGGCAAGGGGAGTGGGATGAAAGAAAATGGATTGTGAACGAGTCTAGCCTCATGACACTGTTTAGAACATGCCATACATGTGCCGTACCCATCACTGATAAATCATGGCAGGTGGGCATCATGTCCTGATACAAGAGGAATGGCACAGAATAACCTGCTTGTTTCTGCTGCTATGCTTCTGCTACTTTCACTGAAGTACACGACTGGGCCAGAATACTAAACTTGCAACTCTTGCAGAAATCGCAGTACTACTCCATCCAATCACACTACCTTATTCCAGTAGTACACTTTGCATACAGGAATCATCATGAGAATCTCATCAAGCGCCTTATGAGACAAAAGGCTGAAGGCGAGTCAATAGAGCTGTGTGGAGATGCAAGGTCTGACTCACCAGGTGAGTGTTTTTTTTTAATACATGAAATTATGGATTGTAAGACCATTTTAGAAGTGTTCTACTCCGGATACTAAGAAGGACTCACATGTTGTCACACTATTACATTCTACAGGCTACAGCTGCAAGTATTCCACCTATTCGTTTCAGCTTCTATCCACTAATGAGATCATCCACTTTGAACTACTACAGGTAAAACCAAAATTCTTCTTCTCTGATTTGTGAAACTATACTCTGGGTGACAGAAAGTATAGATAAAGCATAATTCAGTGAGTATTATATTTGTTTTCCCTTATCCTTTTAGGATCAAAGAGGACTGGGTGGCATATGATCTCTAAATTAAAATGTATTGCACATTCATTCATTCATTCATTCATTTGTATTCTATTTCTTCAGGTAACGGAAGCTAGCAGTTCAGTTGCCATGGAGTCCCAAGGCTGTAGGAGAGGCCTCAACCATCTAATTTTTAACGAAGGACTAGACATAGATCTCATCACTACAGATCGGGCCCCATCAGTTCGGAAAATAATGAGGGAGGAATTCCATATGATTCATCACGAGTTTGATACTTGGCATGTTGCAAAAGGTTATGGGCGATTTATTGTTGTGCGTAGCTCTGCGTAGCCTGACGTGCACCTCACAAAATTTCTAACAGCGCGTCGGCTCTACGCGGACCGTAAGCGCTGTGATTGGTCCACCAAAACCCCTCCCGTCAGGTAAAAAAACTGCGTCATAGGTATTTCCGTTTGAGACGGTGAAAACAAAGATGAGCCAAGTTGAGGAGTGATTTAACTCAAACTGAAACATAAGTCGTTGTTTATTTACTTCCATCATTGCTGGTCTTCTCAAATTATACCCAACAAGTTGCTATTTCTTCTTCATTTGTGGTTTAACTTGCTTAGCTTCTTCTTCTGTGACAACTTCTGCTGCTACTGTGGTTACACGCGTGATTACTGCCAAACAGCGGTTTCGCGTGTCTTTGCACGTCGACGCGGACGGCGACGCACAAGTATAAATGAAAACCAACGCGGAACCTACGCCGTCGCTGCTACGCCGTAGGACCTACGCACGACTATAAATCGGCCTTTAGTAGTTGTATCAAATTGTGAGTGACTCAATTACTATCAAGAACCAAAACATACAAGCTTCGGCTTCATCTTGCTCCTTTCGGACTTTTTTTTGTTGTTGTTGAAAGTGTAATGGGAATAGCACATTTTTATTTTTTTATATTATTTGTAACAATGGATTGATATTGTTATTTTTCATTGGAGTATTGCTACGCTTTTTTTATTTTGGTTATGTGTATGTGTGTATGTATGTATGTATGTGTATATTACATACACATAACCAAAATAAAAAATCTCTCTCTCTCACTCTCTCTATTTATTTTATTTTTTTCAAATAAATAAAGACCCGCCATGTCTCAAGACACCACATTTGGCACACCCACATTTCATTTGTTAATTTTGTGTTTTTCATTACTATTATACACAGGCATAAAGAAAAAACTATTAGCACTCGCCAACAAAAAGGAAAATCAGGAACTGAAGGGCTGGCTTCGGTCGATCCTCAATCACTTTTGGTTCTCGTGCTCCTCTTGTGGTGGGAGTGCTGAGGTAATAACCCGAACGTATAAAGATAACCAAGTGGCACTGAAATCCAGTCAGCAGATGAACAAATAATCTTGTTACAAGTAGTTTTAATATATTCTGTTGAAACTGAAGCGACAGTGGACCTCAGTCCTTCACCACATCTGTGGGGAGCACACATGGGAGCAAGATGGTAGAAAGTGGGCATGTTTTCACCCTGCTTTACACCCAGATGAGCAAAGGACAAAGCGATGGCTACACCCAGAGTCTCAGGTGTTCAAGGCTTTACGGACTATTGTAGAAGATAAAAGACTTCTGAACGACTTTGAGCAGTTGACTCGCTTCAAACACACATGTATGTAGCTTTATGAAACAAGTATGTAACTTTTCAACCTGTGTAGTCAATGTCTAATGAAACACTTTAATTTACAGGTGCTTTGGAGGTGTACCACAGCATTATGCTAAAGTATCTGCCTAAACGACTGCATTTTGGATACGACACCATGGTAGCTCGAACACAACTAGCCATCCTGGACAACAATTACAATGTTGGCCGAGAGCAGGCAGAAACTTCTGAAGGTATTGAGATTTCATAATTAAAGGAATAGTCTACACTTTTGCCATATTAAACTATGTTATTACCTCAACCTAGACGAATTAATACATATCTATCTTTTTTCAATGCGTGCACTGTACAGCGCGTCGTGAATGTGTTAGCATTTAGCCTAGCCCCATTCATTCCTATGGTACCAAAAAAAAGTTTTATTTTGTGGCACCATACTTACTGGTATAACTCCTCATGTAACATTCTTTAAAAAGGGAAAACACAGAAGTGTTTGGTGGCTTCCCTGTTTGGTACCATAGGAATGAATGGGTCTAGGCTAAATGCTAACACATTCACGACGCGTTGTACAGTGCACGCATTGAAAAAAGATAGATATGTATTAATTCGTCTAAGTTGAGGTAATAACATAGTTTAATATGGCAAAAGGGTAGACTATTCCTTTAAGTCCCTAATTGTGTTTGTGTAACAAGTTGACTAAGAAGTGATGTTCTCTGTCTAGGATTTCCAAGATACAGTATGACATTCCCAAAACAAAGCAAGGAATGGATAGTCAAGAAGATCTATGAGCCTACAAGTCAGGACTTCACAAAACACCTCATGGAACGCGTGTTGGAGAGAAAGGAGGAAAGAGCACCAGAAAATATGCCACATGTCCAGCATCCTCCTAACATTGCCACTAAGGAGAGACCCCCCAAAGAAGATCTCATCAGGAAACATAAATCCAGATTCCCTTGCCACACTGATGCTTGAGAAACTAAGGGCCTCCTTACATTAGGGATGGGCGAACAATTACAGTTTGTGTTTGTGTCCTGTGTGTAATTAGTATGTACAATAGAAATACACACATTCATGTATGTATTTAAAGGAACACGCCCACATTTTGGGAATTTAGCTTATTCACCGTATCCCCCAAAGTTATATAAGTCCATACATACCTTTCTCATCTCTGTGTGTGCTGTAACTCTGTCTGACGCAGCCCCCGCTAGCTTAGCTTAGCACAAAGACTGGAAGTGAATGGCTCCAGCTAGCAAACTGCTCCCAATAAGTGACAAAATAACGCGAACATTTTCCTATTTATGTGTTGTGATTTGTGTAGTCACACCATGTACAAATAACAAGGTCATATGAGACACAGCCATCTTTTAACAGTATACATACTGGGAACTATATTCTCAGAAGGCTAAGCACTGCTACTTGGGCAGAGTGATTTGCTTGCAGCACCCGAGAAGCCACCTGGTGAGGAGCAGAGAGTTCGGTCAGAGTTGTGCAAATCACTCGGCCCAAGTAGCAGTGCTTCGCCTTCTGAGAATATAGTTCCCAGTATGTATACTGTTAAAAGATGACTGTGTCTCATATGACCTTGTTATTTGTTCACGGTGTGACTATACAAACCACAACACATAAATAGGAAAATGTTTGCGTTATTTTGTCACTTATTGGGAGCAGTTTGCTAGCTGGAGCCATTCACTTCCAGTCTTTGTGCTAAGCTAAGCTAGTGGGGGCTGCGTCAGACCGAGTTACAGCATGCACGGAGATGAGAAAGGTATGTATGGACTTATCTAACTCTGGGGGACATTGTGAATAAGCTAAATTCCCAAAATGTGGGCAATGCAATTCTACTTCCTCGTCCAAGTGGTTGGCCTTTGAGGGCCCACTCCAGAATTAAGCCACAAGTCGGTATTGCCTGAGGATTACATAACAAAGCATAAACTGCGTCAGCGACTAGGAAATGCAATATATCAATGTAGCTTACCTTTCTGACAATTGTCCATTCGGTCCTTCGGGTGTGGGGCGTTTCTTCCAGTTTATCTTTGGTACCCAGAAGAAAGTTTCCAGCACGGGTTTACACATTAGCTGGCGCACTTCGTTGTTTGTGATGCATACCGATGACACATCAGCCTCGTCGACCGAGACATTCAGGCTGGCCATACCAGCTGTGACGAGAAGGTCCCATTCCGTGCAGCACCGACTTTCTACCTCCGTCGGCATCTGCCTGCATTTGCCACAGGCACACCACCAAGTTCCTGTGATCCTGGGGACCGCTTCTGACGGAGCTTCAGGCGCCTCCATAGCCATAGCTTGAGCCTCCATCTCCCTTACACGTAGCTCCTCTTCTGTATATTCAGGTTCGAAACGATATCCTCGACCGTCAAACTCAAAATCAAATGGGTTATCCAGAATCCACCTTTCATAATCCATTTTAGATGTAAGGATTTTTTAAAAAGTTGATGTTTGTTTATTTCGCTACTCCGAGGGCACAGTTGCTGTGCTCACGCTAGCCTTCTGAGAGAAACTGAGCGAAAAAACTACAACCGCAGGTAAACAGACCCCGTTTCCGGCGGCGGAGTGATATATCAGCGAGCAATGAGTCTTCCAAGACAAGTCAATGGAATTTTACAAAATGCCAAATAAAACACGACAGAAACTGTATTTTCGCTACCCTACTTGTTTTTTATCATCAACGAACACCACGAACCACTCGGTGAGTAGCACGTTTTTGAAAATGAACGTTAAGTGTTGTTTTAATGACATGTTTGTGCATGGTCATTGACTTCCATTCTGAAGCAGTCAAGAGACGCTTCTAAACGAGTCAAAAACTCAAGACACGACCCATTGTCAAAATTTCTGTGTCCATCATTGTAGTTCATCCAAAACAAACCAGAAATGAGACTCAAAGTGTTAAATACCGGAATTATCCTTTAACGATGACAGCTGTGTTGAAGTTGTGTTTACATTTTGCCACATGTATTTACCATTTTGCATCACAGTGCAAAATGTGTTTTAGTGAATAAGAATGTGTTTAGAGTTTTGCAAAAAGAGTGGATGAGATTTGCAAACAGTGTCTTAACTACCTGAGCTTGTTTAAGGTTTTGCCTACAAAGTGACTGATTCGACCAATGGGTTTAGGCCACTGAGCATTGGGTTCAGAGAATAGTTTAGTGTTTTAGCAATTGTGAAATACTGTAATAAAAATGGAAAAACTAGAAGAAGAAGAAAAAGAAGAAAATAAATAAATGTAATTGGACACAGGGCAATCACCAATGTGCCAGGGCAGCGAGGGGGTAACATCACTGCTACCACTGCTACCACACAAAATGGGGTCCTCCACCACCATGCAAATATGGGATCCTATAATGCAATCTAGTACTTGCATTTCTTGACAGATTGCACAAGATTGTCACAGCATTAAACCAAGTGGACCAGATGCGGTACATTGTCATTTGGAACATCGGGTCTCTGGTCCATAATTGGTTCAGTGAGCACCCTGAATTTGATATCTTATACCTTCCCCCATACTCCCCCTTCCTGAATCCAATAAAAGAGGTTTTTTTCAGCATGGCGTGGAAGGTATATGACCTACCTGTGGCCCTATTACCGTGTGCCCTTCATTCAGTCCATGAAGGAGGCCTGTGATCATATATAAGAAGCAGCTTCTGTGCAGGGGTGGATTCGTCACATGAGGCGATTCTTCCAAAGGTGCCTTCCCAATAAAGACATAGCCTGTGATGTGGATGAAATCTTATGGCCTGATGCAGCCAGACTGAGAGATGATGAGTAGTTACAGTATACTTGTTGCTTTTACAGTAGTTTTTCTTCATAGTCAAAGTGTATGTACTTCATGCATTATTTTTTTATTTCTCTATAGATGTTATTTGTTTTAATGATTACTGTTGGTTGATTACTGATTATGGTAAGAAATACTGTAAGTATTGAAATAAATACTTGAAATAATCAGTCTGCAGCATCAGTGTTGTGCAGTGCTTGGTAAGTTTATAGGCATATTTGGTACTTTCTCCCCTTATCTCAAACTAATCATGAAGATTGTTTTCGGTTTGTCACAATTTTTTAAAATCTAAATGATCCCTTACATAACAATGTCTGGACAAAAATCTAGCACATGCTATTGTACAGTGGCCCTGAGGTGCAATTTTATTTACAAGATTTAAAACAAATTTACAAGTTTTTTAACAAATTTACAAGTTTTTTAACAAATTTACAAGTTTTTTTTAACAAATGTACAAGTTTTTTTTTTAACAAATTTACAATTTTTTAAATAAATGTACAAGTTTTTCAACAAATTTACATGTGTTTAAACAAATTTACAATGAGCGAACAAAATTACATGTTGTAAAACAAATTTACGTTTATTACGGAAAGGGTAGGTACAATACGCTGACGTCACGCATCCGGGGCTCCGGTCACGTGGGAAGAAACCCGGAAGTATCGCCGTGAATCACATGAGAGTTGCAAATGCGATGTTGTGTATTAGGCTGTACATCATATTAACGTAAAGAGAGTGATAATATATATCCTTTCATCTATTCCCGAGTGACTCAAAGGGATATTGGACCTTATTTTCAGGTAAGTGAAATAGCTTTAGTTAGCTAACGCTAGCTTTCCAAGTTGCACACGTTTCGGATGGCAGTTATCAAAATAATTCACTGACTTTCTCATTAGATTACAGACAACACGAGAGGGTGCTCCAAACTTTTTAATCAGGACTGCATTGTTTGTTCGCTCCCGGGGTTACATAGACTGAAACGGGGAAGCGTGACGAGTTTGTTTACATGGTGCTGTAAACTCCAACCCAGGAGGACACTTCAGAGGAATCAAGGGTGCGTTAACTTGTTCGATGATATAATCTGAATAATCTTTAAAAGATTAAGATTTTATGTAATGAGACGATTTGTTAAAATTACCAAAATTTATACTATGAATTATATTTTCATTTAATCCTCTCTAAATGTGATAGTAGGCTACTGTAATGTTTTATCATATTACAAATACTCGAATGGTGCCTAAGCAAACTGACATTTATGTCAGATAGATAGATAGATAGATAGATAGATAGCCAAGACTGAAATCATGATTTTGTTAATTTCCAGTGTCTGTGATGTTGAAACACTAAAGGAAGAAGAGGAGGACCACTATTTGTTTCCTGATCAGAACACAAGAGAAGAGTGAGAAAAAAATTAAGCAATTCATTGATGAAAATTAAAACATGTAAATAAATCTTATGACCTCCTTGATATTTCTTTTTTTACATGCAATTTTCTCCTCTTTCTCAATACACAGATCTAACAGTGGTTTGGGGGCATTGCAAGACCATGATTACCTGGAAACATCTCCTATTATGGAAGAGCACAACATCATGCTCGCAACATTTGTGTCCTGGATCAGTTTTTCTTGTTTCTCTGCTGTATGAGGCAGGGGCTTCTTTCCGCAGATTTAGCTGTAAGGTTTAAAGGTCCAGTTTTTCCTGATCCCATTTTTTAAACTTTAGTTAGTGTGTAATGTTGCTGTTAGAGCATAAATAATACCTGTAAATTATAAAGCTCAAAATTCAATGCCAAGCGATATATTTTCTTTAATAGAATTTCCCTTTTAAAGCATACAGCAAACGGACGGTTTGGACTACAGCCCTCTACTTCCCGATTGAATGACATCCAAAGAAGAGTTTTTTTTTTACTAACTCTCACCCACAGGAATACGTCAGTCGCAAGCAAAGCTCAAATGGCTCTGCTAAGTTAAGTTGCTGTTAAATCACAACACACTAAACAAACTACTACACAATCAAAACTTGATATATATTTCTGAAGGAGGGACTTCATAGAACAAGGAAGAAATCAGCCCGATTTTAGGACAGTGAAAACAGTGCTATAGAGATAAGTAATTATGTGAAAAATACTGTGTTTTTTTACACACAAAACATGAACACACGCTATATTGCACACCATAAACACAATCATAGTTTAAAAACACAGGAAAAACAGGACTTTTAATCTGTCCAAGGCAACAGTCAGTCGAATATGCATAACATGGGCTAATGTCCAAACATCTTTTCACTTCACAAGAGGTGCAAAGTTTGGACTCTCATTCTCACGGCACCCATTCACTGCAGAGGATCCAATTGTAAGCAATGTAATGCTGAATTTCTCCAAATCTGTTCCAATGAATAAGCAAATGCATCTATATATTGGGTGAAAAATTCCTTTAATCCCAAAAACAGACTTTTTTCATTTAAATGTTTTTACTTTGCTTTACTATTACAATTTGTACAGTAAATAGAAAATATACATTGGAAAATAATTTATAAACAGTGGTGTGAAAAAGTGTTAGCCCCATCCAGATTTCTCATGTTATTGCATATTTATGTCACACTTTTATGTTTCAGATTATCAAACAAATTTAAATATTAGTCAAAGAAGATAACACAAGTGAACACATCATGCAGTTTTTAAATGAAGGCTTTTATTATTAAGGGAAAAAAAATCTAAACTACATGGCCCTGTGTAAAAAAGTGTATTAGTACCCATTGGCTTTTAATGTAAATATGATTGGTTCTAAAAATGTACATATATTTTTTTTTCATACTTCATTTATAAATAAAACTATATTTTGAACAATGAGTGAAATGCAGTTTCTTTAATGTAAAATAGTTGTTCTAATAATGTACAGTTATTTACTTAACACGTCTCTAATGTGTGCGTTACATGTTTGTTAGAAGTGTGTGTGTGTGTGTGTGTGTGTTGTTCCTGGCTTTATAAGCTGTTGGGCAGCCGTTAGTTAAAAAAAACAAGTCCAACTTAATTTTTACTGACTTCCATTTGTCTCCATCAAAGTAAATGCGTTCCAGGTGGATTCGGAAGTCAGTTCTGGTTTTGACAAAAAAAATCACACCATGTTATCCCTGTGATTCCTCTGAAGTGTCCTCCTGTAGTTGGAGTTTACAGCACCATGTAAACAAACTCGTCACGCTTCCCCTTTTCAGTCTATGTAACCCCGGGAGCGAACAAACAATGCAGTCCTGATTAAAAAGTTTGGAGCACCCTCTCGTGTTGTCTGTAATCTAATGAGAAAGTCAGTGAATTATTTTGATAACTGCCATCCGAAACGTGTGCAACTTGGAAAGCTAGCGTTAGCTAACTAAAGCTATTTCACTTACCTGAAAATAAGGTCCAATATCCCTTTGAGTCACTCGGGAATAGATGAAAGGATATATATTATCACTCTCTTTACGTTAATATGATGTACAGCCTAATACACAACATCGCATTTGCAACTCTCATGTGATTCACGGCGATACTTCCGGGTTTCTTCCCACGTGACCGGAGTCTCGGATGCGTGACGTCAGCGTATTGTACCTACCCTTTCCGTAATAAACGTAAATTTGTTTTACAACATGTAATTTTGTTCGCTCATTGTAAATTTGTTTAAACACTTGTAAATTTGTTGAAAAACTTGTACATTTATTTAAAAAATTTTAAATTTGTTAAAAAAACTTGTCATTTTGTTTGCTCATTGTAAATTTGTTTAAAAAACTTGTAAATTTATTCACTCATTGTAAATTTGTTTAAACACTTGTTAATTTGTTAAACTTGTAAATGTGTTCACTCATTGTAAATTTGTTGAAAAACTTGTACATTTATTTAAAAAGTTGTAAATTTGTTAAAAAAAAACTTGTAAATTTGTTAAAAAACTTGTAAATTTGTTTTAAATCTTGTAAATAAAATTGCACCTCAGGGCCACCGTACTATTGCCTAAAAGTATTTTTTTACAAATGTGTTTTTTATTTATCACAGCAGTGTGAAACTGGCTGCAATAGTGTCTGATCATTGAGGACTGTGTTGGTTAAAATGAAAACTAATAGCATTTTCACAAATATGTGTATATGTTTTGACTGAAGTGTGTATGTTTTGACTGAAATGTGTCATTTTGCAAACAATCTAGGAATTATGCAAATTGAGTGTGGTGTTTGGATAACTGTGATTATATTTTGAAAAAAAACCTGGTTTTCAAAATTGCGTGTAAACAATTGAAAAAAACTGTAACAAACATGCTTTTATATTAAGAGAAAACAAAAAAGTTTTTAAATTGTAGACGATTTTAAGATGCTGTACGTAACGTTTCTACTTAAACGAATCCCTTTTCAATTGCCTGTGTGCGAAATGGGTTGTAATCTCACATTAAAATTATCCACTTTGCAGGTTTGGCTATTACCTCTGAAAAAAATATTATAATTTTTGGGAAATTATAATTGGGAAAGTACCGGGTCGGATTTGGCGCGAAATCCAGTGACGTCACCCGCATGCGCATTCCCGAGCCTCTCGCCTCGTCTACTGTCTATGCGCTCAACAGGGACGACACGGTCTGATAACAGACTGAAACGACCTGCTCCCAGCACAACACAGACTCCAACACAAACTCCACATATTGTGAAGAAAAATGTTATCTGCTGAAGCTCGTAAGGCCAAACGTGAATCGGATCAACTTCGGATTTAAAAAAAACACGGATTAACACTGGCAGGGCATTTGAATTATGGAGAAACCTCCGCATTGTTTTGGGTATAAAAACGGATCCGGAGTTGGCTTTCATTCTTTTGGGCAGGTAAGCTAACATTACTACAAAGCATGTAAAATATATTTCGATTATGTGCTTTAGTTTTGTAGATGTTGTTTCGGTTTGCTAGCCTTCGCTTTAGTGTGTGTTCGCCCAGCCGTCGTCGATCGATGACGTAAAACTGCGGACGCGTTTGTTTGCGTGCGTCCGCTTTTTAAAAGTCTTTAAACTTGTACAGTCTGACATTGATGGAAACTGAGATTATACAGTGTGACATGGACTTAACTACGATATTGATCGCACAGTGTGGCAAGCATCAAGCCTAAATTACTATTTAAAATAGCACAGTGTATACCAGGGTTTAATGTTATACTGAAATTGTTCAGTGTAGTTCACTAACCGTTTTCGTTATCTTACCGTAAATGTACCTACGTAACACCACATTACATAGGCTAAATGCAGTCAATTAAACGTTGCAGTGGGAGTTTAACTGAGTTTCCAGCATGTTGTGTGATGCTTTCTCCGGTGTGTTACATCTCAGTCTGGTCGTCGCTTATGAGTTCGAGCATGCGCTTGTAAACTTATTGGTTGCAATCTGAAACATCACCGCTAGAGGCTGCTGTAAACTACATACAGCGCCTTTAAATTGAATTAAGTCACACATATTGCATGAAAAAGCAAAGCAGCTGACCACACAGTTCTTGGAGACCAAAACAACTACAAAGAAAATGTTAAAATATCATGGAAGGATCAAGCTACTTGCTTTGTTAAGATAAAAGAGAAATTGCATGCAAGAAGCTTACCATAAAAGAACTGTGGACTTTCATTGTGCCCAACCCCACTGTAGGGACAGGGATTCAAACTTAGGACCTTTCGCATGGTAGATGAAGACTCTACCACTGTGCCACAGAGGTCTTGCTGCTAGGCAAAGCATAAACAGAGAGTTGATGCTTGTAACAGACAGCGTAAACAGCCATTCTTTAATCTGTGTTAAACTGAAACATTGAACTAGCTGAGAATTGGACCAAGGATATAGAACATATAGATTCATCAACCATCAAAATGCCATACAGTGATTTTTTTATTTAACCTACCTGTCAAAGCATTATATAAATACTGACTAAATGCATTTCTTGAATGTGCTTAATATTATGTCTTTAAATTTGTCTCTGACAATTGATATTCCTTGCTCAGACTTGAATAATAAATCGAGTGTTTGATTGCTTTTCCTGGGAAAGTGTTTACCCGCAGGGGAGGGACGACGCGCTGCTCAGAGAATCTGATGCTGAAGCAGCCGCAGTGTCTCTAGCTTTTCTGTTAAGTAAAATAATTGTTCTTCAAGCACAAAAAAGTACTTGTATTATGACAAATATTTTGGTAAAGACACGCCAAGTTCTATATAGTCAAACAATGTTGTAGATAGAAACAAGAACCTAATCATTATACTTTCTCAAAGCACACTGTAATTCAACTTAAAGTGTACCTCCCATAATGGCATGTGCAAAAGCTGCACTACTTTACAACTTATTTTTAGTGCACAAAGTTACTCTGCCTGCATTTGAAGAAAGCATGAAATAAGTACAATTATGGGGTATTTTCATAGTACATAGATGTGTTAATGTATTTGCAGTATACTTAGCATTAAATAAATGCATTTAAAATATATTTTAGTATATTTATTTTTTACTAGGGGCAGTAAGTGTGTTGTCCCAGAATCAACACTAATGTGTTGTTTTTAACACATTCGTTCTAAGAGTGCAGTATCCTAATTAATCTGTCAATAAAATCACTCTTTGCTCTTGACTAAGGAACTGTAATACTTCATACGAATGCGTGTATATTTAATTCATACTGTAAAGACAGAAGTGTTTTATTTTCGTTACTTTTATTAGACAAAACCTTTTTAAAGGCATATTAAATTTCACTTTGCAGAATAAATATTTGTTGTGCTTATTTATTTGATTATCTACTAAAACATTACAGCAAGTACATTAACAAAGGCAATGTCTGTGCTATTACTGTTAGGAATTTGGTCAGGTCAGCTCAGTCATGAACCATGGCTGTGTGTTTGTTGTTTGTGGAGCACATGGTCTTTGTTTGACATGTGTTTGGTGTCTCGTTTGTTACTCCGCCCCCTCGTTGACCTTAATTCATTCACTCATCACCACACCTGTTCCCAATGATTAAACACCATTTTTATTCTCCTCATGTTTCCCTTTGTCTCTGTCAGACCGTGTTGTTCTCTTGTTCTAGCATTGCTGATCTTTAAGTCTAGTCTTCCTGTCTTATTGTTTGTTCAGGTTTATCTTTTGTTGATACTTTGATTTGGTTTAAGTTTAGTTTTTGTCCTTTGTTCTAGACTCCTTTAGTGGTGGGCAGAGCGAGGCTTCGTGAAACACTGAAACAGTTGAATCAATTGTGTCGTATGTTTCGAGGCTTCGAAACATCAATCCGAAACCACCTCCACAGTGACACCTAGCGGTCGTTTGCATGTCTTTACATGAAGCAGCCTTGACAAGATTTTAGACGAGCACTGACAAATTGTATCCCACATGTTGTTTGATTGACACACAAGTGATAGAATGGGAGAGTGGATAGTGCTCTCGACTCTCATGCGTAGATTTTAGGATCGAACCTGGGAAATGCATGCGCTACGTCATCATAATAAAATAGTTTTTGTTGTTGTTTTAACATCTGTTTGACAACTACATGAGCTTTTAGGCTCACAATTGTCGATAACTATAGGCTATTCGGGTCTATTTAATGAAAAAAAAAATAGAATAGAGATATACCAAATAAATAATAAGAGATTCATAAAATATATCAAGCCATAATATGCCACATTGTTTACATATAAAGATCTTTATTCAAATATATAAATTGTTCTGTGTTGATAAACTCAGCCAGCTACTTTTTTACATATAATTTCTCCAGGCTTTGAAAACATTCTCACACAAGGGACACTTGTTGCTGGAATGCATTTTTTGTAAGTAGCCTAAGTGTTACATACCTATGAGGAAAAATTACTTCTTTTCAGTAATTTATAGTATTTGATCTTGCCAAAAACGCATCTATGAGGTATTGTCAGTTTTGTTTCCTACCATGTCAGTTTAAGATTCGAAGCAGATTCGAAAGCTACGCCACCTTTCGAAATACTTGTGAAATGCACCGCTTGGTGTTTCGAATCACTTCATCACGTGACATGGGTGTTTCGAATCACATTTCGGAGCAGTGTTTCGAAACATTTACGCTTCGGGATCTCGACACAGTGTCGAAACGTCAGTTTCGCGGGAGCCATCCCTAGACTCCTTGCCTTTTTGTTTTTTTGCTGTTTTTTTCTTTCTTTTGTTCTTTTAGTTTGCCCACCAGTCTCATCCTCTCTCCTGCCTCTTTAGTCCAGTCGAGCCTCCCTGCCTCTTCAGTCCAGCCAGGCTTCTCTACCTCTACTCTTCAGCCCAGCCTCTCTGCCTTTTCACCTCAACGCTCGCCACCCGGGTCGGATACATGGTTCTCTGCTGACGCTGCCATACACTGGGGTTCCAGTTGGCCTTGTAGTCAGCACTGACTTTGTCTCCCAGAGCCTATCAGCTATCTACTCCATCTCTGCTGGCATTGTCGTACACTGGGGTTCCAGTTGGCCTTGTAGTCAGCTCTGAGGATCTGGGTTCTCCACCGGTCATCTGCCTGGTTGTTTCTGCCTATCCATCCAATCCTGGGCTGAGCTTTAAGAGACTTTTCATTGTTTTCCAACTTAATAATAAATTTGTGTTTTACCTGCAATTGAGTCTCTCTCTTGTTCCTGACAGTACGGTCTGACCAACATGGACTCAGCAGGTCAAGATCAGATTCGCCAAGCTCTCGCCCAGCAAGGTGCACTCTTAGGACAACAGACCACCCAGCTCGATGCTGCTCTACGAGAGGTAGTCCAACTCTCTTCCGGGGTGGTGGAGCTCAACATTCGGATCGAGGAGATCCAACGGGGCGCTGCTGCTAGTCCTGCATCCACGGAATCATCTGCTGTTTCTCGTCACGAGCCTGAACCCCATGCCAACAACCCGCCCGTTTATGATGGGGATCCTAATTCCTGTCGGGCATTTTTGTCTCAGTGCTCCTTAGTATTTGCTTTGCAACCTCGTCGCTACCCCACAGAGAGATCGAAGGTAGCTTATGAACTAACACTAGTGTCTGGCCGAGCTCGTGAGTGGGGAACTTCAGTTTGGGACTCTGAAGCCTCCTTTTGTAACTCTTTTGAGGGTTTTCGCTCTGAAATGATAAAACTGTTCGATCGCTCTAACAGAGGAGAGGAAGCAGCATCTCGTTTGACACGTCTGTCTCAGGGGCCTCGTTCTGTGACCGAGTATTCCATTACTTTCAAAACTTTGGCAGCCTCTTGTGAATGGAATGAGGCCGCTCTTCGTTCTCGTTACCTGGAGGGGCTGGCTGAATTCATCCAGGATGAGATCATGGGACTGGAGTTACCCAGCAGTCTGGATTCTATTATGGCCCTTGCACTGCGTGTTGAGACTCGTCTCTGTCGGCGTGAACACTGTCGCCGCCTCCATTCGTTTCAGATGGAGGTTGAGGATACCTCTCTGGTACCTGCGGTTTCACCAGCTACTTCCTCGCCGACAGCTCCTGAGCCCATGCAGGTGGGGCGACTTCGTCTAACTCCCCAGCAAAGACAAGACCGTTTGACTCGGGGGTTATGCCTGTACTGTGGGAAGGCTGGCCACATTGCTATTAGATGTCCAGTAAAAGCCCGGGTCCACCCGTAATTCAGGGAGTACTGGTGGGCCGTCTTCCTTCTTTTCCCTGTTCTCGGACTCATTTGGACGTTTCTCTCTTCTTTAAGGAGTCCAACCATCAAGTTCTGGCTCTGCTGGATTCCGGGGTGGAAGGAAACTTCATTGATTATGCCATAACTAAGCAGTGGGGTATACCCTTACTCCCCCTCTCATCACCTGTTCATGCCTGGTCCCTGGAGGGTCGTCTAATTTCTGTTATCACTCACTGCACTCCCCGGGTAGGTCTAGTTGTGTCGGGCAATCATCGTGAGGAAATTGAGTTGCTAGTGATGAAATCACCTCATGCCCCCATTATTTTGGGGCATCCCTGGATGAAGCAGCACAATCCTCACGTTGATTGGTCAGGCAATTCTATTTTGGCTTGGAGTCCGTCTTGCCATGGTTCATGTCTGGGTGCTGCCTCTTCTTCTGTGTCTTGTTCTTCTGTGTTTCAGGTAGAGGCTGCCGACGTATCTGGGGTGCCGGGGGAGTATTTGGATCTTCGTCTGGTTTTCTCCAAGTCTCGAGCCACATCTCTTCCTCCTCATCGGCCGTATGACTGTGCCATCAATCTCCTCCCAGGCACTTCTCCGCCTAAGGGTCGTTTATTTTCCCTGTCTGGTCCTGAAAGAGAGGCTATAGAGAAATACATTCAAGAATCTCTCAAAGCTGGTCTCATCCATCCCTCCTCATCTCCGGCGGGTGCAGGTTTCTTCTTCGTGAAGAAGAAGGATGGCTCCCTGCGGCCTTGCATTGATTATCGAGGTTTGAACGACATTACAGTTAAGAACAGGTACCCCCTACCTCTTATGTCTTCTGCCTTTGAACTCTTGCAGGGAGCACAGGTCTTCACCAAATTAGACCTCCGCAATGCTTATCATCTGGTTCGGATCCGGGAGGGAGATGAGTGGAAGACAGCTTTCAACACCCCTACGCGACATTTTGAATACCTGGTCCTTCCCTTCGGGCTTACTAATGCCCCCGCTGTCTTCCAGGCTCTGGTGAACAATGTGTTGAGAGACATGATCAATCAGTTTGTCTTTGTGTACCTGGATGATATTTTGATTTTTTCCCCATCTAAGCAGGTACACACTCAACATGTCCGCAGAGTCCTTCAACGGCTGCTGGAGAACCAGCTCTTTGTCAAGGCGGAGAAGTGTGAATTCCACAAAGAGTCAGTTTCGTTCCTGGGCCATATCATTGCGGTGGGAGAGATTAGACCCGATCCTGCTAAGGTAAGGGCCGTTGCCGAGTGGCCAGTCCCCGACTCTAGAAAGGCTCTGCAGCGATTCCTTGGCTTCGCCAACTTCTACCGGCGATTTATCAGGAACTTTGGTCAGGTAGCTGCACCCCTTACAGCACTCACCTCCTCTAAGGTTCAGTTTAAGTGGAATGATAGAGCTCAGGAGGCCTTTGATAAGCTTAAGTCCCGTTTTGTCACTGCTCCTGTGCTTTCTGTTCCAGATCCTGACCTCCAGTTCATTGTTGAGGTGGATGCTTCCAATGTCGGGGTAGGCGCGGTCTTATCTCAGCGTTCACCCAAAGATGGGAAGGTGCATCCGTGTGCCTTTTTCTCCCACCGGCTCAGCCCAGCCGAACGCAACTATGACATAGGGAATCGGGAGTTGTTGGCGGTCAGGTTGGCATTGGGTGAGTGGCGCCACTGGTTGGAGGGAGCAGTACAACCCTTCCTGGTCTGGACGGATCATAAGAATTTGGAATACATCCGTTCAGCCAGGAGGGTTAGTTCGCGGCAGGCCCGCTGGGCACTCTTCTTTGGCCGGTTTAACTTTTCCCTCTTGTATCGGTCAGGTCCCAAGAATGTTAAGCCTGATGCGCTCTCTCGTTTGTTCGAGCCTCCTGAGGGGGAGAGTCCGATTGAGACCATCCTCCCAGAGGGTGTGGTGGTGGGCTCTCTTTCTTGGGAGATTGAGAGGCGGGTCAGGGAGGCTGGTCGGGAGGTTGAAGTGCCGGGGGGGTGTCCAGCGGGTCAGTTATTTGTGCCGGAGGTGCTGCGACCTGATGTCCTCCGGTGGGGTCATGAGTCCAAGCTGGTCTGTCACCCAGGTGTTCGCAGAACGATGACTGCCATCCGTCAACAATTCTGGTGGCCTTCTATGCAGGTCGACGTCAGGCAGTTTGTGTTGGCTTGTTCTGTATGCACCCAGAACAAGAGTTCTAATCAGCCTCCCGTTGGTCTGCTCCAGCCCCTTTCCATTCCCTCTCGCCCATGGTCACATATTCATGGTCTTCCTGTTGACCTGGTTTCAGATAGGGGTCCCCAGTTTGTCTCACGGTTTTGGAAGGAGTTCTGTCGACAGATCGGGGCCTCTGCGAGTCTGTCGTCCGGTTTCCACCCTTAGACCAATGGGCAGTGTGAACGAGCCAACCAGGATCTCGAAAGAGTCCTTCACAGGAACCCAACGCTGCTGTTCCTTCTGCCTTTGCCTTTGTCCAGAGGTGTCGTCGCACCTGAAGAAGGGCGGAAAAGGTCCTGGCCCAGACCTCAAGACGGATCAAAGCAGCCGCTGACAGACATCGGCCCCAGCAACCCACCTATATCTGTGGTCAACGAGTATGGCTTTCCACTAAGGACTTGCCTCTCAGGGGCTCATCTCGTAAGCTAGCTCCTAAGTATATTGGGCCATACCGGATCACTAAGGTTCTCAGTCTGGTGACTGTCAAGCTCAAGCTTCCCCCTGTTCTTGGTCTGGTTCACCCTGTATTTCATGTGTCCAGGGTTAAACCTGTGTTGTCTTCCCCCCACAGTACTCCTGTCTCTGCCCCTGCTCCCCCTCCCCCACTCATGGTGGATGGCTCTTCTGCTTATACTGTACGGAGAATCCTTGCTGTGCGACGTCGTGGTAGGGGCTTTCAGTACCTGGTGGACTGGGAGGGTTACGGTCCTGAGGAGAGGCCATGGGTTCCAGGCTGTGACATCTTGGACCAGTCGTTGATCCTGGACTTCCGCCGGCATCATGGTCCTCTTTCTGGGATGTCTGGTGACGTTCCTGGGGGACGGGGTACTGTTAGGAATTTGGTCAGGTCAGCTCAGTCATGAAGCATGGCTGTGTGTTTGTTGTTTGTGGAGCACATGGTCTTTGTTTGACATGTGTTTGGTGTCTCGTTTGTTACTCCGCCCCCTCGTTGACCTTAATTCATTCACTCATCACCACACCTGTTCCCAATGATTAAACACCATTTTTATTCTCCTCATGTTTCCCTTTGTCTCTGTCAGACCGTGTTGTTCTCTTGTTCTCTTGTTCTAGCATTGCTGATCTTTAAGTCTAGTCTTCCTGTCTTATTGTTTGTTCAGGTTTATCTTTTGTTGATACTTTGATTTGGTTTAAGTGTAGTTTTTGTCCTTTGTTCTAGACTCCTTGCCTTTTTGTTTTTTTGCTGTTTTTTTCTTTCTTTTGTTCTTTTAGTTTGCCCACCAGTCTCATCCTCTCTCCTGCCTCTTCAGTCCAGTCGAGCCTCCCTGCCTCTTCAGTCCAGCCAGGCTTCTCTACCTCTACTCTTCAGCCCAGCCTCTCTGCCTCTTCACCTCAACGCTCGCCACCCGGGTCGGATACATGGTTCTCTGCTGACGCTGACGTACACTGGGGTTCCAGTTGGCCTTGTAGTCAGCACTGACTTTGTCTCCCAGAGCCTATCAGCTATCTACTCCATCTCTGCTGGCATTGTCGTACACTGGGGTTCCAGTTGGCCTTGTAGTCAGCTCTGAGGATCTGGGTTCTCCACCGGTCATCTGCCTGGTTGTTTCTGCCTATCCATCCAATCCTGGGCCGAGCTTTAAGAGACTTTTCATCAGAGGTGGGTAGTAACGAATTACATTTACTTCGTTACATGTACTTGAGTAAATTTTTTGTGTAACTAGTACTTTTAGAGTAAATTTAAGGACAGGTACTTTTACTCTTACTCAAGTACATTTCTAGTGAGAAAACTGTACTTTTACTTCGCTACATTCGGCGGCGTTACTGCGCTACTTTCAAATGGTAATAATTAATGAATATATATTTTTTAAAAAGTTTATAGCGCGTGTTCGAAAGTTTTGCGAGACAGGCTGCGTCACCCTTTAGCGCGCGCGACCGCGCGGTCACCCTTTAGCGCGCGCGCGACCGCGCGTAAATGATAGGAGAAGCAGATGAGAGCGCGTGTGCATTGTGCGAGATATCGGAGGCAGATCATGCATGGCGGCTTCAAGTTCGGTCTATGTTTTCACTCCAAGAGGTCAAAAAGAATAGTTTCATGATGCGATGCATGCTTTGTTCAATAAACGAGCTGACATCTCAGCGTACATGAATTCAAGCTCCAACCTGAAGTAAGTGTCTGTAATGTCTATTTGAACACTATTAATGGTCATTTCACACACTGTCCGAGTTCTTTTGCCATATGCACTCTTGTGCAAGCGATGACAAAATCTAGTGTAAGTTAAACCATACAAACAGTACGTTCATCTGCACATTTCCATATAATTTCCCCACAACTAAACAAAGTGAACAGCAAAATGTAAGGACGTCTTGCATTTATACACAAATCCGGACACCTCACTAATGTGTAGAAAATACATTCAAATAAAAACGGGATTGTATTTTATTTAAATCCTTTTTAAAGAATGAATGAATAAAAATAAATGAATAAAGTTTGATTTTAAAGAAACATGTATTATATATTATACTAAATGTAGAGTTGATTTGCACAAACAGATAAGTTCCATATGAAATTCTAAAATGATAATTTTTATTAAGGCCCTGTTTATGTTCAGTAATTGCACTTTAATGGCAATGAAAATAACCTATTCATATAAAAACATGATAACAAACAGACACACACATTCTTTTTTGTTTACTGTTTGCATGTTTAAAGGCAGATGCTGACAAGTTTGTGTTGTGAACATGAAAATAAATACATAGTTTACCGTCAGAAAAACATCTGTGTGTGTGTGTGTTTGAGATTTTTTCTCAAATGACACGTTATGTGATAATGTACCCATTGCAGGACTGAGATAGGCTGCTTTACTTGTATATAAGCAGAACAATGAGACTTTTAAGGAGAGGTTTGTAAAAACCCTCCAAGTAGTCTGAAATTCAGTGCTTCTGCGCTCCTTCTCTATCAGATCGGAAGTAACGAGTAACTAACTACTTGAGTAGTTTTTTCATCTAATACTTTTTTACTCTTACTCAAGTAAATAATTAGATTGATACTTTTACTTTTACTTGAGTACATTTTTGTAAAAGTACTTGTACTTTTACTTGAGTACAGATTTTGGGTACTCTACCCACCTCTGCTTTTCATTGTTTTCCAACTTAATAATAAATTTGTGTTTTACCTGCAATTGAGTCTCTCTCTTGTTCCTGACAATTACTTTATCTTTGTTTTAGTGGTTTGGAGTGATATCATAGCTGAACATTTTAAATGTGTGACCAAGTACTTGAGTAATTTTACTTGATTACTGTACTTAAGTATTATTTTTGGGGATTTTTACTTTACTTGAGTACAATTTAAAATCAGTACTTTTACTTTTACTTAATTACATTTTTTAAGAAAAAAAAGTACTTTTTACTCCTTTTTTACAGTCAAAACGTACTTATTTTTTAGAGATCACTTTATTCTATTTTCCCTTACTCTTACCAAACCAATTGAATTGTGCTGACGGCCAGTTTAATTTAAATGTTATTTATTTTCCTTGGCCGAGATACAGCGTTCCAATCCTCGAAATTCATATGGTCGTGGCTCAGGCACCTTAAGTTCGGGGTGTTTGCCCTTTGGGTCCCTTATCCTACCTGAGAGGGCCTTTTCAACGAGGCCAACCCCCGACTCTCTAACCCTTTCTGTGGCCGACTGTCTTCTGAATTTCAAACGTCTGTCGCTTTAAGTCCTAGGCATTCGCCCTTGGCGTCCCTTATCCTACCTGAGAGGGCCTTTCCAACGAGCCAACCCTGATGCTCTAACCCTTTCCCCGGCTGAGATACAGCGGTCATTCCCCTGATTTTCCCACGACCGTAGCTTGGATGACTTTGGGTCGCTTATACTCGAGGGGACTTAAGGTGCCCGAGCTACAGCCGTGGAAAAAATCGGGGAAAGGACCACCGTATTTCGGCCGGGGAAAGGGCTAGAGATTCGTGGCTGGCTTGTTGGAAAGGCCCTCTTGGGTAGGGTAAGGAACCCGAAGGGCGAACGCCCTGGACTTAAGGTGCCTGAGCTAAGGCCAAGGAAAAATCCGGGAAGGGTTGACCATATCTCGGCCCGAGAAAGGGCTAGAGACTCGCGAGTGGGCTCTTCGGATAAAGATTTTTTCGCTTCTTTGAAACCGACAACACATTAAGCCAGCAAAGAGTTGGATGGATATCTGGCCTGAGTTTCAGACACCAGGAAGTCTCTGCTCACGTTCCCTGCTATTTGCAGCCTCTCTATCAAGACTAAGACCTTGTTCACGCTGTCAGTCCAAATCTGATTTTGTTGCATGTCTGACTGGACAGACTCACTGTCCACATTGTGTATCACAACTGTTTAGATCCGATCTGTGCGTCCTGTAGGGTTTTGCCATTTTCTGGATTATCTGCACTGTTTCTATGGCAATGACGTCACACTGGCACAACAATCGTGTTTACATTTTTCGTGACGCAACAGCATGACGTAACCGAAAAGCTACAAAATATGATCAGAGTGGTCAGACTTAAATGTATTTCTGGAAATGTGATTTGAAAAGTATTTCAAACCACCTCTGGATATAGCTTGAAACAGAAAAGAAAAAAAAACAGATTTCATGTGGTTTTTAGCCGTTCACACATTCTAAATGTGGTTGGGTTCCAATCGAATATGAACCAAAAACAGATTTGGACTGACAGTGTGAACAAGAACTAACACAACTCTTTCTGCACTGGCTGTCTGTGAGATGCTTGATACTCAATTTTGAAAAAAATTCTGCTTCTGCTTTAGTTAAATTCGAGGTTTCACATGAGTAGCATGTTGCATACTGAAATTAGGTAGTTTTATAGTTTGATAATGAAATACAATTAAATACAAACAGTTGTAAAGCAGGATAAAACCCTGTATGTTGTGCATTCACTTCATGTTTTTGGAGATTAAAACAAGCTTAAACAAGAATCTCTAGTTTAAAGGGACACAAGGCAGCATTTTTATGTTAATAAATCATCTTCGTAAGTCGGTATATGGTTAAATGACTCATTACATGACGAATGAAGACTCTCTCGCCCGCCCCTACCGTCTGTAGGAAGAATACCCCACTTGCAAGTTCGCTGTATCCGACCCGGTGTCCTTCAGTCTCGTATAGTCTTAGATATAGAACGCATTTACTCCCAGACACTAGGGGGAGCTAGTAGAGAAATAATACTCAGACTTGCCTTGTGTGCCTTTAAATTTTTCCTGTTACTTTTACTTTTTTAATACTCAAGTACAATATTAATGTGGTACTTTTTACTTTTACTCAAGTATGATTCTGGCCAGATACTTTTACTTTTAATTGAGTAAAATTTACACTCAGTACTTGCACTCTAAAAAAACAAACGGTGCTATATAGCACCAAAACTGCTGCTTTGGATCGTAACCATAGAAGAACCATTTTTAGTGCCATATAGCACCGGTGAAGCACCTGTGTAGCACCTGTGTAGAACCATATGCACCGTTTGTTTTTAGAGTGTGTACTTTCACTTGAGTAACATTTTTGAGTACTTTTTACACCTCTGTGTGTGACCCCGCCTGTGAAAACCAGTCCAAAATCAAAAAATAAAATTCTGAGAAAATGAGCATCACAGTTGAGTTTCACACACTGTAAAAAAATCTTTGCTGCCTTAAAGTATTTTGTTTAATCAACTTAAATGTACAAGTAATTTTAACCTAAAATTATTTATCTTGACAAGAGATTGGTTGTTATAATTAATAAAATATAGTTTTAAAATTATATTATTATTATTATTTTTTTATTTATTTTTTTATTTAAATTTTTATTCCAGGCAGTAAACAATATGGTAAATCATATAGTGCAAAAAAACAACAAAAAAAACACGACAAAAAAGAAGAAAAAATAACAATCAAACAAATATACAATATTCAAATATACAGATATAATAATCATATTCTGCCTGAAAGGGAGTGGGAAGAAGACAACTTATTTAATCCCACCCCTACGTCACCATTTGTAATTAATATTTAGGCTTCATATTTACTGTGCTCTCAGATTGATTAAAAAAAATAAAAAAAAATAAAAAATATCACCGTGGCATTACCACAATAACAAATTAGTTTATATAACATCAATTGTTACCAACAAAATAATAAACGTACAATCCAAACCATGATTAACGGATAATATCCAACGATAATAATAGACAATATATCAACAATGATAAAAGACAATATACTAATGATGGTAAATGATACTGAGCACATGTTAACACTATAAGACACATAACACAATATAATAGAAGTAAACAATGCCAACAATGTAATGGACAATATAGCAACGATGGTAAGGAAACACTGAGCACATGTTCACACTATGAGACAGACTACAACAGCAATCTAAGGTAAAGACCCTCATCTCTATATTTTAACCAGACCCAGTGTTTATATAAGAATTTGAATTGATGAATAGTTTTGCATTGCTTTAATAGCAAGTCCAGTCTGTTCCAAAGTTTCACTCCACATACTGACACACAGTGACATTTACGTGTGGTTTGGGCTCTCGGTATGGAAACATGTCCAAAACCTCTCAAATTATGAGTTCACACTGGAGTTTTAAAAAAACGTTGTAAGTTAGGGGGTAATAATTTATTAAATGCTTTGTATAAGACCATTGCTGTATTATATTGTACAAGATCATCAATTTTTAACAACTTTGACTGCGTAAACAGATTGTGAGTATGTTCTATAAAACCAACCTTGTTAATGATCCTCACAGCTCTTTTCTGCAATATAATCAAAGGGTTTATTGTGTTCTGATAAGTATTTCCCCACACTTCAACACAATAAGTAAAATACGGTAATACCAAGGTACAATATAAAATACGGAGTGCATTTTTATCAAGATAGCGTTTTGCTTTATTTATAATTGATAGGCTTTTAGAGATTTTTGTTTTTATATATCTTACATGGGGTTTCCATGACAATTTACTATCAATTATTACTCCTAAAAATTTATTCTCATTCACTATATCAATTTGGGTACCATCAATACATATTTTCTGTTCATACATTTTTCTGCAACTCCCAAACATCATTACCTTAGTTTTATTTATGTTCAGGGATAATTTATTTGCATCCATCCACTTTTTTATTATCTTTAGTTCCCTGTTTACCGTATTTACGAGCTCATTATAATCATCATTACTATAAAATATATTTGTGTCGTCTGCAAATAAAATTAATTTAAGTACCTTTGATACGTCAAACATATCATTTATGTACACATTGAACAATTTTGGCCCCAATACTGACCCCTGGGGTACACCACAAGAAATGCCAAGAGTATCTGATAAATACTGACCCATTTTAACAAACTGTGACCTTCCAGTTAAATAACTTTTTAACCAATTTCCAGCCAGCCCCCTAATTCCATATCTTTCCATCTTTGTTAATAGAATTGAGTGATCAATAGTGTCAAAGGCTTTTTTTAGATCAATAAAAATACCAACTGCATACTTCTTTTGCTCCAATGCATTAGTGACTTCTTCAATAGCTTCAATTATTGCCATAGAGGTAGTTCTCTTTGTCCTAAAGCCATACTGACCATCATTAATTACATGATGTTTCTCGAGAAACTCTTCAATTCTAGAATTGAAGAGTTTCTCTAGAATTTTTGAGAATTGGGGCAAGAGAGAGATTGGTCTGTAATTAGTAAAAGCGTGTGCATTATCATTTTTAAAAAGTGGAATTACTTTTGCAATTTTCATTTTGCTTGGGAAACAGCCAGTCTGGAATGACAAATTACAAATATAAGTTAAGGGTTTTACAATATTCAATATAACTTTTTTAATCAATGTCATGCTGATATCATGACAGTCAGTGGAGGACTTACACAATTAAGGACACTGCAAAGACAACATGTTTGGTCATGTTAAATTACACTGTAAAACAGAAAAAAATTGCTTCCTATAGACATTTTCATCGGGCGCACGTGCGGTGACGCTATAAGCGTCTGGTCTGAACTTTACTTCTGGTTTAATGGTTTAATGGTCTGACTAGTTGCTGAAACTGAACTCCTAAACAAATACCTCGTCGAAAATAACAAATGTTTTGGGTTCCTATGTAATCTATGTGTTGTTTATTTAGCTTGTTATATAAATAAACTACTTTAAAAGGACTTTGTTGTTATTTATTCTTCACAGAGTTTACCGGAAGTTACGTGATAATCACGAAGCCGCGTGTTTATGTTGTTATTGCTGAAACCGTCTAAATCTGTGAGGCAAATCAGAAGATGCAAATAAATATTGTTTAACCTTCAAGTTAACTGAAGGAAAAAAACATTTTGATTTCCATGGAAACAAAGGCAAAAAATGGAAAAAGCAGGTTAAATTCGTTCAACCATGTAAACACAATTTGTTTATTCTAAATATGTTTTCCTAAAAACGTGTCACTGAGGAGATCCATTTACATGTATAGGTTTACGCATTTAGATAAAGCTTTTATCCAAAGCATCTTGTATGAGGTTTTTAAAAATAAATTTCAGTTTCCATTTTAAACTTTTAAAAATGTTTATTTTTGAATTGGTAGATTACACGTACTCTTCATTTACAATATTCTGCATGTCATATTAATTACATGTAACCACGTGGGCACCACATTTACTTATACAGTATAGTTCAAATTATTTTGAACCACAACCCCATAACTGTAGATAAACATTTTGTATATTAGTTATTTCAGCCCTGATCAAACACACCTGAGAAAGCTAATCAATGTCTTGAGAAATATCAGAAAATTGCAGGCAGGTGAGTTTGATCAGAGTTAGAACTAAACTTTGTAGGAAAGTGGATCTTGAGGGTTAACGTTGAGAACCTCTGCACTAAGCATTGCTAGCTCAAAACATTGCTAGTGCACATTACATTGCATTGATATATTTTAATGGCAATGTTCCAACAATATAAAGCTTGTGCAATGCAAAAGTGGAGGAATATAATCATTTTGGGCTGTTTTGCAGCCCATTGCTGTTTTTGTCCTTGCATGTTTGGTTGTAAACTTTGGATTAGGGATGCACCGATACCACTTTTTCTATTTCCGTTCTGATTCCGATACCATAATTCTGAGTATCAGAATACTACTGCCGATCCGATACTACTGCAGTGTATTTTTTTAAACAATTCAAATTGCACGTACACACACACACACACACACACACACACACACACACACACACACACACACACACACACACACACACACACACACAATGTTAAATGTGTTTAGTGCTTTCTGCTACATCTATTATAATTTTAAATGTAAAAAACAATAATTTAAAATGATTTACAAGTTACAAGAAAATTTGTAATTATTAATCATGGCAGTGTTTAGGAGAACATAGGTACGTTTGTTCAAATAGTATGCTAAAAATATTTTATTAATTGTGCAAAACTGTCACAGTAAAAAGCTTTAGTGTGCAGATGGTTATGTTGGGAATTATGCGCTTGACCGGGCCTTTTAAGCACATCCCCGGTGCAGAATTGATGCACCTAAATATATAGTGCATAAAAATGTTTATGGTGCTTTTATAATATTTTCTCCTTTTAATAGCTTGTCAGTAACAACCACGGGTAACGCACAGTATAGGAATTGGATCTGTCCTGTTAGTCCGATATCCGATCCAGCCAAAAAACCCAGATCAGCCCTGATACTGATCCAGAATATCAGATTGGTGCATCCCTACTTTGGATTGATTGGGTAGTGATTATATATTTTTTCCTCTGCAACAATGTGGGTAGATAATGTGCTTCAGTCTGTTTATTTAAATTTTTAAATAATGTTTTTGTCAATTTCCAACTGGCAGAGAGTAGTTCTATATTGTACTTCATTCCATAATTGTAACTATATACAGACTACCGCGTTTTCTCATCAGTTGCTGTTGTATTTCTGGGTGATTGCTACGGTGCCCTTTGTGGTTGTTACCAGGATAACACAAACCAGATGCAGGCAGATGTAAAAAAAAATGTTTATTAAAATAACAGCCAAGTAAATAAGTATTATTGTTCAGGTATGCAGATGAAGACCTCGGAGGTAAGTTTCCACACATGTCTCATTATAGGGAATGGGTGACAGCTGGCGGTAATCAGTATTGGGTGATTGGGATTGTTGCGGGTGAGTTGGGGTGATTCCGTGAAAGTACCCCCCTTTGCGGTCCACTTCTGAGGACTGGCGATGAGGTGGGTGCCCTCTACTGTGTGGAGCAGGTTTTTCAGGATGAGCGTTGTGGTAGGTGGGCAGTCTGGATCTCGTGAAACCCATGATTCACCAGATTCTCTAGTAACCAACCTCGAAGCCTGAAGTCAAGAATGTTAGCACAGTGTAGATTCCTCCATCATCCTCCACTGAAGGAAAGGGTGGTACTTCACTATCACTAGGCTCCATGGGAGAATGAGATACAGGTGAGTGATGTGGCTTAAAATGGGAAACATGAAAAACTGGGTGAATAAGGTAGTGGGCTGGAAGTTCAAGTTAGAACGTTACTGGATTGATCTTGATGATTTTAAAAGGACCAATGCATGGGATTTAGCTTTTTGCATAGGTGAAGTAGTCTGGTGTTTTGGTAGATAACCATACCTTCTGTCCAGGGTGTGATGTATGTCTGAATGTTACTTGTGTCTTTGTATTGCTCTTTGTAGGTGGTGATGAACTGAGTCCCAGACCCTTTCACTCTCCTGGTAAGTGACAGAGGGGACGTCAAACGGCTCACCTGACCAAGGAAACATGGGTGGCTGGTAACAGAGTATGCCCTGAAATGGGAAAAGACCAGTTACTTGTTGACCGATGGAGTTTTGTGCGTACTTTGCTCTTGGGAGGAACTGGTTCCAGGAGTTCTGGTGGTTGTGGCAGAAGGTTTGGAGGAAACAACAATCTCTTGGATCTTACTATCTGTATGTCCATTAGAGTGATAGCCTGAGGAGAGACTTATGGTCACATCTAGGAGTTTAAAAGAATGATTCCCATTCTCAAGAGATGAATTAAGGTCCTCTATTAGAGAGAATATCTTTTGGAATCCCAAAGTTTCTAAAGACATAGGTGAACAGCAGTTCTGCAGTTCTTCATGGCAGTGGACAATCCTTTGAGAGGGATAAGATGACCAGAAATGATCAACAACCACTAAAATACAGGCATTACCTCTGGATGGTAGATCAGTGACAAAATCCACTCCTAGATGTGACCTGGGATGATTGGGTATAGGCAGAGGGAGGAGTTTGCCAGATGGTAGATGGGGAGGGGTATTGGAGATGGCACATTCCTGACATCCATTCACGAACCTTCTGATGTCAATGGCCATAATGTTATTGGACATGGCCACCAGAAATTTTAGGAGTGAAAGAAATTGATTGGCCCCGGGGTGATACGTGCCAACAGAGGTGTGAGCTTTAGTGGAATATGGTGATCTGGTGGAACAAAAAGATGATCAGGAGGATAAACCGTCAAAGTATTTTCCGAAATAGCCTGGATGAAACCTTCTTATTCCATTTTGATAGGACTTAGGAAGACTAGAGAATCTAAGATGGGTTCAGACTGTTTATTGTCTTCGTCTGGGAAGTGGAAATAGGAGAGGGCATCAACCTTTCCATTCTTAGAACCAGGAGATAAGAAATGGTCAAATTAAACCTTATGACGAATAGATCTCATTAAGCTAGCTTTCAATTTTGGTGCCTATTGGACCAAGAAAAGACAGAATGCGACTTTAGGGCGCATTTGTATGGAAGACAACAACTCCCACAATGCACCACAATGCACAGCTCTGCAAGCCACTCCCACAAATCCAGAACACCACCTACTAGGCTAGCTCTAGGGGCTAGCCATCACATTCATTTCACAAAAAACTTCTAGTGAAGAGGTAGTAGGCGAATTCATTAGTGAATGTGTCCATAGGCGCACAGCAAGAGTACAGGCACCACCAGTCCCTCCTGATGATATCATTCATCGGCACAACCCTACTTCATGCATGAAATTCTGGAATATGGAGCAGGCGTTGACTAGACCATAAGGCATTAGGCAATATTTGAAGTGGCCGGTAGGGGTCACAAAAGCTGTTTTCCATTTGTTCCCCTCATGTATCTGAATCAGGTTATAGGCACTGTGGAGGTCCAGATTAGTGAAGATCCTGGCTCCTCACAGCTGCTCTAGGGGTGCTGGCACAAAAAGGGAGACACACGCTGAGGGAGACACACGCTGTTAGTTTGAAAAAACCCCTTTGCAAAAATGTCTGAGGATAACATGTCAGCCGCGTCCCTGTAGTTGCTGAATAATGCTGAATAAAGTCGTACATTTTTATATTTATATTTTTTAGATTTTTGGACCAAAATGTATTTGGAGAACAACGTGGATGTGTGTGTGTGTGTTAGCCGGTTGGTGTGACAAAGCGGACGTGTGCACCCGCACCGCCTCAGCGGGGTAAACTGAGAAAATATGTGTGTATGAATGCTGTGCTAACCGACAGAGACGGGCCGCTCTGTCACAAATACAAGAAATTTAGAAGAAAATCTTGAACTTTAGTCAACAACATATACTGTGGTTTCAGGTTATGGTTTAAGTTAATTGTAAGTATATCCAACACATGTCCTCATGTCATTTCATACCTATTTGGATGTTAAATGGACTGCATTTATATAGCGTTTTTAACAGACTTATGTCCATCCAAAGCACTTTCCAAGTTGCCTCACATTTACCCATTCACTCATTCATTCATAAACAGATGGCGGTGTCAGACATGCAAGGTGCCATCCAGCTCATTGGGAGCAGCTGGGTTTATGTGTTTTGGGGTTATGTGTCACCTCGACACTTGGTCAGGTGGAGCCAGGGATTGAACCACCAACCTTCCGATTTGTAGACAACCTACATAAACCATGTCGGTGTGTCTTTCTGTACGATTTGCTTTCGCCCCTACTTAAATGGTATATAAAAGTTTCATAATATACATTGTAAAAAATAAATTATTTAAGTTAAATTTTCTAAGTTTCAGGGATATAATTAAATATTTGGTGTTACCAATTGAAGTTATTTTGTAAAGTTTTTTTAAGTAGAGCAGTTTTTATTTTGTACAGTAGGTAAATAAAATGCCATAAAATGTAAATAAAATGAACAATAGCACTGGAAGAAATTGTGAAGTATCTACAAGATTGCAGTCACACCATTACATGAAAGTGATATTACAGTTTTTCTCCATTGGTTTGGCTCATTTCTTGAAACAGAAATTACATTCTCAAAACAACATGGACAAACCTCCAAACCACTTGGCAAGTGTTCACAACAGAATTGAATTTCTCATTCATTTCATCAAATTGCAAATATCTAAGTACATGTCTCAATAGCTCAGTACATCTTTGCAACTGATTAAGTACAGGTAGCCTTCATTTAGCACAATTTCCAAGTGAATAGATCTTGTTGATCTAAACTGATTGGTTGATTCTCAGTCTAATGGTTGTTCACTCCAAAATGTGTCAGCGTCATTTCATTGTATAAGTCATCACATGCACAATAGTCTGTTCAATTGGCAAAATTAGTCAAGAAAATAATACCATGAATAACATATATGAATGCTTTGAACATTTGATAAATTTATTACAGCAATTGACAGTCAGGTAAAACTAAAACTTGACTAACAAAGTAGGAGTTTACGCTTTTGTAGAGATGGCATTGTAAGGAAACGAGGCCCCTCACATCCTCGTGTTTGTGGATGAAGCTGCCTTCAACCTGGCCAAGGGATGAAGAGGTGGCCATAAAATTATTGCCCACCGGGCCAAGGTGGATGTCCGAGGCCAGTGAGGGGGCAATATTACTATGTTTGATGCCATATCTGAGAATGGTGTGGCCACTCACATCCCCAGTCTTGGCCCATACTATACACAGATGCTCCTCATCTTCTTGGACCGCCTTCATTTTGATTTGATCCCTCAAAATGAGAAAGGTCTTGTCGGGCCTCACCTACCACAATATGTCATCGTGGGACAATGTGAATTTCTACAGTGGCCTGCTAATCAGGGACTGGTTCACTACTCATCCAAGGATGGTCATGGTGTTCCTACCACCTTACTCTCCTTTCCTCAATCCTATTGAGTTTTTCTCCTCTAGGAGGTGGAGATATATGAGCATAGGGCTCAAAATCAAAGGTCCCTGCTCCATGATGAACGCTGCGTGTTAGGATATTACAGGAGATCAGTGTAGGGGATGGTTGCGACAGGCACGCCGTTTTGTTCACTCGTTGCATCGCAAGGGAGAATACAGTTTTTCTCAGTCGCTTTGGTGCATTTTTCACATCACTATTTACATTTGCACAACAGTTAGTTCAACCTCCAAAACATTTAGTCATTTGTGCACATCATAGTAGCAGTTTCTCATTCTTTCAAACAAATTGCAAATGCTTTTGGACATGCATCAATTGCTTTCATACAATTCTCTGCTGTTTTATAACATTATCATTTGCTTATGTCATGTCAGTCAAAATTAACTATACTTGTTAATGCTGAATAGTCATTCCATATAAAACTAATAGTCCTCATTGCATTGCTTGAGTCATTACATACAAAATTGTTGAACTAGTTGTCAAAATCATTTTTTTTAAATCATTTTCCCCCCAAACATGTCTCCTAAATTGAGCATTTTTTGAAATTATGTGGCCAGACAGAGATGAATGTCTGGATGTGCATGAATGATTGCAGTACTATGTTGTATGTTCAGTTCCAATATGTACTGCAATATTGTTTACAGTTGTGCACAGCTCTATCCAAAGGGAGTTTCTGTTTGTTGTAAATAAGGGTGTTTTTTTCTTTTGCACAATCCTGTGAACAAATTAGAATCGCAAAGAACATGCAGTAAAAATGTGAAACGTACATACAGTATTCAGTGTCTTATACCCAGTTACATCACTAAATACAGTAATGTCTAACTGTACTGTATTTTTCAAATTGCTGTGCAAATAGTATATAGTGCTGTCTTGAGTATTTTCAGGTAGTGTCAACAAGATCTGATTTTTTTTTGCAATGGAAAACATTTATAATAATAATAATAATAATAATAATAATAAGTTTATTTTATATAGCGCCTTTCTCAAACCCAAGGTCGCTTTACATTGAAATAGAAACACACAGTCAGATAAACATTACACATGAAACAAAGAAATTGAATACAACTAACAAAACAACAAACATTTAGTTAACATACTATGAAATGTGTGGAGAGAAGTGTTCGTTAAACAGAAATGTCTTGAGATGGGTTTTAAAGAAAGGAAGAGAAGTACTGTCACGTAGAGGTTGTGGGAGGGAGTTCCAGAGTTTTGGTGCCTGGGCGCTGAAAGACCTACCACCAACGGTGGAAAGTCTAGTGCGGGGAATGAGAAGGAGGTTTTGGTCAGATGATCTGAGCAAGCGGGGGGAGTGTAAGAAGTTAAGAGGTTGCAAATGTATGGAGGAGCAAGGTTATGGAGGGCTTTGAAGGTGAGTAGTAGTACTTTGTATGTGATCCGGGATGAAACTGGTAGCCAGTGAAGCTGATGGAGAATGGGGGTGATATGGGCAGATCTTTTTGTATGTGTAAGTAGCCTGGCTGCAGAGTTTTGAATATATTGCAATCTTTGAAAGGATTTGGTGGGGAGACCGAGGAAAAGTGAGTTACAGTAGTCTAAGCGGGACATGACGAAGGAGTGAACCAGGGTCTGTGCATCACTGACAGGAAGGAAGGGTCGAAGGCGGGCAATGTTACGGAGGTGAAAGAAGGCAGTTTTTGTGACTGATTTGATATGATGGTCAAAACTGAGAGTGGAGTCAAATGTAACCCAAGGTTTTTGACAGTCGCGGTAGAGTGAACAGGTGAATCATCAATATTAAGGGTGAAGGTGTATGGTTTGGTGAGCATGCTTTTAGGGCCAACCAGCAGAATTTCAGTTTTATCTGTGTTAAGTTTAAGAAAGTTGTTTTGCATCCATGTTTTTAAATCAGAAAGACAGTCAGTGAGTGAGTGCGAGGGGGGATCAGAGGGTGAAGTGGTGGTAAGATACAGTTGAATGTCATCTGCATACCAGTGGAAATTTAGACCGTGGCTGCGAATAATCTGACCAATAGGGAAGATGTATATGAGAAAAAGGAGTGGCCCGAGAACAGAACCCTGAGGGACACCACGAGTGACTGAGGACTGGGAAGACTTATGTGAACCAAGTGCAACAAATTGCTTCCTGTTTGTGAGGTATGATTGGAACCAATTTAGGGCTTTGCCAGAAACACCAATAGCAGACAGACGGGAGATTAAGACATTGTGATTTATTGTGTCAAATGCAGCACTAAGATCGAGAAGGATGAGAATATTAAGTGAGCCGGAGTCCACAGACAGAAGAAGATCGTTGACTATGCGTAGTAGGGCAGTCTCTGTGCTATGAAACGGGCGGAAACCAGATTGAAAAGGCTCATACAGGTTGTGATGGTGTAGAAAAGTGTGAAGTTGTGATGCCACCACTTTTTCTAATACCTTAGCCAGAAAGGGGAGGTTGGAGATAGGACGGTAGTTTAGCAGTGATGTAGGGTCAGAATTTGTTTTTTTGAGAATGGGTGTAATTACAGCGGTTTTGAGTGCAGCAGGGACATTACCAGAAGTGAGACAGGCATTTATAATCAGAGTAATGGGTTCAGCTAGGGATATGACACAGGCCTTTAGTAAAGGGGTGGGGACAGGATCGAGCTGACAGGTTGAAGAGTTAGACTTAACAATGATGTCGGTGATAGTGGTAGAGTCAATAGCTGTAAATTGGGAGAGCTGTGGGCCCAAGGGCGGAGGAGTAGTTTGTGAGCTGACATGGGTGCTAAAGGTGTTATAAATTTGGGTGATTTTGTCATCAAAGAACTGTAAGAAAACCTGGCATTGTTCAGGGATTTTAGAGCATGCAATGACAGGGGGTTTCAGAAGTTTGTCTACAGTCCTAAATAAGGTTTTTGGCCTGGACAGGGAGGAGGTGATGAGTGATGAGTAGTAGTTTGAGCGGGCAGTGTTGAGGGCATCCCTATAGGTTTGGGTATGTTCAGTGTAGAGCAAAGAATGGATTGTAAGGCCAGTTTTTTTATATAGCCGTTCAAGACGGCGGCCATTTGCCTTTAGATGCCTGAGCTCAGGGGTAAACCAGGGACACCTACGGTTTATTGGGACAAGCCTAGACCTGACAGGGGCTAAGCCATCAAGCAGGCTGTTCAGGGAGTCATTATACATTTTAACCAGGTTATCCGGGGATGAGTTCTCATCCAGGGCAGATAATGGTGAGGCCTGTATGGAGGCAGCTAGCATACTGTTGTCCATTGACCTGATATTACGACCAGTAATAGTTGTTTTCTCAGAGGAGGTTGAAGTTTTGACAGAATGAAAACAGCATTCAATTAACTTATGGTCAGATATACCAGAGAGGGAACCAGAAACAGAGATGTCATTAATGCCAGAGGAGCAGAGCAGATCGAGAGTGTGGCCATGGTTATGGGTAGGAAAATCAACATGCTGATGTCACAAGGTGACGATCTTTTTGGGGCGGAACCAAAAGTTGGGAAAGTTTGGTTCCGCCCGGATGTTTCCGCCCAGACCAGAGAAAGGAAACACCAGACATCCGGCAGCTTCGCGAAGGGCTGTAATCAGTCGATTAAGCACAGCTGTGTGTAGTTAAGGAGATCGCCGGGTGATTGGACAACTGGAGTACACGGAGGAGTATTTAAAGAGCAGTTAAATCGCAGTTCGGGCACGAGAGGGGATCGACGCGGGGAAAGCTCCTCTGCCTAGGGCAGGAAAAGTAAATACGCACCTTTTGAAGAGCCCGCAGGCTCTGTTGATCCGGGCTGCGCTTGGAGCGCGCGGAGAGAAGACAGGAGCTGCCTGGGGCGAAAGAAAGGCGATACGTGGGTGGAGAAAAGGAGCACCCCGAAGAGAGCAGTGTGCTGTCCCGAGTTTAGTGTGTGCTGAGGAACGGAGCTGTGCTCGTTGATAGACGTGGTGGCTGTCTACATTTTCTCTCTCTCTCTCGTTGTAGTCTGCGGTGGACATGCTGGAGTAAAAGGAAAATCCTATGGGTAGAAGAAACCTTGGTCCAAGCAGCACCTTTAAAGGAGTAAAGCAGGAAGAAAACCGACTTTTGTTTTGCAACGTAAACAAAGGCAAACCGCTGTGAGTATCAACTCTGGTGTGGAGCAACTTGTAAAAATTAGCCTGTGAAATTGTTGGATACCTCCAGGAGAAGGAGGGCGGCCCTACCCCTGAAACAGCGTGGTGGGTGAGCCGCAGAAGCGTCCATCCAAGCAGCCACAGCAACGAACTACTATTCAGGTCGTATTTCCATCGCCCTTATTTCAGCCCAAGTGAAGTGGAGGACACCGGGCGTTTCCTTTGTGGTGTACACTGATACCCAGATAGCAAAGTTTCTGGCACAAATCTGGCTTACATTGGGCATTTATGGCTAAATTTAGGCTCTCTTTTGTTCACACCTTTGTGTGAAACAGCTTTCGGGGGAGTTGTGGGGTGAGGCTAGCCAGCCAAAAGCAAAAGGTACATTTTTGGCTGAGTCCTGGCTTGAGTGTGGTCTGCCAGAAAATAGTAAATATCTGGCAGAGTTCTGGCTAAGGTTTGGTTGGCCAAAGAGTAAAAAAACACACCAAAAAGTTTTTGTAAATGTAAAAAGTCTAAATTAAATGGCTTTGTCATGTCAAAAACCATTGACAATATTTATTTATTAAATAGCAGACACTTTTCAAAACCTATTTATATAAAATCATATTTACAATTGATAAAAACATCAAAGTTAATATTTAAGGCAATAATAAATATGTTTATCCTTATTGAAAGACAAAATGTAGAAAATGTTATTTTGGGCAGTTAATCCAAAGGGGTCAATGTGCAATATACAAACAATGCAATAAACAGATAAATGAATAATGCAGTCTGTTCTAATATACATCAAACTAAAGTATTTTAAGTATGTGTGCTTGTTTAAGTCTTTTTAGTTTTGTATTTTATTTTTTATAAATAAATAAGACTTTACATTAAATTGTGTTTAAATTTAAAAATACGACTTACTAATACTTATATTTATTGGTGCACTTTCGTTCCTAAACAATGACATATATTGCAATGGATCTTGGAAATAGTAGTCATTTAACCTCAGGAGCGTTCAATACGCCGTGGAAAATGGACTACCTTTCCCATAATGCAACTGGTCATGATCAGGAACTTCCGCGAATTTCAAACCCCCACTGTGTACTGGACGAAGGACACGCGATCTTTTGTCTTGTGGAGTTTTATATAACACAGTAAGGTAAGTTATTAAGATACTTTTCTTTTTTTTTTAAATCTACGTAGATTGCACTTATTGTTCTACAGCGCGATACCCAGTTGGTTTTCCTTTTTGTTTGTTATTCTTTTCTGTGATGTATTTTCGTGTAAGTGCAAGTATTTTATCATCAGTCGCCATTTAACGTAGATAACGTTAAACATGCGTGTTTTTACAGTAAGAGAAGCAACATGCATGACGGGGATGATAAAATAATCAATAAGAAGTTTGAATCTTTAAAAATAAATGAATGCTGAACCCCAAAGAAGCCAACCAAAGATGAGATGTTTTCTGTACCAAACCACAAATCACCATTTGCTGGTAATCATAACAGATAGCCAAGTGACTCATTCCTACTATTTATATCTTAGTAAAACAATGTTTTTGATATTCTAGAAAGGCATGTATTCAAGTTTTAGCTTAATAAAGATGGTTTACTATGATCTCTTATTCTCTTCAGTCCTGGTCAGTGCAGTTTACAAGATTGTGTTGTTAAAAGGCCAGATTTATTTGCTTTATTTTATGGTGTAACATAACCAACCCCTGCTTGAAGAATAACCACATGCTTTTGTAAAGGAATTTAATACGCAAGAGTCATGCATTTTGTATGTGTTTGTTTTAATCTTTTATTTTACAGTATAAAGTTTAATTATATTTGCGTTTTGTTTGCAGAAGTCATGTACCACACTTTGTCAACAATAAATGTTGTTTCTGCAATCTGGATAAAGAATAATGTGAGTAAAGAATAATAATGAGGTTAATACACTTAATTTAAAAACTTAACCGTTTAAATAATAAACAAATGTGTATGTGTTAAGATGTTTGACTCCTCTATTTAATAGATATTACTGCCTCTTGGAGAACAGCCGACCGTACTTCAGACAGAGACAAAGACGTGAGGACATCCAGTGCTTTTGTAAAGGAATTTTATACCCAAGAGTTATAAATGTTGTCTTTATTGTTTGTCTTAATCTTTTATTTGACATTTTAACAATATAAAGTTTACTTGTACTTGTTTTTTGTTTCTAGAAGTCATGTACCACACTTTGTCAACAATGCATGTTGTTCCTGCAATCTGGATGAAGAATAATGTGAGTTTAATACTTCATTTAAAATGTAATAGTTTAAGTATTAAACAAATGTGTATCTGATCAGATGTTTGACTCCTTTATTTAATAGATATTACTGCCTCTTGGGAAAACAGCAGACTGTACTCCAGACAGAGACAAAGACCTGAAGACATCCATTGCTTTTGTAAAGGAATTTTATACCTAAGAGTTATAAATGTTGTCTTTATTGCTTGTCTTAATCTTTTATTTGACCTTTTTACAATATAAACTTTACTTATACTTGTTTTTTGTTTGCAGAAGTCCTATACCAGACTATGTTGTTCCAGCTGTCTGGGTAATGACTGATGTGAGTTTTAACTTCGTTAAAAAATGTATCAGTTTAAAAGAGTAAACAAATGTGTGTGATTTGATTTTTGACTTCTGTATTTGATAGACATTACTACCTCTTGGAGAACAGCAAACCATTCTCCAGACAGAGACAAAGACATGGACATCAAAACAGAAAATAAAGTAAGATGATGTATATTATATTCATTATTTATCTTTGTGCAGTTTGATTTGATGAATTACATTATTGTCTATATCTAATTTGTTAAGTCTCTTATTAGGGTAATTTGTCTAATATTCATATAAGTTACAAAAGCACAAGTTTTGGCTTAAAAGTGACACCATGTTTTAAAAATGTTCCAGGTACTTGATCTTGGATTGTTTGGGGTGAGCGCTGGCAAATAATGAAGCAGGAAATGAAAATGGTAATAATTGGTAATTTAGAAATCCTTCTGGAACTCTGAAATCTGCAAACATATCTTTTCCCATTTAAAGAACTTAAAAGTATCAGTTCTTGGACTGGCAGTGTGTACTATGTCATTTTTGTCCTTACTCTTATGCATTTTATGTAAATGTATTTTCTAACTGTATTTTATGATTTTTTTCTGTAGGCTGTAAGAAGTCCTTTGTGTGCACAGACATGACTGGAGATTAAAGTTACTAAATGTTGCTTTTTTTCTAGCTGGTGACATAACATTGTATTATTTTCAAATGTATTTATCTAACACACATTTACACATCTGTAAACATTCATTTTATATTGCATGTTTTTTATATTTAACCAATTGTTGTATATTGCTTTCTGTTATTACATCTGTTTTTTATTGCATGTTTATTGTTTAAAACAATTAAGTTAATGTTTCTCTGTTAGCTTTTATGTTACTTTGGCTATTTCTTTGCTTTTATTTGATACTTCTACTGTTATTTGTTTATTTGGCAGAACATTTGACATTTCATTATGTTGGCTTTGAAAAAGCCAATATATTGTTATTGCTTTTAAACTTATTATTATGTTGGCTTGAAAAAGCCAACATATTGTTATTGCTTTTAAACTTATTATTATTATGTTGGCTTGAAAAAGCCAACATATTGTTATTGCTTTTAAACTTATTATTAGTGGTGCTTGCATTTATGCAAAGCATCACTATTACTATTCCTCAAAGATATTATTAGTGGTGCTTGCATTTATGCAAAGCATCACTATTATTATTGCTCATACTTATTATATCTTATTATTCTTATGTCTGCACACTTTTTCGGCGCGTAACTCGTCCCGCACGGTTTGCCACAGTCCCATGAAAGAGGGCTCAAATCGACCGGATTATAAAGGAGAGGTGTGCTATGACTTTTATAAGCGATCGGGTGCAGGATTTTCGAAAGGGGGGCGAAAAACCACCCGAAAAATCCCATTGACTTAACATTGGGCCGAACTTTGACGGGTCATAGCTCCGCTTGAGGATTTTGTAGAAACATGTGGGTTACAACATTTGAAGAGGGTGATAGACTCTGTAAGAACATACATCACATTGGGGTGTAAGCTGTACCCCTGGGGTGTAAGAGGCACCCGAAAATTCCCATTGACTTATAATGGGGCAGGAAACATGCCCATATAAGGGAATAAAAAAGTTCAAGATGGGATATCTTCGCTTTACAATATCGTAGAGACATGGGGGTGGGCTCATTTTACTCAGACATCCAATCAATTTACCAGGATAGTCCCAGAGCTATTAAGCCACGCCCCTAGCAACCACTTTTAAGCACCCTAGCAACATAAAATTCAAACAGTTATATCTTGACATCAGAACATCGTAGAATCATGGGGGTTGGACCGTTTTACTCATGACTCGGAGGGTAATCACTGGCCGCATCATTGGCCACGCCCAAGCCACGCCCCTAGCAACCAAATTGGAGCACCCTAGCAACCGAATAAACAAATCCTTATTTCTCCGCATCAGAACATCGTAGAGACACGGGGGTTGGACCATTTTACTTGTGACTCAGAGCGTAATAACTTGCGACATCATTGGCCACTCCCAAGCCACGCCCCTAGCAACCAAATTGGAGCACCCTAGCAACCGAATAAACAAATCCTTATTTCTCCGCATCAGAACATCGTAGAGACACGGGGGTCGGACCATTTTACTTGTGACTCAGAGCGTAATAACTTGCGACATCATTGGCCACTCTCAAGCCACGCCCCTAGCAACCAAATATGAGCACCCTAGCAACCGAATAAACAAAGCCTTATATCTCTGCATCAGAACATCATAGAATCACGGGGGTTGGACCGTTTTACTCGTGACTCGGAGGGTAATCACTGGCCGCATCATTGGCCACTCCCAAGCCACGCCCCTAGCAACCAAATTGGAGCACCCTAGCAACCGAATAAACAAATCCTTATTTCTCCGCATCAGAACATCGTAGAGACACGGGGGTTGGACCATTTTACTTGTGACTCAGAGCGTAATAACTTGCGACATCATTGGCCACTCCCAAGCCACGCCCCTAGCAACCAAATATAGTACCCTAGCAACAGAGTAAACAAAGCCTTATATCTCCGCATCAGAACATCGTAGAGACACGGGGTTTGGACCGTTTGACTCGTGACTCGGAGGGTAATCACTAGTGGATGCCATTTTTTTCCCTAGCAACCAAATACAGTACCCTAGCAACAGAGTAAACAAAGCCTTATATCTCAGCATCAGAACATCATAGAGACACGGGGGTTAGACCATTTTACTTGTGACTCAGAGCGTAATAATTTGCGACATCATTGGCCACTCCCAAGCCACGCCCCTAGCAACCAAATATAGTACCCTAGCAACAGAGTAAACAAAGCCTTATATCTCCGCATCAGAACATCATAGAGACACGGGGTTTGGACCGTTTGACTCGTGACTCGGAGGGTAATCACTAGTGGATGCCATTTTTTTCCCTAGCAACCAAATACAGTACCCTAGCAACAGAGTAAACAAAGCCTTATATCTCTGCTTCAGAACATCGTAGAGACACGGGGGTTGGACCATTTTACTTGTGACTCGGCATGTAATCACTAGTGGGTGCCATTTTTTTCCCTAGCAACCAAATACAGTACCCTAGCAACAGAGTAAACAAAGCCTTATATCTCCACATCAGAACATCATAGAGACACAGGGTTTGGACCGTTTGACTCGTGACTCGGAGGGTAATCACTAGTGGATGCCATTTTTTCCCCTAGCAACCAAATACAGTACCCTAGCAACAGAGTAAACAAATCCTTATATCTCTGCTTCAGAACATCGTAGAGACACGGGGGTTGGACCATTTTACTTGTGACTCGGCATGTAATCACTAGTGGGTGCCATTTTTTCCCCTAGCAACCAAATACAGTACCCTAGCAACAGAGTAAACAAAGCCTTATATCTCCACATCAGAACATCATAGAGACACAGGGTTTGGACCGTTTGACTCGTGACTCGGAGGGTAATCACTAGTGGATGCCATTTTTTCCCCTAGCAACCAAATACAGTACCCTAGCAACAGAGTAAACAAACCCTTATATCTCTGCATCAGAACATCGTAGAGACACGGGGGTTGGACCATTTGACTTGTGACTTAGAGTGTAATCACCAGTGGATGCCAATTTTTTCCCTAGCAACCAAATACAGTACCCTAGCAACAGTGTAAACAAAGCCTTATATCTCCGCATCAGAACATCGTAGAGACACGGGGGTTGGACCGTTTAACTCGTGACTCTGAGTGTAATCACTAGTGGATAGTGGGTTGGAACGTTTTACTTTTGGGTTGGAGTATAATCATATATTGTCCCGAGAATTTTGCCACGGCAAGCACCACTTCACATTTTCTTCAGGAAATGTACCTATCTAGTTATTATTCTTCTTTTTCTGGACACTTTTTCGGCGCGTAACTCGTCCCGCATGCTTTGTCGTAGACCCATAAATTAGGGCTCAAATCGACCGGATTATTGAGGAGAGGTGTGCTATGACTTTTATAAGCGATCGGGTGCATGATTTCCGAAAGGGGCGCGAAAAACCTCCCGAAAACGTCCCATTGACTTTACATTGCGCCCAACTTTGACGAGTCATAGCTCCGCTTGAGGATTTTGTAGAAACATGTGGGTTACAACATTTGAAGAGGGTGGTAGGCTCTGTAAGAACATGGATCACAATGGGGTGTAAGTTGTACCCCTGGGGTGTAAGAGGTGCCCAAAAGTGCCCCAATGAAAAGTCAATGGGGCAAAATCCCATAGACTTACCATTGCAAAAATTTTGACGGGTCATAGGTCCGAGCCAGGATTTCATAGAAACATGTGGGTTACTACATTTGAAGAGGGTGCTAGACTCTGTCAGGACGTCCCCCACAATGGGGTGTAAGGTTACCATAGCAACCATTTTGGGCACCCTAGCAACCTATACCATAGACTGCCATTATAAAATGCCCGGATGGATATCTTTGCACCACAGTGTCATAGAGACATGGGGGTGGGCTCATTTTACTCAGGCATCCAATCAGTCTCTCAGGATCCTTACAGACTTACTAAGCCACGCCCCTAGCAACCAAATTTGAGCACCCTAGCAACCGAATAAACAAAGCCTTATATCTCCGCATCAGAACATCGTAGAGACACGGGGTTTGGACCGTTTTACTTGTGACTCGGAGTGTAATCACTGGGCACATCATTGGCCACTCCCAAGCCACGCCCCTAGCAACCAAATACAGTACCCTAGCAACAGAGTAAACAAAGCCTTATATCTCCGCATCAGAACATCGTAGAGACACGGGGGTTGGACCGTTTTACTTGTGACTCGGAGTGTAATCACTGGGCACATAATTGGCCACTCCCAAGCCACGCCCCTAGCAACCAAATACAGTACCCTAGCAACAGAGTAAACAAAGCCTTATATCTCCGCATCAGAACATCGTAGAGACACGGGGGTTGGACCATTTTACTTGTGACTCGGAGTGTAATCACTGGGCACATCATTGGCCACTCCCAAGCCACGCCCCTAGCAACCAAATACAGTACCCTAGCAACAGAGTAAACAAAGCCTTATATCTCCACATCAGAACATCGTAGAGACATGGGGGTTGGACCGTTTGACTCATGACTCGGAGGGTAATCACTAGTGGATGCCATTTTTTTCCCTAGCAACCAAATACAGTACCCTAGCAACAGAGTAAACAAAGCCTTATATCTCCGCATCAGAACATCGTAGAGACATGGGGTTTGGACCGTTTGACTCGTGACTCGGAGGGTAATCACTAGTGGATGGCATTTTTTTCCCTAGCAACCAAATACAGTACCCTAGCAACAGAGTAAACAAAGCCTTATATCTCCGCATCAGAACATCGTAGAGACACGGGGGTTGGACCGTTTGACTCATGACTCGGAGGGTAATCACTAGTGGATGCAATTTTTTTCCCTAGCAACCAAATACAGTACCCTAGCAACAGAGTAAACAAAGCCTTATATCTCCGCATCAGAACATCGTAGAGACATGTGGGTTGAATTGTTTTACTTTTGGCTTGGAGTATAATCATATATTGTCCCCCGAAATTTGCCACGGCAAGCACCACTTCACATTTTCTTCAGGAAATGTACCTATCTAGTTATTATTATTATTCTTCTTAGCACCCCAAAATTTTGGACACTAACTCGTCCTAGAGCTTTCAAGCTACATGCACCAAATTTTCCACGGACCTTCAGACTGGTCTGACTTAGTGTGCTATATCTTTTCTAACTGATGGGACCTTCCGAATTCCTAAACGGGGCGCTCAAACACCCCAAATTTCCCATTTACTTAACATGGAGACAAACTTTGACGGGCCATAGCTGCGAGTGAGAAACTTGTAGAAACTTGTGGCTTACCACATTTAAGGAGGCTGACAGGCTCTGTAAGAACATACATCACATTAAGGTGTAAGCTGTACCCCTGGGGTGTAAGAGGCCCCCAAAATTTCCCATTGACTTATAATGGGGCAGGAAACATGCCCATATAAGGGAGTAAAAGCGTCCCAGATGGAATATCTTCACTTTAGAGTGTCGTATAGACATGGGGGTGGGCTCATTTTACTCAGTCATCCAATCAGTCTCTTAGGATCGCCCCAGAGCTATTAAGCCACGCCCCTAGCAACAATTTTGGGTACCCTAGCAACATCTCCCATAGACTACCATTATAAAAAGCCCAGATGGATATCTTTACACCAGAGTGTCATAGAGACATAGGGGTGGGCTCATTTTACTCAGGCATCCAATCAGTCTCTTAGGATTCCTACTGAGGTATTAAACCACGCCCCTAGCAACCAATTTGAGCACCCTAGCAACATAATAAACAAAGCCTTATATCTCTGGACCTGAACATCATAGAGACATGGGGGTTGGGTCTTTGGGTCATGTTAGCTTCATGCTAGCTCCATGCTAAGTCATACTAGCTTCATGCTAGTTTCATGCTAGCTTTATGCTAATTTCATAATAAATCTTGCTAACTTCATGCTAAATCATGCTAACTTCATGTTAAATCTTGTTAGCTGCACGCTAAATAGTGCTAGCTTAATGCTAATCATGCTAGCATCATGCTAATCATGCTAGCTTCACGTTAAATCATGCTAGCTTCATGCTAATCATGCTATTCTCATGCTAGCTTCATGCTAGCTTCATGCTAATCTTGCTAGTTTCATGCTAGCTTCATGCTAATCATGCTAGCATCATGCTAGCTTCATGCTAATCATGCTAGCATTATGCTAGCTTCATGCTAATCATGCTAGAATCATGCTAGTTTCATGCTAATCATGCTAGCTTTATGCTAGCTTCATGCTAATCGTGCTAGCATCATGCTAGCTTCATGCTAATCGTGCTAGCTTCATGCTAGCTACATGCTAATCATGCTAGCATCATGCTAGCTTCATGCTAATCATGCTAGCTTCATGCTAATCATGCTAGCATCATGCTAGCTTCATGCTAATCATGCTAGCATCATGCTAGCTTCATGCTAGATTCATGCTAGCTACATGCTAATCATGCTAGCATCATGCTAGCTTCATGCTAATCATGCTAGCTTCATGCTAATCATGCTAGCATCATACTAGCTTCATGCTAATCATGCTAGCATCATGCTAGCTACATGCTAATCATGCTAGCATCATGCTAGCTTCATGCTAATCATACTAGCTTCATGCTAATCATGCTAGCATCATGCTAGCTACATGCTAATCATGCTAGCATCATGCTAGCTTCATGCTAATCATGCTAGCTTCATGCTAATCATGCTAGCATCATGCTAGCTTCATGCTAATCATGCTAGCTTCATGCTAATCATGCTAGCATCATGCTAGCTTCATGCTAGCTTCATGCTAATCATGCTAGCATCATGCTAGCTTCATGCTAATCATGCTAACATCATGCTAGCTTCATGCTAATCATGCTAGCTTCATGTTAATCATGCTAGCATCATGCTAACTTCATGCTAATCATGCTAGCATCATGCTAGCTACATGCTAATCATGCTAGCATCATGCTAGCTTCATGCTAATCATGCTAGCTTCATGCTAATCATGCTAGCATCATGCTAATCATGCTAGCATCATGCTAGCTTCATGCTAATCATGCTAGCATCATGCTAGCTTCATGCTAGCTACATGCTAATCATGCTAGCATCATGCTAGCTTCATGCTAATCATGCTAGCTTCATGCTAATCATGCTAGCATCATGCTAGCTTCATGCTAATCATGCTAACATCATGCTAGCATCATGCTAGCTTCATGCTAATCATGCTAGCATCATGCTAGCTTCATGCTAATCATGCTAGCATCATGCTAGCTTCATGCTAATCATGCTAGCATCATGCTAGCTTCATGCTAATCATGCTAGCATCATGCTAGCTTCATGCTAGCTACATGCTAATCATGCTAACATCATGCTAGCTACATGCTAATCATGCTAGCTTCATGTTAGCTTCATGCTAATCATGCTAGCATCATGCTAGCTTCATGCTAATCATGCTAGCATCATGCTAGCTTCATGCTAATCATGGTAACATCATGCTAGCTTCATGCTAATCATGCTAGCTTCATGCTAGCATCATGGTAGCTTCATGCTAATCATGTTAGCATCATGCTAGCTTCATGCTAATCATGCTAGCATCATGCTAGCTTCATGCTAATCATGGTAGCTTCATGCTAGCTTCATGCTAATCATGTTAGCTTTATACTTAAACATACTAACTGCCAGATAGCCTACTAAACTAAACTTCTGTCAATCCGTTTTAAACGTTCAGGCTACGCTTTTTCAAGCCAACATAAAGTTTGTCTTCAAACTTTAATATCTAGTTATTATTATTCTTCTTAGCACCCCAAAATTTTGGACACTAACTCGTCCTAGAGCTTTCAAGCTACATGCACCAAATTTTCCACGGACCTTCAGACTGGTCTGACTTAGTGTGCTATATCTTTTCTAACTGATGGGACCTTCCGAATTCCTAAACGGGGCGCTCAAACACCCCAAATTTCCCATTTACTTAACATGGAGACAAACTTTGACGGGCCATAGCTGCGAGTGAGAAACTTGTAGAAACTTGTGGCTTACCACATTTAAGGAGGCTGACAGGCTCTGTAAGAACATACATCACATTAAGGTGTAAGCTGTACCCCTGGGGTGTAAGAGGCCCCCAAAATTTCCCATTGACTTATAATGGGGCAGGAAACATGCCCATATAAGGGAGTAAAAGCGTCCCAGATGGAATATCTTCACTTTAGAGTGTCGTATAGACATGGGGGTGGGCTCATTTTACTCAGTCATCCAATCAGTCTCTTAGGATCGCCCCAGAGCTATTAAGCCACGCCCCTAGCAACAATTTTGGGTACCCTAGCAACATCTCCCATAGACTACCATTATAAAAAGCCCAGATGGATATCTTTACACCAGAGTGTCATAGAGACATAGGGGTGGGCTCATTTTACTCAGGCATCCAATCAGTCTCTTAGGATTCCTACTGAGGTATTAAACCACGCCCCTAGCAACCAATTTGAGCACCCTAGCAACATAATAAACAAAGCCTTATATCTCTGGATCTGAACATCATAGAGACATGGGGGTTGGGTCTTTGGGTCATGTTAGCTTCATGCTAGCTCCATGCTAAGTCATACTAGCTTCATGCTAGTTTCATGCTAGCTTTATGCTAATTTCATAATAAATCTTGCTAACTTCATGCTAAATCATGCTAACTTCATGTTAAATCTTGTTAGCTGCACGCTTAATAGTGCTAGCTTAATGCTAATCATGCTAGCATCATGCTAATCATGCTAGCTTCACGTTAAATCATGCTAGCTTCATGCTAATCATGCTATTCTCATGCTAGCTTCATGCTAGCTTCATGCTAATCTTGCTAGTTTCATGCTAGCTTCATGCTAATCATGCTAGCATCATGCTAGCTTCATGCTAATCATGCTAGCATCATGCTAGCTTCATGCTAATCATGCTAGAATCATGCTAGTTTCATGCTAATCATGCTAGCTTTATGCTAGCTTCATGCTAATCGTGCTAACATCATGCTAGCTTCATGCTAATCGTGCTAGCTTCATGCTAGCTACATGCTAATCATGCTAGCATCATGCTAGCTTCATGCTAATCATGCTAGCTTCATGCTAATCATGCTAGCATCATGCTAGCTTCATGCTAATCATGCTAGCATCATGCTAGCTTCATGCTAGATTCATGCTAGCTACATGCTAATCATGCTAGCATCATGCTAGCTTCATGCTAATCATGCTAGCTTCATGCTAATCATGCTAGCATCATACTAGCTTCATGCTAATCATGCTAGCATCATGCTAGCTTCATGCTAGCTTCATGCTAATCATGCTAACATCATGCTAGCTACATGCTAATCATGCTAGCATCATGCTAGCTTCATGCTAATCATGCTAGCTTCATGCTAATCATGCTAGCATCATGCTAGCTTCATGCTAATCATGCTAGCATCATGCTAGCTTCATGCTAGCTTCATGCTAGCTTCATGCTAATCATGCTAGCATCATGCTAGCTTCATGCTAATCATGCTAGCATCATGCTAGCTTCATGCTAATCATGCTAGCATCATGCTAGCTTCATGCTAATCATGCTAGCATCATGCTAGCTACATGCTAATCATGCTAGCATCATGCTAGCTTCATGCTAATCATGCTAGCATCATGCTAATCATGCTAGCATCATGCTAGCTTCATGCTAATCATGCTAGCATCATGCTAGCTTCATGCTAGCTACATGCTAATCATGCTAGCATCATGCTAGCTTCATGCTAATCATGCTAGCTTCATGCTAATCATGTTAGCATCATGTTAATCATGCTAACATCATGCTAGCTTCATGCTAGCTTCATGCTAATCATGCTAGCATCATGCTAGCTTCATGCTAATCATGCTAGCATCATGCTAGCTTCATGCTAATCATGCTAATATCAAGCTAGCTTCATGCTAGCTACATGCTAATCATGCTAACATCATGCTAGCTACATGCTAATCATGCTAGCTTCATGTTAGCTTCATGCTAATCATGCTAGCATCATGCTAGCTTCATGCTAATCATGCTAGCATCATGCTAGCTTCATGCTAATCATGGTAACATCATGCTAGCTTCATGCTAATCATGCTAGCTTCATGCTAGCATCATGGTAGCTTCATGCTAATCATGCTAACATCATGCTAGCTTCATGCTAATCATGCTAGCATCATGCTAGCTTCATGCTAATCATGGTAGCTTCATGCTAGCTTCATGCTAATCATGTTAGCTTTATACTTAAACATACTAACTGCCAGATAGCCTACTAAACTAAACTTCTGTCAATCCGTTTTAAACGTTCAGGCTACGCTTTTTCAAGCCAACATAAAGTTTGTCTTCAAACTTTAATATCTAGTTATTATTATTCTTTTTCTGAGACCAAAATTACGAACACTAACTCGTCCTAGAGCTTTCAAGCTACATGCACCAAATTTTCCACGGACCTTCAGACTGGTCTGACGGAGTGTGCTATATCTTTTCTAACTGATGGGACCTTCCGAATTCCTAAACGGGGGGCTCGAACACCCCAAAATTTCCATTGACTTAACATTGAGACAAACTTTGACGAGTCATAGCTGTGAGTGAGAAACTTGTAGAAACTTGTGGCTTACCACATTTAAGGAGGCTGACAGGCTCTGTAAGAACATACATCACAATGGGGTGTAAGCTATACCCCTGGGGTGTAAGAGGCCCCCAAAATTTCCCATTGACTTATAATGGGGCAGGAAACATGCCCATATAAGGGAATAAAAGCGTCCCAGATGGAATATCTTTACTTTAGAGTGTCGTAGAGAGATGGGGGTGGGCTCATCTTACTCAGTCATCCAATCAGTCTCTTAGGATCGCCCCAGAGCTATTAAGCCACGCCCCTAGCAACAATTTTGGGTACCCTAGCAACATCTCCCATAGACTACCATTATAAAAAGCCCAGATGGATATCTTTGCACCAGAGTGTCATAGAGACATAGGGGTGGGCTCATTTTACTCAGGCATCCAATCAGTCTTAATAGGATTCTTATTGAGGTATTAAGCCACGCCCCTAGCAACCAAATATGAGCACCCTAGCAACATAACAAACAAAGCCTTATATCTCTGGATCTGAACATCACAGAGACATGGGGGTTGGGTCTTTGGGTCATGTTAGCTTCATGCTAGCTTAATGCTAAGTCATACTAGCTTCATGCTAGTTTCATGCTAGCTTTATGCTAATTTCACAATATATCTTGCTAACTTCATGCTAAATCATGTTAGCTTCATGTTAAATATTGTTAGCTTCAGGCTAAATAGTGCTAGCTTCATGCTAATCATGTTAGCATCATGTTAATCATGCTAGCTTCATGTTAAATCATGCTAGCTTCATGCTAATCATGTTAACATCATGCTAGCTTCATGTTAATCATGTTAGCCTCATGCTAGCTTCATGCTAATCATGCTAGCCTCATGCTAGCTTCATGCTAATCATGCTAAAATCATGCTAACATCATGCTAGCTTCATGTTAATCATGCTAACATCATGCTAACTTCATGCTAAACATGCTAATATCATGCTAGCTTCATGCTAGCTTCGTGCTAATCATGCTAACATCATGCTAGCTTCGTGCTAATCATGCTAGCATCATGCAAGCTTCGTGCTAATCATGCTAGCATCATGCTAGCTTGATGCTAATCAAGCTAGCATCATGATAGCTTCATGCTAGTCATGCTAGCTTCATGCTAGTCATATAAGCTTCATGCTAGCTTCATGCTAATCATGCTAGCTTCATGCTAGCATCATGCTAATCATGCTAGCATCATGCTAGCTTCATGCTAATCATGCTAACATCATGCTAGCTTCATGCTAGCTTCATGCTAATCATGCTAGCTTCATGCTAACATCATGCTAATCATGCTAATATCATGCTAGCTTCATGCTAATCATGTTAGCATCATGCTAATCATGCTACCATCATGCTAGCTTCATGCTAATCATGCTACCATCATGCTAGCTTCATGCTAATCATGCTAGCATTATGCTAGCTTCATGCTAATCATGCTTGCATCTTGCTAGCTTCATGCTAATCATGCTAGCATCACGCTAGCTTCATGCTAATCATGCTAGCATCACGCTAGCTTCATGCTAATCATGCTAGCATCATGCTAGCTTCATGCTAATCATGTTAGCATCATGCTAGCTTCATGCTAATCATGCTAACATCATGCTAGCTTCATGCTAATCATGCTAGCATCATGTTAGCTTCATGCTAGTCATGCTAGCATCATGCTAGCATCATGCTAATCATGCTAGCATCATGCCAGCTTCATGCTTATCATGTTAGCAAACATTCTAACAGCCAGATAGCCTACTAAACTAAACTTCTGTCAAACCGTTTTAAACGTTCAAGCTACGCTTTTTCAAGCCAACATAAAGTTTGTCTTCAAACTTTAATATCTAGTTTATTTTGCTGTTATTATGTTGGCTTGACAAAGCCAACATACTGTTCTTCGATCTAAGCTTATTATTATGTTGGCTTGAGAAAGCCAACATATTGTTATTGCTTTTAAACTTATTATGTTGGCTTTGAAAAAGCCAATATATTGTTATTGCTATTAAACTTATTATTATGTTGGCTTGAAAAAGCCAACATATTGTTATTGCTTTTAAACTTATTATTATTATTATTCTTTCTTATCCCCCCAAAATTATAAACACTAACTCGTCCTAGGGCTTTCAAGCTACATGCACCAAATTTTCCACAGACCTTCAGACTGGTCTGACTTAGTGTGCTATATCTTTTCTAACTGATGGGACCTTCCGAATTCCTAAACGGGGGGCTCGAACACCCCAAAATTTCCATTGACTTAACATTGAGACAAACTTTGATGGGTCATAGCTGCGAGTGAGAAACTTGTAGAAACTTGTGGCTTACCACATTTAAGGTGGCTGACAGGCTGTGTAAGAACATACCTAACAATGGGGTGTAAGCTGTACCCCTGGGGTGTAAGAGGCCCCCAAAATTTCCCATTGACTTATAATGGGGTAGGAAACATGCCCATAAAAGGGAATAAAAGCGTCCCAGATGGAATATCTTCACTTTAGAATGTCGTAGAGACATGGGGGTGGGCTCATTATACTCAGGCATCCAATCAGTCTCTTAGGGTCACCCCAAAGCTATTAAGCCACGCCCCTAGCAACAATTTTGGGTACCCTAGCAACATCTCCCATAGACTACCATTATAAAAAGCCCTGATGGATATCTTTGCACCAGAGTGTCATAGAGACATAGGGGTGGGCTCATTTTACTCAGGAATCCAATCAGTCTCTTAGGATTCTTATTGATGTATTAAGCCACGCCCCTAGCAACCAAATATGAGCACCCTAGCAACATAATAAACGAAGCCTTATATCTCTGGATCTGAACATCATAGAGACATGGGGGTTGGGTCTTTGGGTCATGTTAGCTTCATGCTAGCTCCATGCTAAGTCATACTAGCTTCATGCTAGTTTCATGCTAGCTTTATGCTAATTGCATAATAAATCTTTCTAACTTCATGCTAAATCATGCTAAATCATGCTAGCTTCATGCTAATCATGCTAGCATCATGCTAGCTTCATGCTAATCATGCTAGCATCATGCTAGCTTCATACTAAATCATCCTAGTTTCATGCTAATCATGCGAGCATCATGCTAGCTTCATGCTAATCATGTTACCATCATGCTAGCTTCATGCTAATCATGCTAGCATCATGCTAGCTTCATGCTAATCATGCTAGCATCATGCTAATCATGCTAGCATCATGCTACCTTCATGCTAATCATGCTAGCATCATGCTACCTTCATGCTAATCATGCTAGCATCATGCTAGCTTCATGCTAATCATGCTAGCATCATGCTAGCTTCATGCTAATCATGTTAGCATCATGCTAACTTCATGCTAAACATGCTAGCATCATGCTAGCTTCATGCTAATCATGCTAGCATCATGCTAGCTTCATGCTAATCATGCTAGCATCATGCTAGCTTTATGCTAATCATGCTAGCATCATGCTAGCTTCATGCTAATAATGCTAGCATCATGCTAGCTTCATGCTAATCATGCTAGCATCATGCTAGCTTCATGCTAATCATGCTAGCATCATGCTAGCTTCATGCTAATCATGCTAGCATCATGCTAGCTTCATGCTAATCATGCTAGCATCATGCTAGCTTTATGCTAATCATGCTAGCATCATGCTAGCTTCATGCTAATCATGCTAGCATCATGCTAGCTTTATGCTAATCATGCTAGCATCATGCTAGCTTCAATGCTAATCATGCTAACATCATGCTAGCTTCATGCTAATCATGTTAGCATCATGCTAGCTTCATGTTAATCATGCTACCATCATGTTAGATTCATGCTAATCATGCTAGCTTCATGCTAATCATGCTAACATCATGCTAGCTTCATGCTAATCATGCTAACATCATGCTAACTTCATGCTAATCATGCTAACATTATGCTAGCTTCATGCTAATCATGCTAGCATCATGCTAGCTTCATGCTAATCATGCTAGCATCATGCTAGCTTCATGCTAATCATGCTAACATCATGCTAGCTTCATGCTAATCATGCTAGCATCATGCTAGCTTCATGCTAATCATGTTAGCATCATGCTAGCTTCATGCTAATCATGCTACCATCATGTTAGATTCATGCTAATCATGCTAACATCATGCTAACTTCATGCTAATCATGCTAACATCATGCTAGCTTCATGCTAATCATGCTAGCATCATGCTAACTTCATACTAATCATGCTAGCATCATGGTAGCTTCATGCTAATTATGCTAGCATCATGCTAGCTTCATGCTAATCATGCTACCTTTATACTTAAACATACTAACTGCCAGACTGCCTACTAAACTAAACTTCTGTCAAACCGTTTTAAACGTTCAGGCTACGCTTTTTCAAGCCAACATAAAGTTTGTCTTCAAACTTTAATATCTAGTTATTATTATTATTCTTTTTCTCCCCCCAAAATTATAAACACTAACTCGTCCTAGGGCTTTCAAGCTACATGCACCAAATTTTCCACAGACCTTCAGACTGGTCTGACTTAGTGTGCTATATCTTTTCTAACTGATGGGACCTTCCGAATTCCTAAACGGGGGTCTCGAACACCCCAAAATTTCCACTGACTTAACATTGAGACAAACTTTGACGGGTCATAGCTGTGAGTGAGAAACTTGTAGAAACTTGTGGCTTACCACATTTAAGGTGGCTGACAGGCTCTGTAAGAACATACATCACAATGGGGTGTAAGCTATACCCCTGGGGTGTAAGAGGCCCCCAAAATTTCCCATTGACTTATAATGGGGCAGGAAACATGCCCATATAAGGGAATAAAAGCGTCCCAGATGGAATATCTTGACTTCAGAGTGTCGTAGAGACATGGGGGTGGGCTCATTTACTCAGTCATCCAATCAGTCTCTTAGGATCGCCCCAAAGCTATTTAGCCACGCCCCTAGCAACAATTTTGGGTACCCTAGCAACATCTCCCATAGACTACCATTATAAAAAGCCCAGATGGATATCTTTACACCAGAGTGTCATAGAGACATAGGGGTGGGCTCATTTTACTCAGGCATCCAATCAGTCTCTTAGGATTCCTACTGAGGTATTAAACCACGCCCCTAGCAACCAATTTGAGCACCCTAGCAACATAGTAAACAAAGCCTTATATCTCTGGATCTGAACATCTTAGAGACATGGGGGTTGGGTCTTTGGGTCATGTTAGCTTCATGCTAGCTCCATGCTAAGTCATACTAGCTTCATGCTAGTTTCATGCTAGCTTTATGCTAATTTCATAATAAATCTTGCTAACTTCATGCTAAATCATGCTAACTTCATGTTAAATCTTGTTAGCTGCACGCTAAATAGTGCTAGCTTAATGCTAATCATGCTAACATCATGCTAATCATGCTAGCTTCACGTTAAATCATGCTAGCTTCATGCTAATCATGCTATTCTCATGCTAACTTCATGTTAATCATGCAAGCCTCGTGCTAGCTTCATGCTAGCTTCATGCTAATCTTGCTAGTTTCATGCTAGCTTCATGCTAATCATGCTAGCATCATGCTAGCTTCATGCTAATCATGCTAGAATCATGCTAGTTTCATGCTAATCATGCTAGCATCATGCTAGCTTCATGCTAATCATGCTTGCATCATGCTAGCTTCATGCTAGCTTCATGCTAGCTACATGCTAATCATGCTAACATCATGCTAGCTTCATGCTAATCATGCTAGCTTCATGTTAGCATCATGCTAGCTTCATGCTAGCTTCATGCTAATCATGCTAGCTTCATGCTAATCATGCTAGCATCATGCTAGCTTCATGCTAATCATGCTAGCATCATGCTAGCTTCATGCTAGCTACATGCTAATCATGCTAGCATCATGCTAGCTTCATGCTAATCATGCTAGCATCATGCTAGCTTCATGCTAATCATGCTAGCATCATGCTAGCTTCATGCTAATCATGCTAGCATCATGCTAGCTTCATGCTAGCATCATGCTAGCTTCATGCTAATCATGCTAGCATCATGCTAGCTTCATGCTAACTTCATGCTAGCTACATGCTAATCATGCTAGCATCATGCTAGCTACATGCTAATCATGCTAGCTTCATGCTAATCATGCTAGCATCATGCTAGCTTCATGCTAATCATGCTAACATCATGCTAGCTTCATGCTAGCTACATACTAATCATGCTAACATCATCCTAGCTACATGCTAATCATGCTAGCATCATGCTAGCTTCATGCTAATCATGCTAGCATCATGCTAGCTTCATGCTAGCTTCATGCTAATCATGCTAGCTTCATGCTAGCATCATGGTAGCTTCATGCTAATCATGCTAGCATCATGCTAGCTTCATGCTAATCATGCTAGCATCATGCTAACTTCATGCTAATCATGCTAGCATCATGCTAGCTTCATGCTAATCATGCTAGCATCATGCTAGCTTCATGCTAATCATGTTAGCTTCATGCTAGCTTCATGCTAATCATGTTAGCTTCATACTTAAACATACTAACTGCCAGATAGCCTACTAAACTAAACTTCTGTCAATCCGTTTTAAACGTTCAGGCTACGCTTTTTCAAGCCAACATAAAGTTTGTCTTCAAACTTTAATATCTAGTTAGTGGTGCTTGCATTTATGCAAGGCATCACTATTACTATTGCTCATACTTATTATTATTATTATTATTTTTATATCTGGACAAAATTTCGGCGCGTAACTCGTCCCGCACGGTTTGTCGTAGACACATGAATGAGGGCTCAAATTGACCGGTTTATTGAGGAGAGGTGTGCTATGACTTTTATAAGCGATCGGGTGCAGGATTTCCGAAAGGGGGGCGAAAAACCACCCCAAAAATCCCATTGACTTAACATTGGACCGAACTTTGACGGGTCATAGCTCCGCTCGAGGATTTTGTAGAAACATGTGGGTTCTAACATTTGAAAAGGGTGGTACGCTCTGTAAGAACATACATCACATTGGGGTGTTAGTTGTACCCCTGGGGTGTAAGAGGCACCCGAAATTTCCCATTGACTTATAATGGGGCAGGAAACATGCCCATATAAGGGAATAAAAAAGTTCCAGATGGAATATCTTCGCTTTACAATGTCGCAGAGACATGGGGGTGGTCTCATTTTACTCAGACATCCAATCAATTTATCAGGGTAGTCCCAGAGCTATTAAGCCACGCCCCTAGCAACCACTTTTAAGCACCCTAGCAACATAAAATTCAAACAGTTATATCTAGGCATCAGAACATCGTAGAATAACGGGGGTTGGATCGTTTTACTCGTGACTCGGAGGATAATCACTGGCCACATCATTGGCCACTCCCAAGCCACGCCCCTAGCAACCAAATGTGAGCACCCTAGCAACAGAGTAAACAAAGCCTTATATCTTCGCATCAGAACATCGTAGAAACACGGGGGTTGGACCGTTTTACTTGTGACTCGGAGTGTAGCAACTGGTCACATCATTGGCCACTCCCAAACCCCGCCCCTAGCAACCAAATACAGTACCCTAGCAACAGAGTAAACAAAGCCTTATATCTTCGTATCAGAACATCGTAGAAACACGGGGGTTGGACCGTTTTACTTGTGACTCGGAGTGTAGCAACTGGTCCCATCATTGGCCACTCCCAAACCCCGCCCCTAGCAACCAAATACAGTACCCTAGCAACAGAGTAAACAAAGCCTTATATCTTCGCATCAGAACATTGTAGAAACATGGGGGTTGGACCGTTTTACTTGTGACTCAGAGTGTAGCAACTGGTCACATCATTGGCCACTCCCAAGCCCCGCCCCTAGCAACCAAATACAGTACCCTAGCAACAGAGTAAACAAAGCCTTGTATCTCAGCATCAGAACATCGTAGAGACACGGGGGTTGGACCGTTTGACTCGCGACTCAGAGTGTAATCACTATGGGATGCAAATTTTTTCCCTAGCAACCAAATACAGTACCCTAGCAACAGAGTAAACAAAGCCTTATATCTCAGCATCAGAACATCGTAGAGACACGGGGGTTGGACCGTTTGACTCGTGACTCAGAGTGTAATCACTAGTGGATGCCAATTTTTCCCTAGCAACCAAATACAGTACCCTAGCAACAGAGTAAACAAAGCCTTATATCTCTGCATTAGATCATCGTAGACACACGGGGGTTGGACCGTTTGACTCGTGACTCAGAGTGTAATCACTATGGGATGGCAATTTTTTCCCTAGCAACCAAATACAGTACCCTAGCAACAGAGTAAACAAAGCCTTATATCTCCGCATCAGAACATCGTAGAGACACGAGGGTTGGACCGTTTGACTCGTGACTCAGAGTGTAATCACTATGGGATGCCAATTTTTTCCCTAGCAACCAAATACGGTACCCTAGCAACAGAGTAAACAAAGCCTAATATCTTCGCATCAGAACATCGTAGAGACACGGGAGTTGGATTGTTTTACTTTTGGCTTGGAGTATAATCATATATGTTCCCCAGAATTTTGCCACGGCAAGCACCACTCACATTTTCTTCAGGAAATGTACCTATCTAGTTATTATTATTCTTTTTCTGAGACCAAAATTACGAACACTAACTCGTCCTAGAGCTTTCAAGCTACATGCACCAAATTTTCCACGGACCTTCAGACTGGTCTGACGGAGTGTGCTATATCTTTTCTAACTGATGGGACCTTCCGAATTCCTAAACGGGGGGCTCGAACACCCCAAAATTTCCATTGACTTAACATTGAGACAAATTTTGACGGGTCATAGCTGTGAGTGAGAAACTTGTAGAAACTTGTGGCTTACCACATTTAAGGAGGCTGACAGGCTGTGTAAGAACATACATCACAATGGGGTGTAAGCTGTACCCCTGGGGTGTAAGAGGCCCCCAAAATTTCCCATTGACTTATAATGGGGCAGGAAACATGCCCATATAAAGGAATAAAAGCGTCCCAGATGGAATATCTTCACTTTAGAGTGTCGTAGAGACACGGGGGTTGGACCGTTTTACTTGTGGCTTGAAGGTTGATCATTATGGGATGCCATTTTTCTCCCTAGCAACCAAACTTAGTACCCTAGCAACGGAATAAACAAAGCCTTATATCTCAGCATCAGAACATTGTAGAGACACGGGGGTTGGACCGTTTTACTTGTGGCTTGAAGGTTGATCATTATGGGATGCCATTTTTCTCCCTAGCAACCAAACTTAGTACCCTAGCAACGGAATAACAAAGCCTTATATCTCCGCTTCAGAACATCATAGAGACACGGGGGTTGGACCGTTTTACTTGTGGCTTGAAGGTTGATTATTATGGGATGCCAATTTCCTCCCTAGCAACCAAACTTAGTACCCTAGCAACGGAATAAACAAAGCCTTATATCTCCGCTTCAGAACATCATAGAGACATGGGGGTTGGACCGTTTTACTTGTGGCTTGAAGGTTGATCATTATGGGATGCCAATTTTCTCCCTAGCAACCAAACTTAGTACCCTAGCAACGGAATAAACAAAGCCTTATATCTCCGCTTCAGAACATCATAGAGACACGGGGGTTTGACCGTTTTACTTGTGGCTTGAAGGTTGATCATTATGGGATGCCAATTTTCTCCCTAGCAACCAAACTTAGTACCCTAGCAACGGAATAAACAAAGCCTTATATCTCCGCTTCAGAACATCATAGAGACACGGGGGTTGGACCGTTTTACTTGTGGCTTGAAGGTTGATCATTATGGGATGCCAATTTTCTTCCTAGCAACCAAACTTAGTACCCTAGCAACGGAATAAACAAAGCCTTATATCTCCGCTTCAGAACATCATAGAGACACGGGGATTTGACCGTTTTACTTGTGGCTTGAAGGTTGATCATTATGGGATGCCAATTTTCTCCCTAGCAACCAAACTTAGTACCCTAGCAACGGAATAAACAAAGCCTTATATCTCCGCTTCAGAACATCATAGAGACACGGGGGTTGGACCGTTTTACTTATGGCTTGAAGGTTGATCATTATGGGATGCCAATTTTCTCCCTAGCAACCAAACTTAGTACCCTAGCAACGGAATAAACAAAGCCTTATATCTCCGCTTCAGAACATCATAGAGACATGGGGGTTGGACCGTTTTACTTGTGGCTTGAAGGTTGATCATTATGGGATGCCAATTTTCTCCCTAGCAACCAAACTTAGTACCCTAGCAACGGAATAAACAAAGCCTTATATCTCCGCTTCAGAACATCATAGAGACACGGGGGTTGGACCGTTTTACTTGTGGCTTGAAGGTTGATCATTATGGGATGCCAATTTTCTCCTTAGCAACCAAACTTAGTACCCTAGCAACGGAATAAATGTTAGCTTCATTCTAGCTTCATGCGAATCATGCTAGCATCATGCTAGCTTCATGCTAATCATGTTAGCTTCATGTTAGCTTCATGCTAATCATGTTAGCTTCATGCTAGCTTCATACTGATCATGCTAGCTTCATGCTAATCATGCTAACTTCATGCTAATCATGCTAACAGCCAGATAGCCTACTAAAACAAACTTCTGTCAAACCATTTTAAATGTTCAGGCTACGCTTTTTCAAGCCAACATAAAGTTTGTCCTCAAACTTTAATATCTAGTTATTATTATTCTTCCGTGTTTTCTGAGACAAAATTTCTAACTCTAACTCGTCCTAGAGCTTTCAAGCTACAGCCATCAAACTTTGGACATACCTTCGGTCTGATCTGACTTGAGTTGCTATATCTTTTCTAACTGATGGGACCTTCCGAATTCCTAAACGGGGCGCTTAACCACCCCAAAATTTCCATTGACTTAACATTGAGACAAACTTTGACGGGTCATAGCTGTGAGTGAGAAACTTGTAGAAACTTGTGGCTTACCACATTTAAGGAGGCTCACAGGCTGTGTAAGAACATGCTTCACAATGGGGTGTAAGCTGTACCCCTGGGGTGTAAGAGGCCCCCAAAATTTCCCATTGACTTATAATGGGGCAGGAAACATGCCCATAAAAGGGAATAAGAGCGTCCCAGATGGAATATCTTCACTTTAGAGTGTCTTAGAGACATGGGGGTGGGCTCATTTTACTCAAGCATCCAATCAGTCTCTTAGGATCACCCCAGAGCTATTAAGCCACGCCCCTAGCAACAATTTTGGGTACCCTAGCAACATCTCCCATAGACTACCATTATAAAAAGCCCAGATGGATATCTTTGCACCAGCGTGTCATAGAGACATAGGGGTGGGCTCATTTTACTCAGGCATCCAATCAGTCTCTTAGGATTCTTATTGAGGTATTAAGCCACGCCCCTAGCAACAAAATATCAAGACCCTAGCAACATAATAAACAAAGCCTTATATCTCTGGATCTGAACATCGTAGAGACACAGGGGTTGGACCGTTTTACTTGTGGCTTGAAGTGTAATCATTATGGGATGCCAATTTTCTCCCTAGCAACCAATCTTAGTACCCTAGCAACGCAATAAACAAAGCCTTATATCTCCGCTTCAGAACATCATAGAGACACGGGGGTTGGACCGTTTTACTTGTGGCTTGAAGTGTGATCATTATGGGATGCCAATTTTCTCCCTAGCAACCAAACTTAGTACCCTAGCAACGGAATAAACAAAGCCTTATATCTCTGCATCAGAACATTGTAGAGACACGGGGGTTGGACCGTTTTACTTGTGGCTTGAAGTGTGATCATTATGGGATGCCAATTTTCTCCCTAGCAACCAAACTTAGTACCCTAGTAACAGAATAAACAAAGCCTTATATCTCCGCATCAGAACATTGTAGAGACACGGGGGTTGGACCGTTTTTCTTGTGGCTTGAAGGGTGATCATTATGGGATGCCAATTTTCTCCCTAGCAACCAAACTTAGTACCCTAGCAACGCAATAAATGTTAGCTTCATGCTAGCTTCCTGCTAATCATGCTAGCTTCATGCTAGCTTCATGCTAATCATGCTAACATCATTCTAGCTTCATGCTAATCATGCTAACTTTATGCTAGCTTCATGCTAATCATGCTAACTTCATGCTAGCTTCATGCTAATCAAGCTAACATCATGCTAGCTTCATGCTAATCATGCTAGCATCATGCTAGCTTCATGCTAATCATGCTCGCATCATGCTAGCTTCATGCTAACTTCATGCTAATCATGCTAGCATCATGCTAGCTTCATGCTAGCATCATGCTAGCTTCATGCTAATCATGCTAGCATCATGCTAGCTTCATGCTAATCATGCTAGCATCATGCTAGCTTCATGCTAATCATGCTAGCATCATGCTAGCTTCATGCTAATCATGCTAGCTTCATGCTAATCATGCTAGCATCATGCTAGCTTCATGCTAATCATGCTAGCATCATGCTAGCTTCATGCTAATCATGCTAGCATCATGTTAGCTTCATGCTAATCATGCTAGCTTCATGCTAATCATGCTAGCATCATGCTAGCTTCATGCTAATCATGCTAACATCATGCTAGCTTCATGCTAATCATGCTAACATCATGCTAGCTTCATGCTAATCATGCTAGCATCAAGCTAGCTTCATGCTAATCATGCTAGCTTCATGCTAATCATGCTAACATCATGCTAGCTTCATGCTAATCATGCTAGCTTCATGCTAATCATGCTAGCATCATGCTAACTTCATGCTAATCATGCTTACATCATGCTAGCTTCATGGTAAATCATGCTACCTTCATACTTAAACATACTAACAGCCAGATAGCCTACTAAACTAAACTTATGTCAAACCGTTTTAAACGTTCAGGCTACGCTTTCTCAAGCCAACATAAAGTTTGTCTTCAAACTTTACTATCTAGTTAGTGGTGCTTGTGTAACATGTAGCGTGCAACGTGACTGATGCGCTACAGCTAGTAATAATTTTCAGTATGGGCCAATGTATATCAGAAGCAAGGAACGTCTACTGGAGAGTGGAGGCAGTACAGCAGGTGAGTAAGTGACTGACAAAGTTTGTTCTGATTCAGTGAATTGTATTATTGTAGAACATTTCTATTTTGTTATTTGTTTCAATGAATAATTCACAGATATGAAATCAGTTGTTAACAGTGAAGATCAACAATTAACAAAGATCTTCTTCCATTTCTTATAGGACCAAAAAATTCAACACTTTGACAGATTCAATTCAATTTGAAGTTTCACACTCTTCACAAAATGTAAAAATAAATAAAACTCTCAAAATAAAACAGTAGTGTGTGATTCTTTCACTTCAGCCAAAATATTTTGCAAATAATATCACCTTCAACAAAATATTACATTCAATAAACCCAAAAAAAGTATTGTTGGACATTCAATTTAACTCAGAACACTGTATGTGATTCAAATTTCTCAGAACAGATCACTTTTCTTTTCAGACTCAACAGAATATTCAACAATATGAGTTGAAAATACACAAATGCATCAAATTGATTCAATTCAGTTCAAATAAGGATCAAACGACTCAGTTGAACACAGTTCGTGAATCAAATGATTCAGTTCAGTAACAAGAGTTATTAAACTCTTTCAATAAGCTCAAGTTCAAAAGACCATCTCTCCTTTTTGGTAGCGAAAATATCGAAAGTTCCAAGAACGGAAGTCTTTTGTGTCCAAAAGCAAGAAAAAAATGGAATTTTCCTACCAGTTGGTGAATTTTAGCACAGTTCAAAGTGGAAACGGGTTCGTTGGTGGCTCGCCATTGTGCATATTTAATCACGTCAGATACACAGATTCCTCTCCAGAAGGATTAAATATGGCACAAAACAGGAATCTCTCACAGGAAATCACGTAGAATAAATCATAGACACAAAAAAACCCAGCCTTGAAAAAATACAAGGCAGAAAGACAATCAATATCAATTTCAACTTTTTTTAACAGCAAAAATCATGTATACACTTCGATTAAAGTATTAAATCATGTTTCAACACTTATTTAACTTTTTAACATTTAAATTTCACAATCACATTTCATCAGCATCTTTGCACGTGAAATTAGCTTTAGCCCTCGTGCTAATACTACAGCTCACGCTGTGCTCACGTGGCCCATGTAAACACTGCATATCAATAGCTTATTTAGTTAATGACACTTTTCTCAGATAATGTATTACGAAAAATGTGACTCACCAAGGCAATAACTTCATATATATTCAAATAAGCTCATTTGCAACACTCCAATTCTCCGTTGGATTTCATCCACTTTCAGTTCACAAATCTTCGCTTTGTCGTCCTCTCACTCCAATGACAACTTCACGTAATCGAATCCGTTCAGAAATATGACTATTTACTGCATTCAAAGTTATTCGCGATCTATTTTAAAACTTTATAACAGAGGATCTCTGAATATCGCTCCGTGTAGCTGCTCCGTTTCACTCTCCCGCTCTGTCTCTCAAACTGACAGTCCAGCAGCGCTGCTGCAGGTTGTGGGTGGGGCTTATGAAAGTGCTGCTAACATTGGCTCGTTGGCGAGTCAGTCACTGAAATAAGGGCTGTGATTGGGCAAAACAGTTTTCCTTCTAGAGCTTTCCTCCTTTCTTACTTTTTTCACTTTTTTCACTTAAGTATTTTATTATTTTTCACTTTATTATTATTTTATAATTCTTAATCTTAACTAGTAACCTGATAACCCGGGTTACACTCTCCCCGTCTGGAAGATATGCAGGTCCCGCTGCATCCTTTAGGCTGCGAAACAATCGCAGAGGGAATTCCACCATACATTTCCACAGACGTACTCTTAAGGGAATCAGGCTCTTCCAATGACACAGTGAAAGCTGTACTGAGCCCTTGCAGTAATGACTGTACGACTAATGAAAGGGGATTACCCAACTTGGGGTACTGCAGCCTCTTTGGTGGCTCACAATGTCTCTGAGAGCGCCGGGGGACATCTTCTACCCTCTGGCTAGTCTCCATTAGGCTGTCTTGAGTATTCAAATTTACAGATTCATCCTGTATCAGGCCATCACTCCTTTCATCCTCCTGATTGAGGGTTTCAGATGGAGGCTCAACAGACTCCTGGTCCTGTTGTTTATTCTGTGCAGGTAAGTTATTTAAGACATCAGTTCCTACAGGTTCTTTAAACTGCATTGTCTCTCTTTCAGGTTCATCATACAACGTTCTGTCTTCGTCATCAGGTAGGTCAGGTAAGTTCCTTTGTAATTCTACTGAGAAAGGATGCATGATGTTTGTATTAGTTGTACTTCTCATTTCAGTAGAAACTTCTGTTGTCACTTCAGGTTTTGACTGTTTCTCAGGCCTATGTTTGGAGATGATTCTGCTCTCAATAGTAGGTAAGTATTCAGGCATGTAACTTGTAAAGTCATCTTCGGTCTCAGAACTCTGGGTTTCACTCTCAGATTCTTTTAAAACAGGATTTGCTCGAGTCCTAGGCCTGCGGGGTTTGTGTGGGCCTACTGTTTCATCAGGTTCATCTTTCTTTTGCAGAAACCCACAGGGTAATAGCAGGTCACGGTGCAATGTGCGGAGGGGCCCATCTTTTCCTTCAGGTCTAACAGTATAAACTGGTAAGTCGCCAGCCCTTTTGATCACAACATAAACTTCCTTCTCCCACTTATCTGCCAATTTATTCTTTCCTCTTAGTCTAACGTTCCTCACCAGGACACGATCACCAACTTCAAGGAACGATGCGACCACTCGCTCATCAAACCTCCGCTTATTGCGTGCCGCTACTTTTGCAACGTTCTCTTTTGCTATCTTGTAGCTCTCTTCCAGGCGATCCTTCAGATTCCTCACGTAACTCAAATGAGACTGGGGTGACTCATCAGCGGGCAAACCAAAAGCCAGATCGATTGGTAGTCGGGGTTGTCTCCCGAACATTAACTCGTATGGTGAGAATCCAGTCGAATCATTACGAGTACAATTGTACGCGTGGACTAATGGCTTCACAAAACTCTTCCAGCAGGTCTTTTCTTTATCATCCAAGGTCCCCAACATCTGAAGCAATGTCCTGTTGAAGCGCTCCACGGGGTTGCCACGAGGATGATAAGGCGTTGTTCTTGTTTTATGAATTCCTGCCATTGTGCAGAGCTCTTTAATCAGTCTTGACGCGAAGTCGGGCCCCTGATCACTGTGGAGTTTCTCCGGGAATCCGTAGTGAACTAGAAAGCTATCCCACAGGCATTTGGCCACGGTCTCAGCCTTCTGATTTCTGGTGGGTATTGCTACAGCATACCTGGTGAAATGATCGGTGATTACTAAAATATCCTTGGTGTTACTCTGGTCTGGTTCGAGCGACAGAAAGTCCATGCAGACTAGCTCGAGAGGTCTGCTTGTAACTATATTCACCAGAGGTGCGGCTCGCTCAGGGGGGGTCTTTCTTCTCACACATCGCTCGCAGGTCTTTATTTTCTCCTCCACAGCCATCGCCATCTTTGGCCAGTAGAAACGAGACCTAATGAGGTCTAGCGTCCTCTCAATCCCTAAATGGCCCATGTCATTGTGCAGGCTCATTAACGCTGTCTCCCGTAGGTCCACGGGTAACGCCAACTGATACAGCACACCTCCTCGATCTTGTTTCTTTCTGAACAATATTCCGTTCTTGAACTCAAATCTGTCCCACTCTCTCAGCCATAAGGATACTTCTACAGGCTCGACTTTCCCAACTGGTTTCTTACCAGACTCCAAGCATTTAATAACAACTTTAAGTTCTGGATCTGCTCTCTGACGTTTCTTCAGCTCTTCTTCAGACATTCGCGGAAGTACTGGAAGGCCATGGGCGTCCTCCCGTTGGAACTCTTGGGGTATCGCATCAACTCCTAGGGACAGTGACTCAAAGACGGTAGGTTGGAAGTATGAAATGCTAGGGTCAGCACAGCTTTGATACACTTGATGTCGCTCACAGAGCGCTTTCACCGCTGCTGGCAGAATTGTTGGTTGATCCGATTCTGTCAAATGGTGAAGGGTGAATTGTCTGATTCTCTCACACTCTTTTTGAAAGACAAAGTCATCCAGAGGTCTGTCATGCGGACGTCTCGAAAGTGCATCTGCGTCTAGGTTCCGCTTGCCTGCACGATATTTGATCTTGAAATTAAATGTTGAGAGGCTGGACAACCACCGATAACTGGTTGCATCAAGCTTTGCAGATGTCAGAATGTAAGTGAGTGGGTTGCTGTCTGTTATTACAGTGAACTCTCCTCCATACAAATAGTCACTGAATTTGGTCGTAACTGCCCACTTGAGCGCGAGGAACTCTAGTTTGTGCGCTGGATATCTCATTTCACTTTTGGTTAAACCTCTGCTGGCAAAGGCGATTGCCCTCATTTGGCCCTCTTGTTCTTGGTAAAGTGCAGCTCCAAGTCCAATGGTGCTGGCATCTGTAGTTAACACATAGGGAAGGCTTGGATCTGCGAATCCGAGGACTGGGGCTGAAGTCAGCTTCTCTATCAGAGTGTTGAAAGAGTTTTGGCAATCTTGAGTCCATCGGTCCCCAAACTGCTCTTTAGGATCTCTGTATTGCGTACTTGTCTTGGGGTCTCGTCTCTGGTTTTTCTGCAGAGGGGGGTAACCAACAGTAAGGTCATTGAGAGGTCTTGTTATCTTAGAAAAATCTTGTACGAACCTCCTGTAGTATCCAGCGAATCCAAGGAAAGATTTGAGCTCTTTAAGGTTTCTGGGCCTCGGCCAGGTCTTGAGGGCTTCAATTTTGGATGGATCTGTTTCGACACCGTTCTCAGACACGATATGGCCCAGATATCGGACTGACGTCTGAAAGAATTTGCACTTTTTAGGGGAAAGCTTCAATCCGTAGTGTCTTAACCGCTTCAGGACTTGCAAAAGTCTGGCTTCATGTTCCTCTAAGGTCTTAGAAAAGACAATGAGATCGTCAATGAATACAAGTACTTCTTTCCTGTTAAGGTCGCCCATGCACTGCTCCATGAGTCTTTGAAATGTACTTGGGGCATTAGTTATCCCTTGTGGCATGCGGTTGAATTCCCAAAAGCCTAAAGGGCTCACAAATGCCGTCTTCTGTTTATCTGCCTCCTCCATCTCAATTTGATAGAAACCGGATTTTAAATCCAGGACAGAAAACCACTTGGAGCCAGTTAGGACTGAGAAGGCCTCCTCCAAATTTGGCAGCGCGTATGCATCCTTTATGGTTTGGGAATTTAGCTTTCTAAAATCAACACACAAGCGTACATCATTGTTCTTTTTCCTCACGACTACAATTGGAGAGGCAAAGGGGGACTCAGACGTTCTTATGACACCGGCATCGAGGAGCTCTTTCAGGTGCCTTCTTACTGCATCCATGTCCTGCGGATGAATAGGCCTAGCACGTTGTTTGAAAGGTGTGTTGTCATTAAGATTGATATGGTGTTTCACCTTATCCGTGTGGCCGTAATCTAGCTCATGCAGTGCGAAAACATCTGGCATGGAGTTTACTAGTTCTGTTATCTTTTCCTTCCATTCACTTGACAAGCAAGAGTCACCAAAATCAGGAACGACTTTAACTTGTGAAGGATTCACAGTTTTGCATTCTGAAGCACTCATAGGGTTTCTTCCTTCAATCACGTGCTGGATAGCATGTACTTCAGCCAGTACCGCTTTTGGAGGTATTATTAAATCAGTCTGTGTCTCATTCCTCAATACTACTGGTATTTGGACATTGCGTTTCGAAGGTAAGGAGTGCAGACTACTAGCCACTAGCAGTCCGCCAGGCAAGGAAGACGATGTTGATGGTTCTACAGTCACACAGGTTTCTGTCAGTGGCCCAATGATGTTGACACAGCCATCAAGAACTACAGTACTTCCAGCCGTTACAACTTCAGGTATGCTTCCTTTCACTTTAACTTGACCCAATATACTCTCACCAGCTCGTCGATGTCTTGCCTCAAGCACTCTTATTACGGCTTGATACCCATGGTGATATGACATAACTTTTGGCATGATTGCTGGCGCATGATTGGCATACAGGACATCCAAAGTGTTGGTGCCAATAAGAATTTGGGGTGTATATGTCAGATCTGGAACCACTAAGGCCAACGTCGGAACTTCAGCTTCAACCCCGAGGAATTCCTGAGGAAACTGCAGAATTAATTCGACGTATCCCAGATAGGGAACAGCTTGGCCGTTTGCTCCTTCAACTTCCAAAAGATGGTTTAACGGCTGCATGGTATGCTGTGACAAATGGCTGTTGTAGAAAGACAAAGGAATTGTTGTTACCTGTGATCCTGTGTCCAACAAGCAGTTCACTCTCTTCCCTTCAACTTTAATTTGTGCAGTGCATTTCATTCCTACCAGACCGGTTGGTAACTTCATGGAGTTCCTGGTGTCAGCTTGCTTGTTAAACACTTGTCGATGCTTAGGGCGTTGTTTGTTTTTCTCAGTCCCCGTCAGCCCTGCGACAGAGACCGTCTTTAATTTAAAGGCTCTGTGGCGAATCCATGCTGGAGATCCCACTCAGCTTGTCTTTCTCTCAGCTTCCTTCGCTTTTCTTCCACTCTAGATGGATTTGGTGGACTTTCGCAGTTAATGGCTAGGTGGCCGTCTTCTCCACAGTGGAAACAATACCATGGCCGGGGCCGATTGGTTCTAATCTCGGTGTGTTTTGGTCTCTCATTTTTGTCTCTGCCGATTTCACTGGCTCCAGGTCTACTCAAATTATCTCTTTGACTGAAGGATCTTTCAGAACGGTTTCTGTGCACTCCAGAAGAAACAACTTGGACTTTAAGTTCTGCTATCTGTTCTCTTAGTTCCTGAAGATCATTTGTCATTCCTTGCTCTCTCACTTCCTTGTTAGTAGCTGTTTTAATGGCCGCAATTTGGCTTTGGAGAGCAACGATTTCTTTCTTCAGAATGCTTACTTCAGACATCTCAGGGTGTTGAGTTTTAGTTTTCTGCTTAGGTGTTTTCTGCTTAGGAGTGTCAGGGGCTAGAGTGTTGTTAAAATCCTCCTCTGTTGCGTCACAACAATAAGCAGACTGTTGGTGGGCTGCAGTTCGCAGTTTGAGTGGAGCTGGTTGGTGTTTACTCACACCAAGATGCTTTCTCATTCTCTCTTCCTTCGACGTTTGCTTTTCTTCAGCCGTACGGATAAGTATAGCTAACTCGGCAAAAGGAGGTGGGTCCAGTTTTCGGTTTTCGAGCTGCAGGTCGGCAATCAGAATATTGTCCCAGCAGCCACGACAGAACTGCTTTAGCAGACATCGGTCTCGTTCATTTTCTGCAACTCCACCCCGTCTGATGGTAGCACTCAAGGCAACGTGTAGTCTGTGAAGGTAGACGGATGACTTCTCGCCAGGATTCTGAAGAGTGCTTATGAATTTGGCTAATAGTTCATCTCCGTCTTCCACTGAACCGTAAACAGACTCAAGCAGCTTAAGGCACTCTGTCGAAGGGGCAAGTGGGCTCACATGTTTGATAATGTCAGAAGCTGGTGGTAACAGACTATCTATAATCCTGCGTGTTTTGTGTGACTCTGGAAGGGATGGCTCGTTTAGCAGGTAATCAACACTTGCCCGCCAGGTGTCGAAGTCAGGCTCATTGCTTGGGCGTGGGCTTCGTCCAGAGAAAGCTTTAAGGCGGAATGAGGTGTTGTGCGGGGACACAGGATCACTCGTCTTTACAATATGCTCCATTACTACTCTCTGGACACCTGGGGGGTGCAAAGCAGACGTGGGAAATTTCACTGATATGGTCTCAACAGAGTCAGCATCATTCAAATAGTGGGGCGACGTTGCGCCTTTAGTTGCTTTGGCTGGGTTTTCGGGTTCCAATCTCAAGACAGAGGGTGACCTGAATCCTTCCAACCTTGAGGGGGTGCTAGTAGCACTTGTCAAGGGGTTTGTCTCTAGTGGCACATCAACTGGAGTTTTCGCCCCACCAACCTTCATCAACTCTCGTTGGAGGACATCTTGTAAAGTTTCTCCGTTGGCGCTTGCTATTCCTTGTAGTTTCTCCAAGCACTCAACAGTGGCAGTACCAATGGTGGGGGTGTGAACCGTACCCAGGGCGCGCACACGGAACACAATGTCTGTATTAGTGGGGCTCACTAAAGTTAGAGGCAGCTGGGGCTCGAGATTGCTCATAGCTGACCTGTGTGTGAACTCTACTATTGCATTGCGATGAAACTCTGACTGCGGATCATCAATTAGCAGGTTGCGTCGTACAGAGCCAAATCTTGAAAGGTATGTTTCTAGAACTTGGTCCTCTTCAGTCAGTGTTACTCCACTAACGATGACTGCATTTTGCACATTGACATTTTCTCTCCCTACAACATCCATTTTGTCTGTTTGTCTGATTCACTGTACGTCGATCTCAGTAGTTATTCACCTTAATTTCTGCTGCGTCCTCTCTCCTGGCTGGCTCGCCAAAGTTGTAACATGTAGCGTGCAACGTGACTGATGCGCTACAGCTAGTAATAATTTTCAGTATGGGCCAATGTATATCAGAAGCAAGGAACGTCTACTGGAGAGTGGAGGCAGTACAGCAGGTGAGTAAGTGACTGACAAAGTTTGTTCTGATTCAGTGAATTGTATTATTGTAGAACATTTCTATTTTGTTATTTGTTTCAATGAATAATTCACAGATATGAAATCAGTTGTTAACAGTGAAGATCAACAATTAACAAAGATCTTCTTCCATTTCTTATAGGACCAAAAAATTCAACACTTTGACAGATTCAATTCAATTTGAAGTTTCACACTCTTCACAAAATGTAAAAATAAATAAAACTCTCAAAATAAAACAGTAGTGTGTGATTCTTTCACTTCAGCCAAAATATTTTGCAAATAATATCACCTTCAACAAAATATTACATTCAATAAACCCAAAAAAAGTATTGTTGGACATTCAATTTAACTCAGAACACTGTATGTGATTCAAATTTCTCAGAACAGATCACTTTTCTTTTCAGACTCAACAGAATATTCAACAATATGAGTTGAAAATACACAAATGCATCAAATTGATTCAATTCAGTTCAAATAAGGATCAAACGACTCAGTTGAACACAGTTCGTGAATCAAATGATTCAGTTCAGTAACAAGAGTTATTAAACTCTTTCAATAAGCTCAAGTTCAAAAGACCATCTCTCCTTTTTGGTAGCGAAAATATCGAAAGTTCCAAGAACGGAAGTCTTTTGTGTCCAAAAGCAAGAAAAAAATGGAATTTTCCTACCAGTTGGTGAATTTTAGCACAGTTCAAAGTGGAAACGGGTTCGTTGGTGGCTCGCCATTGTGCATATTTAATCACGTCAGATACACAGATTCCTCTCCAGAAGGATTAAATATGGCACAAAACAGGAATCTCTCACAGGAAATCACGTAGAATAAATCATAGACACAAAAAAACCCAGCCTTGAAAAAATACAAGGCAGAAAGACAATCAATATCAATTTCAACTTTTTTTAACAGCAAAAATCATGTATACACTTCGATTAAAGTATTAAATCATGTTTCAACACTTATTTAACTTTTTAACATTTAAATTTCACAATCACATTTCATCAGCATCTTTGCACGTGAAATTAGCTTTAGCCCTCGTGCTAATACTACAGCTCACGCTGTGCTCACGTGGCCCATGTAAACACTGCATATCAATAGCTTATTTAGTTAATGACACTTTTCTCAGATAATGTATTACGAAAAATGTGACTCACCAAGGCAATAACTTCATATATATTCAAATAAGCTCATTTGCAACACTCCAATTCTCCGTTGGATTTCATCCACTTTCAGTTCACAAATCTTCGCTTTGTCGTCCTCTCACTCCAATGACAACTTCACGTAATCGAATCCGTTCAGAAATATGACTATTTACTGCATTCAAAGTTATTCGCGATCTATTTTAAAACTTTATAACAGAGGATCTCTGAATATCGCTCCGTGTAGCTGCTCCGTTTCACTCTCCCGCTCTGTCTCTCAAACTGACAGTCCAGCAGCGCTGCTGCAGGTTGTGGGTGGGGCTTATGAAAGTGCTGCTAACATTGGCTCGTTGGCGAGTCAGTCACTGAAATAAGGGCTGTGATTGGGCAAAACAGTTTTCCTTCTAGAGCTTTCCTCCTTTCTTACTTTTTTCACTTTTTTCACTTAAGTATTTTATTATTTTTCACTTTATTATTATTTTATAATTCTTAATCTTAACTAGTAACCTGATAACCCGGGTTACACTTGCATTTATGCAAGGCATCACTATTATTATCTTGCATACTTATTATTATTATAATTATTATTATTCTTATGTCTGCACAAAATTTCGGCGCGTAACTCGTCCCGCACGGTTTGCCGTAGTCCTATGAAAGAGGGCTCAAATCGACCGGTTTATTGAAGAGATGGTGGCTATGACTTTTATAAGCGATCGGGTGCAGGATTTCTGAAAGGGGGGCGAAAAACCACCCGAAAAATCCCATTGACTTAACATTGCGCCCAACTTTGACGAGTCATAGCTCCGCTTGAGGATTTTGTAGAAACATGTGGGTTAAAACATTTAAAGACGGTGGTAGGCTCTGTAAGAACATGGATCACAATGGGGTGTAAGAGGTGCCCAAAAATGCCCAATGAAAAGTCAATGGGGCAAAATCCCATAGACTTACCATTGCAAAAACTTTGACGGGTCATAGGTCCGAGCCAGGATTTCATAGAAACATGTGGGTTACTAAATTTAAAAAGGGTGCTAGACTCTGTCAGGACGTCCCCCACAATGGGGTGTAAGGTTACCCTAGTAACCATTTTGGGCAACCTAGCAACCTATCCCATAGACTGCCATTATAAAATGCCCAGATGGATATCTTTGCACCACATTGTCATAGAGACATGGGGGTGGGCTCATTTTACTCAGGCTTCCAATCAGTCTCTCAGGATCCTTACAGAGTTACTAAGCCACGCCCCTAGCAACCACTTTTGAGCACCCTAGCAACATAAAATTCAAACAGTTATATCTCGGCATCAGAACATCGTAGAGACACGGGGGTTGGACCGTTTTACTTGTGACTAGGGGTGTAACAATTGAGCACATCATTGGCCACTCCCAAGCCACGCCCCTAGCAACCAAATTTGAGCACCCTAGCAACCGAATAAACAAAGCCTTATATCTCCGCATCAGAACATCGTAGAGACACGGGGTTTGGACCGTTTTACTTGTGACTCGGAGTGTAATCACTGGGCACATCATTGGCCACTCCCAAGCCACGCCCCTAGCAACCAAATACAGTACCCTAGCAACAGAGTAAACAAAGCCTTATATCTCCGCACCAGAACATCGTAGAGACACGGGGGTTGGACCGTTTGACTAGTGACTCAGAGTGTAATCATTATGGGATGCCAATTTTTTCCCTAGCAACCAAATACAGTACCCTAGCAACAGAGTAAACAAAGCCTTATATCTCCGCATCAGAACATCGTAGAGACACGGGGGTTGGACCGTTTGACTCGTGACTCGGCATGTAATCACTAGTGGATGCCAATTTTTTTCCTAGCAACCAAATACAGTACCCTAGCAACAGTGTAAACAAAGCCTTATATCTCCGCATCAGACATTCGTAGAGACACGGGGGTTGGACCGTTTTACTCGTGACTCGGCATGTAATCACTAGTTGATGCCAATTATTTCCCTAGCAACCAAATACAGTACCCTAGCAACAGTGTAAACAAAGCCTTATATCTCCGCATCAGAACATCATAGAGACACGGGGGTTGGACCGTTTGACTTGTGACTTAGAGTGTAATCACCAGTGGATGCCATTTTTTTCCCTAGCAACCAAATACAGTACCCTAGCAACAGTGTAAACAAAGCCTTATATCTCCGCATCAGAACATCGTAGAGACACGGGGGTTGGACCGTTTAACTCGTGTCTCTGAGTGTAATCACTAGTGGATGCCAAATTTTTCCATAGCAACCAAATACAGTACCCTAGCAACCGCATAAACAAAGCCTTATATCTCTGCATCAAAACCTCATAGAGACACGGGGGTTAGAACGTTTTACTTTTGGGTTGGAGTATAATCATATATTGTCCCGAGAATTTTGCCACGGCAAGCACCACTCACATTTTCTTCAGGAAATTTACCTATCTAGTTATTATTCTTCTTTTTCTGGACACTTTTTCGGCGCGTAACTCGTCCCGCACGGTTTAACGTAGTCCCACGAAAGAGGGCTCAAATCGACCGGATTATTGAGGAGAGGTGTGCTATGACTTTTATAAGGGATCGGGTGCAGGATTTCTGAAAGGGGGGCAAAAAACCACCCGAAAAATCCCATTGACTTAACATTGCGCCCAACTTTGACAGGTCATAGCTCCGCTCGAGGATTTTATAGAAACATGTGGGTTACAACATTTGAAGAGGGTGGTAGGCTCTGTAAGAACATGGATCACAATGGGGTGTAAGTTGTACCCCTGGGGTGTAAGAGGCACCCAAAAATTCCCATTGACTTATAATGGGGCAGGAAACATGCCCATATAAGGGAATAAAACAGTTCCAGATGGGATATCTTTGCTTTACAGTGTCGTAGAGATAAGTGGGTGGGCTCATTTCACTCGGGCATCCAATCAGTCTCTCAGGATCATCCCAGAGCTATTAAGCCACGCCCCTAGCAACAATTTTGGGCACCCTAGCAACATCTCCCTTAGACTGCCATTATAAAATGCCCAGATGGATATCTTTGCATCACACTGTCATAGAGACATGGGGGTGGGCTCATTTTACTCAGGCATCCAATCAGTCTCTCAGGATCCTTACATAGGTATTAAGCCACGCCCCTAGCAACCACTTTTGAGCACCCTAGCAACTTAAAATTCAAACAGTTATATCTCGGCATCAGAACATCGTAGAGACACGGGGGTTGGACCGTTTGACTCGTGACTCAGAGTGTAATCATTATGGGATGCCAATTTTTTCCCTAGCAACCAAATACAGTACCCTAGCAACAGAGTAAACAAAGCCTTATATCTCCGTATCAGAACATCGTAGAGACACGGGGGTTGGACCGTTTGACTTGTGACTCGGAGTGTAATCATTATGGGATGCCAATTTTTTTCCCTAGCAACCAAATACAGTACCCTAGCAACAGAGTAAACAAAGCCTTATATCTCCGCATCAGAACATCGTAGAGACACGGGGGTTGGACCGTTTGACTTGTGACTCGGAGTGTAATCATTATGGGATGCCAATTTTTTTCCCTAGCAACCAAATACAGTACCCTAGCAACAGAGTAAACAAAGCCTTATATCTCCGCATCAGAACATCGTAGAGACACGGGGGTTGGACCGTTTGACTCGTGACTCGGAGTGTAATCATTATGGGATGCCAATATTTTCCCTAGCAACCAAATACAGTACCCTAGCAACAGAGTAAACAAAGCCTTATATCTCCGCATCAGAACAACGTAGAGACACGGGGGTTGGCCCGTTTTACTTGTGGCTTGGAGTATGATCATTATGGGATGCCAATTTTCTCCCTAGCAACCAAATACACTACCCTAGCAACCGAATACACAAAGCCTTATATCTCCGCATCAGAACATCGTAGAGACACGGGGGTTGGACCGTTTGACTCGTGACTCAGAGTGTAATCACTATGGGATGCCAGTTTTTTCCCTAGCAACCAAATACAGTACCCTAGCAACAGAGTAAACAAAGCCTTATATCTCAGCATCAGAACATCGTAGAGACACGGGGGTTGGACCGTTTGACTCGTGACTCAAAGTGTAATCACTATGGGATGCCAATTTTTTCCCTAGCAACCAAATACAGTACCCTAGCAACAGAGTAAACAAAGCCTAATATCTTCGCATCAGAACATCGTAGAGACACAGGAGTTGGATCGTTTTACTTTTGGCTTGGAGTATAATCATATATGTTCCCCAGAATTTTGCCACGGCAAGCACCACACACATTTTCTTCAGGAAATGTACCTATCTAGTTATTATTATTATTCTTATGTCTGCACACTTTTTCGGCGCGTAACTCGTCCCGCACGGTTTGCCGTAGTCCCATGAAAGAGGGCTCAAATCGACCGGTTTTTTGAGGAGATGGTGGCTATGACTTTTATAAGCGGTCGGGTGCAGAATTTCCGAAAGGGGGGCAAAAAACCACCCAAAAAATCCCATTGACTTAACATTACGCCAAACTTTGACAAGTCATAGCTCCGCTCGAGGATTTTGTAGAAACATGTGGGTTACAACATTTGAAGAGGGTGGTAGACTCTGTAAGAACATACATCACAATGGGGTGTAAGTTGTACCCCTGGGGTGTAAGAGGTGCCCAAAAATGCCCAATGAAAAGTCAATGGGGGAAAATCCCATAGACTTAACATTGCAAAAACTTTGACGGGTCACAGGTCCGAGCGAGGATTTCGTAGAAGCATGTGGGTTACTAAATTTGAAGAGGGTGCTAGACTCTGTCAGGACGTCCCCCGCAATGGGGTTGTAATGTTACCCTAGCAACCATTTTGGGCACCCTAGCAACCTATCCCATAGACTGCCATTACAAAATGCCCAGAGGGATATCTTTGCACCACAGTGTCTTATGGCGCTTTTCCATTGCATAGTACCCCACGGTTTAGTTTAGTTTGGGTCGGGTCAGTTTACTTTTGGGAGCTTTTCCATTGGGTGCAGTACGTAGTACCCGATACTTTTTTTAGTACCACCTCGGTTGGGGTTCCAAGCGACCCGAGCTGATACCAAACGTGACGCGAAAACACTGTAGATCACTGATTGGTCTGAGAGAATCGTCACGTCATCGCTATAATGTAAATATTAGCTTTAGCTTACTGCTAGCTTGCGCTGTCTCAAGCAAACATGTTGTTATCTGTGTTCTGCTATAAGTTTCCAAACACCCTTTTAGCGATGAAAAACATCCGCAGGTTGAGAATCCGGGACACCATAACAGTTTTTTCCAGACTTACAGTTTGTGGCGGCACATTCGCGACGTGCACGTCCGCATTATATATGCTTATATGCAACTTGAATGAGGCTCAGCGGAGCGCCGTCGACTGACGCCACGGGTCGGGTGTTTGAACAGAAACTGTCATGTGACACAGAGGTAGTTATAAACGCGATGTGCAAACATCTATTTGTGGTGGCCAATTTGAATTTTGTGGCAGACTGAGAAATAAATGAATGTACAACAACGCTCTCACGTGTATGATGTCACAGCAGTAGGCAGCGTAAATATAACGACACGCCTATAATCCCTCCCACTCCGAAGTGATACTAAACTCGATGGAAAAGCTAACCACGCCAAAGTGAGGTGAGCTGACCCGACCCAAACTAAACTAAACCGTGGGGTACTATGCAATGGAAAAGCGCCAATAGAGACATGGGGGTGGGCTCATTTTACTCAGGCATCCAATCAGCCTCTCAAGACCCTTGCAGAGTTACTAAGCCACGCCCCTAGCAACCACTTTTGAGCACCCTAGCAACATAAAATTCAAACAGTTATATCTCGGCATCAGAACATCGTAGCGACACGGGGGTTGGACCGTTTTACTTGTGACTCGGAGTGTAATCACTTGCCACATCATTGGCCACTCCCAAGCCACGCCCCTAGCAACCAAATATGAGCACCCTAGCAACGGAATAAACAAATCGTTATATCTCCGCATCAGAAAATCGTAGAGACACGGGGGTTGGACCGTTTTACTCGTGACTCAGAGGGTAATCATTAGTGGATGCCAAGAGGTATTAAGCCACGCCCCTAGCAACCAAATATGAGCACCCTAGCAACCGAATAAACAAAGCCTTATATCTCCGCATCAGAAAATCGTAGAGACATGGGGGTTGGACCGTTTTACTCATGACTCAGAGGGTAATCACTAGTGGATGCCAAGTTGTATTAAGCCACGCCCATAGCAACCAAATATGAGCACCCTAGCAACGGAATAAACAAATCGTTATATCTCTGCATCAGAAAATCGTAGAGACACGGGGGTTGGACCGTTTTACTCGTGACTCAGAGGGTAATCATTAGTGGATGCCAAGAGGTATTAAGCCACGCCCCTAGCAACCAAATATGAGCACCCTAGCAACCGAATAAACAAAGCCTTATATCTCCGCATCAGAAAATCGTAGAGACACGGGGGTTGGACCGTTTTACTCGTGACTCAGAGGGAAATCAGTAGTGGATGCCAAGAGGTATTAAGCCACGCCCCTAGCAACCAAATATGAGCACCCTAGCAACCGAATAAACAAATCATTATATCTCCACATCAGAAAATCGTAGAGACACGGGGGTTGGACCGTTTTACTCGTGACTTGGAGTGTTATCACTGGTGGATGCCAATTTTCTCCCTAGCAACCAAATACAGTACCCTGGCAACAGAGTAAACAAAGCCTTATATCTCCGCATCAGAACATCATAGAGACACTGGGGTGGACCGTTTTACTTTTGGCTTGGAGTATAATCATAAATTGTCCCTCGAAATTTGCCACGGCAAGCACCACTTCACATTTCCTTTAGGAAATGTACCTATCTAGTTATTATTATTCTTCTGGTCCACACTTTTTCTAACTGTAACTCCTCCTAGAGCTTTCAAGCTACACCTACAAAATTTTACAAAACTTTTAAGACTGGTACGTAGATTTATGCTATATCTTTTCTAACTGATGGGACCTACCGAATTCCTAAACGGGGCGCTCAAACACCCCAAATTTTCCATTGACTTAACATTGCGACAAACTTTGACGGGTCATAGCTGCGAGCGAGAAATTTGTAGAAACTTCTGGGTTACCACATTTGAAGAGGCTGGCAGGCTCTGTAAGAACATGCCTCACATTGGGGTGTAAGTTTCACCCCTGGGGCGTAAGGGCCACCCAAATTTCCCCATTGACTTATAATGGGGCAGGGAACATGCCCATATAAGGGAATAAAAGCGTCCCAGATGGAATATCTTCACTTTAGAGTGTCGTAGAGACATGGGGGTGGGCTCATTTTACTCATTCATCCAATCAGTCTCTTAGGATCACCCCAGAGCTATTAAGCCACGCCCCTAGCAACCATTTTGGGCACCCTAGCAACATCTCCCATAGACTGCCATTATAAAATGCCCAGATGGATATCTTTGCATCACAGTGTCACAGAGACATGGGGGTGGGCTTATTTTACTCAGACATCCAATCAGTCTCTTTGGATTCTTATTGAGGTATTAAGCCACGCCCCTAACAACCAAATATGAGCACCCTAGCAACATAATAAACAAAGCCTTATATCTCTGGATCCGAACATCATAGAGACATGGGGGTTGGGTCTTTTGGTCATGTTAGCCTTATGCTAGCTCCATGCTAAGTCATACTAGCTTCATGCTAGTTTCGTGCTAGCTTTATGCTAATTTCATAATAAATCTTGCTAACTTCATGCTAAATCATGTTAGCATCATGCTAGCTTCATGTTAATTCATGTTAGCATCGTGCTAGCTTCATGCTAATTCATGTTAACATCATGCTAGCTTCATGCTAATTCATGTTAGCATCGTGCTAGCTTCATGCTAATTCATGTTAGCTTCATGCTAGCTTCATGCTAATTCTTGTTAGCATCGTGCTAGCTTCATGCTAATTCATGTTAGCATCGTGCTAGCTTCATGCTAATTCATGTTAGCATCGTGCTAGCTTAATGCTAATTCATGTTAGCATCGTGCTAGCTTCATGCTAATTCATGTTAGCATCGTGCTAGCTTCATGCTAATTCATGTTAGCATCGTGCTAGCTTCATGCTAATTCATGTTAGCATCGTGCTAGCTTCATGCTAATTCATGTTAGCATCGTGCTAGCTTCATGCTAATTCATGTTAGCATCGTGCTAGCTTCATGCTAATTCATGTTAGGATCGTGCTAGCTTCATGCTAATTCATGTTAGCATCGTGCTAGCTTCATGCTAATTCATGTTAGCATCGTGCTAGCTTCATGCTAATTCATTTTAGCGTCGTGCTAGCTTCATGCTAATTCATGTTAGCGTCGTGCTAGCTTCATGCTAATTCATGTTAGCATCATGCTAGCTTCATGCTAATTCATGTTAGCTTCAATGCTAATTCATGTTAGCATCATGCTAGCTTCATGCTAATTCATTTTAGCGTCGTGCTAGCTTCATGCTAATTCATGTTAGCGTCGTGCTAGCTTCATGCTAATTCATGTTAGCATCATGCTAACTTCATGCTAATTCATGTTAGCTTCAATGCTAATTCATGTTAGCATCATGCTAGCTTCATGTTAATCATGCTAACATGATGTTAGCTTCCTGCTAATCATGCTAGCATCATGCTAGCTTCATGCTAATCATGCTAACATGATGTTAGCTTCCTGCTAATCATGCTAGCATCATGCTAGCTTCATGCTAATTCATGTTAGCATCATGCTAGCTTCATGCTAATTCATGTTAGCATCGTGCTAGCTTCATGCTAATTCATGTTAGCATCGTGCTAGCTTCATGCTAATTCATGTTAGCATTGTGCTAACTTCATGCTAATTCATGTTAGCATCGTGCTAGCTTCATGCTAATTCATGTTAACATCGTGCTAACTTCATGCTAATTCATGTTAGCTTCATGCTAATTCATGTTAGCATCATGCTAGCTTCATGCTAAGTCATGCTAGCTTCATGCTAATTCATGTTAGCATCATGCTAGCTTCATGCTAAGTCATGCTAGCTTCATGCTAGCTTCATGCTAATTCATGTTAGCATCATGCTAGCTTCATGTTAATTCATGTTAGCATCATGTAAGCTTCATGTTAATTCATGTTAGCATCATGTTAACTTCATGCTAATTCATGTTAGCTTCATGCTAATTCATGTTAGCTTCATGCTAATTCATGTTAGCATCATGTTAGCTTCATGCTAATTCATGTTAGCTTCAATGCTAATTCATGCTAACATGATGTTAGCTTCCTGCTAATCATGCTAGCATCATGCTAGCTTCATGCTAATCATGCTAACATGATGTTAGCTTCCTGCTAATCATGCTAGCATCATGCTAGCTTCATGCTAATTCATGTTAGCATCATGCTAGCTTCATGCTTATTCATGTTAGCATCATGCTAGCTTCATGCTAATTCATGTTAGCATCGTGCTAGCTTCATGCTAATTCATGTTAGCATCGTGCTAGCTTCATGCTAATTCATGTTAGCATTGTGCTAGCTTCATGCTAATTCATGTTAGCATCGTGCTAGCTTCATGCTAATTCATGTTAACATCGTGCTAACTTCATGCTAAGTCATGCTAGCTTCATGCTAATTCATGTTAGCATCATGCTAGCTTCATGCTAATTCATGTTAACATCATGCTAGCTTCATGCTAATTCATGTTAGCATCATGCTAGCTTCATGTTAATTCATGTTAGCATCATGTAAGCTTCATGTTAATTCATGTTAGCATCATGTTAACTTCATGCTAATTCATGTTAGCTTCATGCTAATTCATGTTAGCTTCATGCTAATTCATGTTAGCATCATGTTAGCTTCATGCTAATTCATGTTATCATCATGCTAGCTTCATGCTAATTCATGTTCGCATCATGCTAACTTAGTGCTAAACATGCTAACATGGTAACTTTTGGTATCATGTTTACGGAAAGTTATAATACTAAACTAAACTTGTTTTAAATTTCTCTCAATCTGTTTTAAACATTCAGGCTAGGCTTTGTCAAGAAAACATAAAGTTTGTCTTCAAACTTTTCTATCTAGTCTGAAATTATTCTTGTCAGCATCAATAAAACTCTATATTTGCTTTATATCTGTGTTTTTCAATTATACATTTACGGTATATAAATATATTTTGGTCACTTTATGGCTATTTTCTGGGGCATCTGGATAAGTTGCGGGTGGGTTCTGGGGTTAATATGGTAATTTTGGTTATTTTCTGGGTTACATTTGGGGTTTCTGGAAAAGTTGTGGGTAAGTTTGGGGATAAATGTGGTAATTTGGGCTCTTTTCTGGTTGTTATCTGGAAATTCCGGGAGAGCTGTGGCTGATTTTTTCGAGGTGTGAAAGGGTTGCGGCTAAGTTACGGTCTGCTTTCGGCTAGATTCTGGATTACTTAAGGCAAGCAGCTCTGGGACCAATCAAGGGCCGTAAGCCGTGGCGGCATGTGTGCCAAAAGAACAGCCTGAACTCAGCCATTTCTGGCCCTGAAAAATTTTGCTATCTGGGTAGTGTGGTGAGTGAGTCTTTGCAAATAGTAAACTTTTCACGTTGAAGTGGTGCTGTGTATTTGCTGTGGGTTGCTGTGTGTCTTGTCAGACGAGACCCCGCATCATCCAGTTTTCATTGGGCAGAGGACGGAGAGGCTAGCGACCTCAGGAATTATCAGCTACTATATGCAGTGTGCAGTTTGGAGTGTGAAGTGATGCAGATCAAGAGCTGTCCACGACTGTGAGTACAATATTGGATTATTCGTAGTGAAAACTTACCTGTGTCTGCCCTTGTCGCAGAGTCAGAGGCGAAAGAGTTCCGCCGCCCCGCGGTCCCTACAAAGGGGCGCCCCTGTCCAGGATTCGATCGCGCCTACGGGCAGTGGGGATAGGGCAGCGCTCGACCCGGTGAGGCGGTGCGTTATCTTCGCCCCTCTGCTGGACCTGCGGAGAAAGCCATACCTACCAAGAGCTGTAACCAGCAGACCAGCGGCCACCTGTGGAGAGAAGGGAGAACGAGAGTGAACATTAGGAGAACAGACTGTGGAAAGCTATACCTACCCAGAGAGCTGTAAACAGCAGAGCAGCGGCCACCTGTGGAGAGAAAGGAGAACGAGAGTGAACATTAGGAGAACAGACTGTGGAAAGTGATACCTACCCAGACAGCTGTAAACAGCCGAGCCGGTGGGCAATACTCAAAGTCCAAGTTAACAGTGCTTTTGTGTCCTAGCGGCCACCTGTGGAGAGAAAGGAGAACGAGAGTGAACATTAGGAGAACAGACTGTGGAAAGTGATACCTACCCAGAGAGCTGTAAACAGCAGAGCCGGTGAGAAATCCCCCAAGTCCAAATTAACAGTGCTTTTGTGTCCCAGTAGTCATCTGTGGAGCAAAGGGAGAACGAGAGTGAACATTCAGAGAACAGACTGTGGAGAGCTATACCTACCAAGAGAGCTGTAAACAGCAGAGCTGGTGAGAGATACCCCAAGTCCAAGTTAACAGTGCTTTTGTGTCCCAGCGGCCACCTGTGGAGAATAATGAGAGCAGCAATGAACGCTAAGAGAAGGAACTGTGTGAAGACCCAGTTGGTGGCGAAGGAAGAGAGCCTGAAGTGGCCGTTATTTTAAGTTCCCCTTTTTCCCTTCCCTATTTTATTATTTTAAGTAAATTAAAAAAAGTACATTTTAAATTATGCTTACCTTGTGTGTCTGGTCATTGGGGTGGCTTTGGGAATCTCCTCGAGGTGGAGAAAGGGGCGTGACCTTATTTACATCTCGGTCCACCCCTACCTGTGACACTGTGTTAGATTAAAACAGTCCAACACAGAGTTAAACTCAGAGGTGTAAGAGCAATTAACATCCACATGTATGTTAAAATCCCCTAACATAATCATGGCAGAGCAGAGAGATGAGATAACAGTGAGAAGTTCATTCAATTCAGACAGAAAATTAACAGATGGTTTTGGGGGGCGGTAGATTAACAGTAGTAAAATGGGTATGGTGATAACAACCTTCACAGCAATGTATTCAAAAGATGTCACTTCGAATGGCCTGAGTTCTTTAACAGTCAGATCAGAGCGGTGTACTACTGCCAACCCGCCTCCTCTCCCTACCAATCTTGGTTTGGCTATATAACAATAGCCAGGGGGAGTCAGCATATTTAAATGAATACAATCGCCAGGTTGCTGCCAAGTCTCTGAGATACAAAACAAATTCAATTTTTTCTCAAGGATAAGATCATTTATTATGGATGTTTTGTTTGTGATTGATCGCGCATTTAGAAGAGAAATGTTAAAGTTCTGATTTGACGTCAGGGAGCTGCTGACAGTCTGGTGGGATAACGCAGGTTTTCGAAGTTAATTCCACTGTTCTTATGCTGGTGGCGCCTACAGCGATCGGGCGTGAACGTAGATGGAATGGGCGGATCATGTCCATAAATAAGAGTCGGTCTTCTTTTACCGCGATGAATATAGCGTGGACGACGAGTAATACCGAGCGAGCTACAGAGTTTATACAGCGTTGAATCCAAAGGGGTGTAGCAGCGTAGAAGTTTGAGAGAAGTGGGGGTGTAAACATGCTCCATTTCCAAATTGTAAAAAATACACACACACAGTATAGAGCAAGCTGAGAGGACTTTAGTACAAGTGCCAGCGGAGAACATGACAGCGACACGGCAAAGTTTCCACAAGTAACTCTGCAAACGTAAATGCTACAATGCTAACATGAATAGCTCACAACACAAACAGTAGGGTTTACACAGGCAACACAACCACAACCCGCTAAAGCTACATGTTAGCCAACCAGGCTCACAACACACACCAGTCCGCGAAGTAATCAGCGTATAGTAGTACGCAAACCACAAAACAGACCGGGGACAACAATGAGACAAGTGGGTCACAACACACTTACCACAAAGTAGTCGCAGTGAAGGGAGAGAGGAAGAAAGCTCATGCAGAAAAGGAGCCGGTGTGCTGGTCCGTAGCAAAACAGAACGAGTGTGTTTTCAGGTGTGTTAAAGTTTGTGGCAGAGGTCCACGGATGAAAGTTTGTAGCAGTAGTCCACAGATTGGAAGTTTGTAGCAATAGTCCACGGATTGAGAGTTTGTAGGAATAATCCACAATAGTCCATGGAAGGAAAGTTTGTAGCAATAATCCACGGATTGACACAAGCAGCGATGCTTCCGGGAAAATTCGGGATGAGCTGAGAAAAGATACGATCCACAAGAGTAGTTCAACAAAAAAATAAAAAAATAGTCCAGCAGGGCAAGAAAGCCCCGGTTTATAGTGGCAGGCACACGTAGATAGATCAACACAACGAAGATCAACACAACGAAGTCCAACAGAAGAAAATAGACGAGAACAGTAGAGACCGGCGAGCAGCGGCAGACACACACGCACAGCGTTCACTCAACCGGAAATGACACAGTCCAGGACAAGATGAAAACCACTATTTTCTGTTATAGAGTAAACTGTCATAATGAAAACATGACTAAGCCATTTGACTATCTTGTTCATAAACAATGGTGTCAGGACTTTTCATTTTGATGACACTGACACTTTCATTGACATGAATACTTGCTTTTGAGGAATGACCTATCTATTCTGAGCAAGTGACACGCTTTTGCAGGTTATCAACTAGGTTTTGCAGTTTGTACTAATTGTTTTGAGAACTGCATTAACTGTTGTGCAAATGTAAATAGTGATGTGATAAATGCACCAAAGCGACTGAGAAAAACTGTAATACACTGTGATGTGGATGAGAATCTGTGGCCAGACAGACAGCAGCGTGTGGATGGTCAGGAGGGTGAGGATGGTGGCCAGGAGAGGAAGGGTGAGGACAGCGACCAGTGAAGAAATGTTAATTCTGAAACTCCCGCATTATTTACAGCAGGCTGCATATAATTTTCATTGTTTTTTGTGTTTATATTAGAGTATATTATGCTTTATATATTTTCTTTTGGTCTGGTGTATGGAAGTTACTTTGTGTGTGAATAAAAGTCATTACAATTTCCTTGGCAGTGTAAGTGCAATGTGTGGTGTCAAACCTTGGAGGCTACTCTTCCCTAAAATCATATTTTTTTCAGTTTTATACACAATTGTATTCTGTTAGCTAGACAAAAAACAGTATAGTAACCATTGTCAATAAAGGGCTAAGACTGAAAGGTGGACATAAGAGATATTTCAATGGTCCCCTGCCATAGTGAAAAAAACATCTAAACATTTCGACTTGCAGTGCTTACACAATGCCAAAGGGACGATGCATTTTGGGGGCACTGACTGTTAAAATGAGAAGGATATTTAGTTTTGACACACGAGTGAACTGTTTTGTGAGAGGTATAAGCTTTTGCAGGTGAACCATGTTGTTGTGCCGAACCATCCACTTTATTTTGACAAAAGCACCAAGAGTGTTGAGAACGTCCGTCTGTTTCAAGAAATGAGCCAAAGCAGTTGAGAAGGATATTTGCCATTTTTGTGGCACTGACGCTTTATATGGGAAAGGAATTTAGTTTTGAAGCATGAGTGAACAGTTTTGGGAAATATATGAGCTTTTGCAAGTAAGCTATAGTGTTGAGCTGAACTGTAAGACTGTCTTGCCAAATTATCTTAGAGTTTTGAGAATGTAATTTCTGTTTCAAGAAATGAGCCAAACCAATGGAGAAAAACTGTAATAGGGTATAAAACCTTGAAACCAAAAACATAATGTTAGCAATGTTAGCTATAAGCAAGCCAAAGACAACAGTGACAAAGATGGCAAAAATTCCAATGGTGTTTAATTGGAGTAAATCATTTGCGTGAAATTCAACTCAAATTTTTCATTTTGTAACAGGCTTGATCATCAAGGTAAATTGTTTGCAAACCTTTCAATCTTCCTTTATAAACAGCCTGTGAGAGAAATCAAAATAATGTGACTAAAATAATTGTAATGTGTCAATTATTCATGAATGTTTGGTGTCTTATGCTGCTGTGACTGTAACGTTGCGGGCTTGGTATTGGCTGATTAAAGGGCTCATTATAGTTGTGCGTAGGTCCTACGGTGTAGCCGCGAAAGTGTAGGTTACGCGTAGGTTTTCATTTATACTTTTGCGTCGTCATCTGCGTCGATGTGCAAACACACATGCAAACCGCTGGTAGGCAGTATCCACACGTCACCACAGTAGCAACGTGACTGTCAATGTTGAAGCAGCATGGCATGTTTAACCCACAAATGAAGAAGAAGCAGCAGCTTGTTGTGTATGTTTTGAGATGACCTGCAGTGGTGTAAGTAAATAAACATCGACTTTTGTTGCAGTTTTAGCTAAATCACTCCTCAACTTGGTCCATCTTTATTTTCATGCTCACAAACGGAAATACCTATTTTTTTTACCTGATGGGAGGGGTTCTAGTGGACCAATCAGTGCGCTTGTGGTCCGCGTAGAACTGACGCACTGTTAAAAATTTGGCAGGGTGCACGTCAGGCTATGCAGAGGCTACGGATAACCTACGGCATAGCTACGGCATAGACCTTACGCACAACTATAAATTGGACTTAAGAGGTTAAGGGTGGCCATTTTAGGTTGAAATCATTGTAGTCCTCAGTTTGCAGCACTCAAGTCAGCACTTAAAGGAATATTCCATTTTCTTAAAAGAAAAATCCAGATAATTTACTCACCACAATGTCATCCAAAATGTTGATGTCTTTCTTTGTTCAGTCGAGATGAAATTATGTTTTTTGAGGAAAACATTGCAGGATTTTTCTCATTTTAATGGACTTTAATAGACACCAACAATTAACACTTAATTCAACACTTAACAGTTTTTTTCAACGGAGTTTCAAAGGACTATAAACGATCCCAAACGAGGCATAAGGGTCTTATCTAGCAAAACGATTGTCATTTTTGACAATAAAAATAACAAATATACACTTTTAAAGCACAACTTTTCGTTTAGGTCCGGTCCAGAGCGACCTAACGTAAATGTGTAGTGACGTAGGGAGGTCACGTGTTACATATATAAAACGCACATTTGCGGAACATTTTAAACAATAAACTGACACAAATACATTAATTAGTATCAGTTGACATACAACAACGTAGGAACGGTCCTCTTTCACCACATTTGTAAACACTGGGGCGGAGTTTCGCGTTCGTCCTCTGTGACCTCTTGACGTCATGAAGAAATGTGTGGGGTCAGCTGGCGCATCACGACCGGATCTAAACGAGAAGTTGTGCTTTAAAAGTGTATATTTGTTATTTTTATTGTCAAAAATGACAATCGTTTTGCTAGATAAGACCCTTATGCCTCGTTTGGGATCGTTTAGAGTCCTTTGAAACTCCGTTGAAAAAACTGTTAAGTGTTGAGTTTAGTGTTAAGTGGTGGTGTCCATTAAAGTCCATTAAAATGAGAAAAATCCTGCAATGTTTTCCTCAAAAAACATAATTTCTTCTCGACTGATCAAAGAAAGACATCAACATTTTGGATTACATGGTGGTGAGTAAATTATCTGGATTTTTCTTTTAAGAAAATGGAATATTCCTTTAAGAATGAGTCTTAAACTTTACTGAAAGTTGCTTTTATCTTCTTTAGGAAAGTCTCCATATTCTCAGACTGGTCCTACTTTTTACTAAGAATTTTTCAATTCAATTCAATTTAATTTTATTTATATAGCGCTTTTCACAATTGTCAATTGTTGCAAAGCAGCTTTACATGAGTAGATGTAGAGGAGAACACTGAAAATCAATACATAGTATAAGAAGTAGAATAAAGCGGCTATGGATAAACCGTGTAAGCGAGCATATTAATAATGTAACGTATACAGTAAAGTGCTAAGTTAAGCCAAAGTTGGCTGACTCTCCCTGGGACTAAAAAAACCCCCTTAGGAGAAAACCCGGTGGGAAAACTCCTAGAAGGACAAAAAACCCTAGGGAGAGATTAATATATATATATATATATATATATATATATATATATATATATATATATATATATATATATATATATATATATATATAGACACGGTTGGGATAGGAAGCGGGTAAGCAGATTAAACTGGTTCAGCCGGTGGTCGTTGGTCGCGCATCGGCTGGGCATCACGTTGAAGGACAGTGGTGCGATGACCTTCACAGCAACAGGAACTGGGTCTGTTTGTCTCAATGTCCTCAGGGTCGAGGACGAGACAGGGAGACAAAAACAGAATTCTATTAGCGTAGGGGCCGTTCGCATGTAATGCAAGTGTCATACATTTTTGTGGTATAATTCAGCTCGGTTCCAGACAGGCTAACTATTGCGGCAAGAGTAAATTACCCATATGAGGTATGTGAGTGCTTTGTTCTAGACAAAATAACTACTGCGGGAAAAAGTACATTTATTGGACAATCTATGTGAATGCTTTGTTAAAGAAGAATGTCTTAAGTTTAGATTTAAATTTTTTGGTAAGTCATTCCAGAGCTTAGGGGCCAAGTAGGAAAAGGATCTACCACCTTTAGACACTTTTGATATTCTAGGGATAATTAAGTAACCAGAATTTTGTGATCGCAGTTTACGTGGTGGATTGTATTCTGACAGTAATTCTGTAATATACAAGGGCGCTCGGCCATTTAATGCTTTGTAGGTGATTAGTAATATTTTAAATTTTATGCGATATTTAACTGGTAGCCAGTGTAAAGATGCCAGAATTGGACTAATGTGATCATACTTTTTAGATCGAGTAAGCACTCTTGCGGCGGCGTTTTGAACCAGCTGTAGCTTGTTTACCTGATTTGCATTGCATCCCCCGAGTAACGAGTTACAATAGTCTATTCTAGAGGTCATAAAAGCATGGATAAGCTTTTCTGCATCTGATGCAGACAGCATATGGCGTATTTTTTAGATATTTCTAAGATGGAAGAATGCTGTGCGGCAGACGTTGGAGGTATGACTATCGAAAGATAGATTGCTGTCAAACATTACGCCTAAATTCTAAATTTTAACACTTAAGACATAGCTTAAGACTATTCTTAAGAGCATTTCTGAGAAGGTTTATACTTTACATATGGGCCCAGGTCTCTGGTGTGAGGGTTTTGAGAAATCTACCACATGGCCACAGAGGCTGTAATATTGGACTCAAACAAAACACTTAAAGGAATAGTTCACCCAAAATAAAAATTCTGTCATTATTTACTCACTCTTATGTTCTTACAAACCTACAATGTTGTTCTGATGAACACAAAGGAATATATTTTGAGAAATGTTTGTAACCAAACCGTTTGTGGACCCCATTCACTTCTGTTGTAGGAAAAAAGGATACTATGGAAGTGAATGGGGCCCATGAACAGTTTGTTAACAAACATTTCTCAAAATATATTCCTTTGTGTTCATCAGAACAATGAAATTTATACAGGTTTGTAACAACATGAGGGTGAGTAAATAATGAAAGAATGATCATTTTTGGGTGAACTATCCCTTTAACACCAGTACTCCAGGTCCAAATATGTCCAGAAAATAGGCTAGTGCAACTGTAAACAAATATGTACAGGATATGGGCGAGTGCAAATGTATGCAAATACTGTGTGTACAGAATATGTTCGAGTGCAAATGTTAACAAGTACAGTATGTACAGAATATGAGCAAGAGCACAGGTAAACCAAATTTCTTCCAGAGGGCTGCAGAGATATATAACTATACAGTGCATTCAGAAAGTTTTCAGACCCCTTCACTTTTTTCAGTTTTGCTGCGTCGCAACCTGGTACTACAATAATTTATATTCTTGCATAATTATTTAACTACAGTGAGATGTAAGCTAAAGATGACCAGATGATTTTTATTATGTCCTGATATGTCAAACATTTAGTTAAAAGGTTTTTAATTAAATAACTGAGGCAATTTTTTATGGGTAAACTTTTCCATTCTACCTAGTATTACTGCCCGCAGTGTGTATCTTCTTTCTTTCGTTGTGGGATTCTCAAGCTACTCAGTTACTTATGTTGCTCAGTCTCTCTTCCATACTGTATTTCCAAGAGATATTGAATTTAATGACATACTTGAATGGGGAAAGACAGATATCTCTAAAATTATGTTCTAAAATTTAAATTAAACCACATCACTGATTATTGAAACTTTGGCAAAAACATTTCCCACTAAGAAAAGTGCTAATTCTGTTGGAAATTAATAACATTTTCATAAAGAAAAAGAATCAATGTTATAATCAGGGGGCCACATATGTAAGGTTCTTTTATAGGTTTATTTTTATTTTTTATTAATTTAATGATTATATGCTGGCCCATTGCCTACAAAATCAGCTGTCCTCGGTTAAGAGATAATCATTTCAACTTGATTAAAAAAGCCAAAAGTAATAATTGAATTGAATAATATATTTACCACATAAAAGAGTACATTGTCATATGTATTAAAAACTACAAACAGTGAGTTTTGAACAATATTTACTATTATTTTGTGATTGCTCAAAATGTGTCCCACATATTCGTCACCACCGTCAGATATTTATAAAAAGCGATAAAATCAGACAACTACAGGGTCAACTGCATTCCTGAGGACCTCATTTTCAAACCTTCAGCTCTACTGCATGCTTCAAGATCACTCAAGCTCCTGTATGTTTGCTATTTTCTCTTAAACTTGTTCATATTTTTGGACACTGCTACTGTGACAACCATAACATGTCAACACCGTCATCTTTATAAAAAATATTAGATTAGATTATGCAATAAATGTATCATTTTTAAGAAGAGGTCTGAAGTAGCTAGCAACAGAGGGGAAACAAGATGGCTAATGTGAGTAACTCATCTATTTTTTTTATCTATATTAGGTTTTTGTCACCACCGTCAGGTTTTCTGTCTTTTCTGTCAGGTTTTATGTATTTTCGGAAGTTATGATTTGATTTTTGTTCATCACAGTGCTCAGGATTTTAATTTTTTGGACCAAATATTTAAATAAAGTTTAAGCAAAAAGCCATTGACTTGAGTGGTATACATTTTGGAATAATGAGGCCAACGTCACCACCGTCAGATTAGAGTCACCACTGTCAGATGGAGTTTTATTTGTTTTAAACGAATATGCTTACAATATGTTTCTTCAGTGCTGTTATTAAATTAATAGTCTCTATTAATAAAAAATATGTTTATTAAATAAAAAATATTACTTTTTCTATTTAGGCTTAAAGTAAATGTTGTATGAGTAATAACTGGAAAAACGCCTATTTTATGAAAACAATACGAACAGGGGAGGTTGCACCAGTAAAGGTCTTGAACAGCCAAGACCTTGGTCTATAATGATATACCTTCAGATTTTGTAATGTAACTAACTTTTTTTTTCAAAATTTAAACCTGTTTTATCCAAATTCCCCAAGAACTGACATATTTCAAACCAACAATTAAACCTGACATCAACTGTACCATAAACATTGTTTGCACTACAAAACACCTTAATCAAGATCCTTAATCAACCCTTTCAAACTTTAATAAACACATTCAAAACATTATAAGTAAATACTCAATGTAAATCTTTGTTGGAAATTGTGCCCATGTTGCCTTGTTTTGAGATTTTCATGCATGATGACTTTTGAAGTTTCCAACAACCTCTGTAGCTCCCTGTTAGCAACCACCCTTTTAAAGACACTTTTAAGCTTTGAAAAGCTACGAGTGGGGGCATTAACACAAGTTGTATTTAAAATGTTTAGCCCCAGACAAAAAGGATGTTGACTTCGGGACAATGAAACTGGAGGTTCCCTCGCATCATTCAACATCAGCTTTAAAACATCACAACAGTGTAGGCCAATCATCACCTTTTCTTAGGCTGGAAAGAAGTCTGTTTGTCTTTTCCTCACCATCAGAAGGAGCGGTGTAAAGAAACAGCACAAACATTTTATTTTGTGCTGTGTATTTGAAAACATGTATCCCTAATGCCTCCACTAATCTCCACTAAAACAGACTATTCCAGCCAAAACAAATTTAAAGAAGCGAGATGTGTTTTGCCTGGCAAATGAGTCAAAAAGGGTTGAAATGACCTCTTGTGTTTCTATTGCAGACTAATTTGTTTCACGTATACCACCTTTACTGACGGTTAAAAGTTCACTTCACAAATGTTCAATCGTTTGCCTAATATTTCTTCTGATCTCAAAAAAAGTAAATATTTCTTAATGTTTGAGATTTTTTTTACATAAAAATAGAATTCTGCCAATTATAAAAAGCCCTTAAATGGAAACTCATAAACCATCACAGGGTGATTGCTTAGGCAGCTGGTTGATATAAAGCCAATTTTGCACATTAGTAGTGATCAGGTTTGGTTTTCTGCATTTTCGCATCCGTAGGAAGTATTTGAGAGGTGTTTTGACATCAGAGCCACCATACAAGTGAATGCTAAAATAAAGAATAGCTTCTGACAAGTTGATCCACATCTTTTCACAACACAAATTATGTCAAACAAGGAGAGAAATACAAAGATACAGAATATAAAGACAAACAGTATGGTAGACCACACTCAAAATTCTTAAAAACATACAACCATATAGGTGGTTTGTCACGTCCCTCATATGTGTCCCATACACTGTAAAAACTATTACTATGATCTACTCAAAATTTTTGGTTAAGCATTTTTACACTTAAAAAAATTGAGGAAATTTGAAAGCTGTGAAATTGAATAGATTTCAATAATTAAATTAATTTCTTATCACAAATTAAATTGAGTAGATGGAATCAAAAATATTAAAGCAAATCAATAAAAAATCCTAGTGAAGTCTACTAAAAATTGAGTTGATATCATTAAAAATGTTACTTAGATGTAGATGAACATTTTGTGAATATTATTTCACTAAAATAAATTAAATTTATTTACTTGATGTTATAAATTTATTTCATACATAACCATCAATTATCAATGATAAACAAAGCAATTTGTACACGTTATTTTATTGAAAATGGCAAACGTTGTACATGTTACAAAAACAATCAGCTGAATAAACTCTGAGAGGTCTCTCAAATTCACAGCATGCAGAATCACTTCATGAACCCAGACAGGTGGACCACCAGCACCTGCAACAAAGATAACTTTATTTAAACGGCTGTCCGCTGTGACTCTGGACGCTGCCACAGAGCGCCACTTAGTTTAACATTAAATAACACATTTGTCTCAAATCACGAATATCATAGGCTGCGAATGCATATTTTACATCTGGAGGTAAACTTTGTCTGACTAAACTCACGCTATTTAATGCGAACGTCCGGTGTGGTGTCAGAAACTGTGAGTTGTCTACACGAGACGAGGCGCTTCTCAACCGGTGTGCCACACCCTTAACACAAAAAAGGAAAATAAAGCATAAACATATGGAGTCCAGAGATAATTAATATAAACGTAAGCGTGTGAGCTCTGTAAAGCTCTGTTGTGTTATTCCGCTTCCATATGAAAGGTCTAATAAGTCCGGGTGGAGCGAAACTGAGGACCGGATTTCGGATCGCCTGACTATCACCCATACAGATTTACACGCGTTTGTCTACACAACCACATTATGCAGTAATAAAACGATCAGAAATTATTATTTTACACACATTTCAAGTAGCACAGCTGTATTAACACTTTGGTGACCTGAATAAATACGTAAAATAAAAATATTAATGATTAATCTAGCAGTATGTGCACAGAAAGCTGTTATTGTACCCAGTTTACGGTATGGCTCCGAAAGTATTCAGATAAATACACTGTAAGCAGCTAAGTCTATACTTAAAGCAGCTGAGGGTTGCTGGACGGTGTATTTGTACGCGCTCACTTGGCTTAAGTTAAATGTCATTAAATCAATGTCCACTCACCATTTGAATGCTCAGAGTATTAATTTTATTCAATGAGTTGCATTGTTGAAACAGCATGGCCTTGTGATACGGTCAAAAAACTGTGTGTTCACCTTCCTCCAGCAACACCTGTCACCAGAAGGAAGGTTCCTACCGATATTCACTGAATATAGAACAGTGATACCTAGTGGACACCTTAACAAGACAAATGGCTCTTACATACCGGCCCCTAATTGGGACACATACCAATTTTCAAAACATACAAAAGAGCCATCAAACAAATACAAACTGTGAGCACAATAAACATGCATAATGATTGAAACAATCTCTTAGCCCATAGATTCATGCAAGAAACAAATGTCACGGCCGGGGGCGTACCCGAATAACTAAAGGTCATGCCCCTCTCAACTCTTCCACCTCGAGGAGTTTCCCAAGACCACCCCAATGACCAGACAGACGAGTAACTACAGTTAAAATAAACTTTATTAAATATTTAAAAGGAAAGGGGAAAGGGGGAAAGGGCAATTTAAAACTAATGAGTCTTCTTCTCGCCTCCAGGGCCACTTGGGACAAAGACTGGGGACAGGGGCTCTTTTGGGGCTCTGGTCCGAGAATCCGTGGCGCGCTCCGCTTCTTCCTGGAGGCAGAATCAAATAAAAGTTATGCAGTGGTACGTTGTTCTAGGTCGCTACTCTTCTCACCCTTCTTTCTCTTTCTTTCCCTCAGGTCTTAGTTGCGTGGCTCTTTGGATCAACCCCGGGGTTCTTCGTTCACAGAGGGTCTTCGAAAAAATGGTAAGCAATCACTATACGCACAGATTGTTTTCACTCCACGGAATATGTCACTCACAGTACTGGAGACCTTCGTTCACACCAAGCCTTCGTTGGAACACAGGTAAGTTTTTGCTATAAGCACAGGTTAACTTCACTTCACAGAGTATGTTACTCACAGTACTGAGGGTCTTCGTTCACACAGAGCCTTCGTTAGAACACAAGCAAGTATTTGCTATAAGCACAGGTTAATTTCGCTCCACAGGATATATTACTCACAGCACTGGGGGTCTTTGTTCACACGGAGCCTTCGTTGGAGTACAAGTCAGTCTTTGCTATAAGCACAGGTTGATTTCACTTCACAGGATATATTACTCACAGCACTGGGGATCTTCATTCACACAGAGCCTTCGTTAGAACACAGGTAAGTATTTGCTATAAGCACAGATTAACTTCACTTCACAGAGTATGTTACTCACAGTACTGAGGGTCTTCGTTCACACAGAGCCTCCGTTAGAACACAGGTGAGTGTTTGCTGTAAGCACAGGTTAATTTCACTTCACAGGATATATTACTCACAGCACTGGGGATCTTCGTTCACACAGAGCCTTCGTTAGAACACAGGTAGGCGTTTGCTATAAGCACAGGTTAATTTCACTTCACAGGATATATCACTCACAGCACTGGGGACCTTCGTTCACACAGAGCCTTCGTTAGAACACAGGTAAATATTTGCTATAAGCACAGATTAACTTCACTTCACAGAGTATGTTACTCACAGTACTGAGGGTCTTCGTTCGCTCGCAGACAGTGGACTTTCGCTACAGCGTCAGTGCACCGTGATCCTTCGCCCATCCACTCAAGCTGTCCGGGCGTTGTAGGGACTAGTGGGCTCAGTGGCACGGAGCCGAACGCTTCCCGAACTCCCCCTCCTACTTCCACGGCCGGGGTCACGAGTTGGGGCGAACTTTCGTCGGGGCCCCGCACACCACGAGCTTCTGTTGGAAAGGTCAGTACACACACAGCTATGACCCTCAATCCGCACGGTACACTTCCTACGATACTCACTGGGTTTCACCACTGTCTGCTCTTTGGAGGAGCGACGCTCTCGTTGACGCACCCGGGGCACAGGGCTTAATTTTCTCACTCTCCATAGGACCCAGGCCACAACAGATGTCGTCGTCTCGCGACTCGTCCGAGGCTAGGCAGTTTGGGCGCTACGAGCACAGCATACACACAGCAAGTAAAACGTAAACACCATCAATCAGTGAAACTCACCCACAGCACTCTTATACAACTTCACGTGGTTTTTAGATCGCCCTCGCCACCTGGCTACGACTCCCTCGAGAGGATAGTTGGGCGATAGCTAGACCACCGATGAGAGTGAGATGTGTGTTATTCACAGGCCCGGCGTGTTGTTTATCACTCCTCTGGCTCACCTGCGCTTCCTTTTTCCACAGGGCCACTGCTCGATTGGAGAACGGTGCTTCCTACCAATTGCTTCGTCCGTGCTTCCGGTCACCCCGCGGCTCGCCCACGCTCCCCTCTCCAGTGGGGCCAGGGACCTCAAACACAAGGCAAACACACACCCAGCAACTCCTCTTCCAATTAATATACAGATAAGTATTACAGCTGTGACTCACTCTTCGTTGTCAATGATTTCCAATATCTGCACTGTTGAATGCTCTGTGTCCGCTCTCTCACGAATGAAGTCTCCCAGTATTCCTTCGCTAGCTGACTGTGCCTTTCTCTCTTCCCCAGGGAAACGATCAAGCCAGCATAGTCCGTCTGCAAAGCAGCAACACAGCGTATACAAAGTACACCACAAGCACCCCGTTTGATGTCTTCAAAGGTCTTTATATTCTCTACCTCTTCTCCTCATCAGCCTATCAGCAACCGCTGTGTAAATTATCCCCACCTGGGCGAAATCAGGCTTGATTTCGTCTTCGGGGAAACCCCGGAATTCCGGTGTTCAGAGTAAAGCGTCCGGGCGGAACCATCGTCTTCCACGCTTTTGGTTCCGCCCTTACAAACCGTCACCTGTGACACAAAGCTTTGCTATTGGCCTATCAATAACACTGGTCTTAGTTTGTAAACGCACAGAGCGCACCAGGCCTTTCTTATCAGGAAATGTTTTTAAAACTCTTCCAAGAGGCCAGGAGCCCCTAGGTGCCGTTGGATCCATAATGACCACAATGTCCCCAGGCTTGAGTTTGGTTCCATTTCTGCCTCTCTTGCAGCAAAGGTAGGTATTCTCTAACCCATATCTTCCAAAATAGGTCTGAAATGTATTGAACCTGTTTCCACCTTCTTCTTATGTACAAATCATGCACATTGAATAATCCAGGAGATAAGGAAGATTTTCCTTTTAGCAACAATATATGATTGGGAGTCAGAGCTTCAAGATCCATTGGATCATCAGACAACTTGGTGATTGGTCTATCATTCAAAATGGCTTCAGTTTCACACAAGACGGTATGTAAACTATCATCATCAAGCGTCTGCTGTTGAAGAACTGCAGTGAGGATTTTTTTCAGCATCCTGATGACTCGCTCCCAAACTCCACCATAATGGGATCCAGCTGGAGGATTGAAACTCCATTTTATGCCCTTCTAACATAAAGCTCCTTGAATCTTAATTTGATTCAGTGATGAAAGTGCCTCCTTAAGCTCTCTCTCAGCCCCTATGAAATTGGTGCCATTATCTGACAGAAGACGTTCCACCTGCCCTCTTCTACTGATAAATCGGCGCAGAGCATTAATACAAGCATCTGTGTCAAGGGAATTGGCCATTTCAAGGTGAACTGCTCTGCTGGCTAGGCAGGTAAAGATGACCCCATAACGTTTTACTTTGCCTCGTCCTCTCTTCACCTCTATTGGACCGAAATAGTCAACACCTGTATTAGTGAATGGCGGCTGGTCTGGCAGGATCCTCTCCTTAGGCAAGTCTGCCATTTTCTGCCCCATCAGTCTTGCATTATATTTTTTACAAAAGCAGCAGTCTGCTATGATCTTTCTTACAGCTGTGGTAGCACCTGTAATCCAATATTTCCTTCTTAATGTAGACAACATATGGTTACGCCCACTATGGCCAAGCCGGTGATGTAAATCTTTCAATATCAGGGTAGCCACATGCTGATCTTTAGCAAGAAGTAGTGGATACTTTGTGTCTTCTGGCAATGAGCCTCGTGTCAACCTCCCTCCAACTCTCAGAAACCCATTATCCAACCATGGGTCCAGCTTATAGATGGAACTGTGTTTGCTTACTGTATTCTTTCCAGAAGACAAAGCAGCAATCTCCTCAGGAAATCTTTGCTGTTGGCAGTAACAGATTATAGCCAACTCTGCTTCCAAAAGATCCTCTGCCGACAAGATTTGTCCTCCTGTTGTACTTTTAGCCATCCGTTTTTCTTGTGCCAAGGCATTCTGCTTATTGACATCAATGGCATCAGACTCCCTCCTCATGCGAGTCCTTGTCAATAATATTCCTTTCAACCTTAGGAACCAGGCAACTGCCACTCGAAGTCTCCTCCAACCTGAAAAGTAAGCTATCAGCAGATTTGTACCCTCCAGGGCATCTTGGGTATTTACCACATTCACAAAGGCTTCTTTCTTGACCTCGATGTCATCAACCGCTACAGAGGTATGCACAATGTTTTCGGGCCAATCCTCTTCTGGTTTATACAGGAACTTGGGGCCTTCTATCCATCTGTTGTCATTAATGAAATCTCCAGCCCTCCTTCCCCTGGATGCATCGTCAGCTGGATTCTCCTTTGTACCAACATATCGCCATTGTGATGTCTTTGTGGCCTCCCTGATGATGGAGACTCTGTTTGCAATAAAAGTATGAAAACGCTTGTCTTCATTCATGACATACTTGAGCACAGATGTGCTGTCTGTCCAGAAAACAGATTATTGCAGCTGGAGCCTCAGCTCCTTCTTTAACATCAGGTCTACACGGACAGCAAGCACAGCAGCAGTTAGCTCTAAACGGGGAACAGTGATGGCCTTTAGAGGTGTTACCCTAGCTTTTCCCAAAAGAAAGGCAACATGGATGTCACCGTTGTTATTCTTTATTCTAAGATAAGTCACTGCGCCATATCCTTGTTCACTTGCATCAGAGAAGTTATGAAGCTGAGCATACATGTAGGATCCAAAGCTCATTGGCTTTATGCATCTCTCAACTTTGAATTCAGAGAGTGCATTCAGTTCCTTTAACCACCTCATCCAATCATGCAGAATGTCACGGGGCACAGTATCATCCCATCCAAACTTCCTCCTGCATAGCTCCTGTAACATAATCTTAGCAGGTAACACTACTGGTGCCAAAAATCCAAGTGGATCGTATACTGAACTTGAAACTGACAACATCCCACGTCTTGTGTAGGACCTTTCCTGAACCTCCATTTTGAATTTAAATGAGTCAGTTTCTGCACACCACAGCAAACCAAGAGCTCTTTCAACAGGCAGGCTGTCTCTGTCCAGATCCAGCTTCTTCCACTCTTTGGCTCGGGACTCCTCGGGAAGAGTTTGAAGAACAGTGCGCTTGTTGCTACTCCATTTCGTCAAAGTGAAACCTCCTCGCTGACAAAGAGTAGAAAGATCTTTAACTAAACAAGTTGCTGCTTCTTCAGATGCCACACTCTTAAGGCAATCATCCACATAGAAGTTTTCTTTGAGAGTTTGAACAACCTCCTCTCGAAACTCAGACTGATGATCATCTGCTGTTTTTCTCAAAGCAAAAGCAGCACAACTTGGAGAAGAGACAGCACCAAAAAGATGGACAGTCATACGAAACACTGACATTTCTCTTGCAAAGTCTCCATTTTGCCACCACAAGAAGCGAAGAAAGTCACGATCTTCTTCTGCCACCTTAACCTGATGAAACATTGCTTGTATGTCACCCATGACTGCAACCACGTCTTGCCTAAACCTCAGTAGGACTCCAAGCAATGTACTTGTAAAATTGGGACCTTGTAAAAGGACTTGATTCAAGGATGTTCCTTTAAATGTTACACCACAATCAAAAACCACCCGCAGGTTCTTCTTCCTGGGATGACGTACACCGTGGTGAGGAATGTACCACACCTTGCCATTTTCACCTTTCAGCTGTTGAGTGGGAACTTGCTCTGCATATCCTTTGTTGAGCATCTCATTGACAAATGTTACATACTCCTGATAAAATTGCTAATCTCTCTGGAATCTCCTCTTCAACCCAAGTATACGTTGTTTTGCCACAGAAAAGTTGTTAGGAAGATGCACATTTTCCCATTTAAACGGCAACTTCAAGGTGTAATGATTATCCCTAAGCTTGGCAGAACTCTCTGCAATCTCCAAGAATCTAATATCCTCTCTTGATAATCCTTGCTCTTCTGTAACTTGCTCATTGAAATCATGGTTATATTGTTGAGACAACATCTCCTCCAACCTACACACAGAAATCCTGTTGACCACTGCAGAACAGTCTTCATCCTCAAAGTTGCCTGCATGCAAAGGACCATTAATGACCCAACCCAAAGCCGTTCTTATGGCATAAGGGCCATCTCCATGGCTGTTTATGACTTCCCAAGGCTCCAACATCTTGGGTGTGTTGTTTCCAATCAACAAGTCCACGTTGGCCATTATGCGAGGAGCTTTAACCTTTGCCAGGGAAGGCCACTTTGACAACTCTTCCTTAGACACAATGTTGTCAGAACTTACCGGCATTTGTTTCTGTGTAAGCGTTTGTGGAAGCTGATAGAAGATGTTACCATCAATAGCAGAGACTTCTAAACTTGAGAGTACGTAGGCTGGTACAACCTTTTCCTGTCCCATAGTTTGTAGTAAAAACTGAGTTTTTCTTCCAGGAAGATTAAGTCGCTGCATAAGGCTTTCAGTGCAAAAGGTTGCTGAACTGCCAGGATCTAGAAATGCATACGTCTGTATTATCTGATCTCCCTTACTGCTTTTAACTTGAACTGGTAAGATAGAAAGTAGACAGCGATCTTTTCCGGCCCCTGTATGGCCACATGTTTCAGTAGTTCCTAAGAACTTACATGCGTCTGATTCCTTGGAGATGATGTCTGCATTGGCTGTATTTCTGTCAATGTGAAGCACAGTGGGATGGGGCTGATTACATATCTTACAAGTCAACCGCTTGCCACAGTTACGACTCATGTGCCCAGCACTTAAGCAACCAAAGCAAAGCTTTTTCTCCTTTAGAAAGTCCATTCTTTCCCTATGCTTCTTACTCTTAAATTGCATACAATTCTCCAATACATGATGTTTAGCACAGTACACACATAATGAAATCACCTTGGGATTGTTTGTTGGCAATTCTGTTCTTATATTAGAGGCTTCTAGAGACTTCACAGGTGTAACATTAGTGGCAAAGATGTTTCATTTAGCTTTGCCTTCTAGACGCAGTTTTGGTCGATTGACAGGTCTTGTGCTAACTGGTAAGTCCCTGATATCACCAAATAAGGGATCCATCAAGATGCTTACTTGTCTTTCAATAAATCCTACAAGATCTTTGAATGAAGCTCTACAATCAGTAGTTTCCAGAATGTTATGTGCAACAGTTCTCCACCGCTCTCTGAGCTTGTAAGGCAATTTAGAGATAAGAGCTCTCATATTGCTTGGCATATCCAACTCCTGAAGATACTGCAATTCCTCAGCGACATTACAGCAGCCACGTAAAAATAGAGCATAAGACTGTAAAGCATTGACATCCTCACCCTTTATTATGGGCCAAGACAAGGCTCTTTCCAAGTAAGCAGTGGCGATCTTGTACTTATTCCCAAAATGTTCCTGTAATAGCTGTTTTGCCTTAGTGTAGCCAAAGTCAGGGTTCAAGTGTAGACAACTACGTACAAGCTCCCTTGGCTGCCCCCTAGTGAACTGTTCCAAGTAGTATAAGCAATCACTACTGCTTGCCTTTTCCTCAACTCCCTTTTCAAACATCCGGATAAATGAAACATACTGAAGTGGATCTCCATCAAATAAAGGAATATCTCTTGATGGTAAAGATGCAGAACATTGCTGTTGAACAAGAGCTGCTGTTATTTCATTCTGCTTTTGCATTATAGTGACAATGTCACCATATTGACTTTCAATGTTTGGCCGAGAAATCCTATCCGATGTAAGAGGTCCATGAGGTTGCACTGATGTATGTCCTGGTATATGCTGGGAACTCCAATCAGATGCAAAAGCTCCATGAGGTTGAACTGATGTATGTACAAATATTTGTTGGGAATTCTGCCTTCCTGAGTTTGTACATTCCTGCCAAGGCTGCTGCCGAATTTCCTGATATGACTCAGAAGATGCCAAAGGCGGATTCACTGCTAATGCTTGATATGCAGTTTTGCCATGGACATTAAGTTCAAACTCTTCTGCCATTGGATTTAAGATAGTTGTGGATGCCTTTCCTTGCTCCTTTTCCAGTTGAGAATTCACAATACGAGAGACTTGTGAAACACTGCGATTGTCAGAAGCCTGTAAAACTGCAAGTTTGGCAGTGGACTCTGCTAGCATAGCTTTTAGCTCCAGTTGCTCCTTTTTCCTCTTAATCATCTGCTCTTGCTCCTCCAAGGCATGCCTTTCCTTTAATGTTGCCATACGAGCAAGCAGTGCAGCCTTATTTGCCTCAGCTTTGACTCTGGCAGAAGAAACACTCTTGCAAGTACTTGCTTTACTTGAATGTTTACTCCCAACATTTGAAATACTATCTTCTGGATTAACACCATCAACCTTATCATTCGTTACCTCATTCATAGTAATTTCATCATTTTCATTACATGATACCCACATTTTGACCTCAGAAATAAAATCATTGTTTACAATCATTTTGGCTTTAAACCATATGTCATGTTTTTCTTTCTCACTTTCAGGTAACATACCCAACAAAGAATCATGAATACATCTTGCTTCATCACACAAATTTAAGAAGTCATCAAAAACACTTTGCACCCCCTTTATATGTCTTTGTTGCATCAGGCCTTGTACCTTTTTTCTTAAATTTGCAGCTTTAGCTAGTACAGATTTTCTATTACACTGCAACCTTTCAACCTTTTCAGCAAATGCTTTAGGAGTTAACTTTACAACACGTTTTTGTTTGTCCATTTGAACATCAACATCAATACAAACACTATCGTTCAATTGAAGCGCTTCCATTTGGCTATGCACAGCTTCAGCTGTCTCCATAATCCACAGAATGTTCAAAACACGATGTAAACAATTAACAACGATAGTTCGTAAAGTTAATTACTTTCTTTGATAACCAATGCATTGGATTTTTGTCCCATAATGTGTGCACACATAGTTAAATGGCCATTCAACAATAAGTAGCGCTACTAGACATACCTTTTCACCTTGGGCGCCATTATGGAACAAAAGGATCTCTGCCGGTGTAAAACAGCTCCGATGTATTTCCTTGTGCTGATGATGGTCCTTATCCCAGTAGAAAAGATCATTTCAGATGTTAATCCACTTATGATTACTCCAAATAGCATAGGCAAAACAAAGTTTTTTGACTAAATGTAAGCAGCTAAGTCTATACTTAAAGCAGCTGAGGGTTGCTGGACGGTGTATTTGTACGCGCTCACTTGGCTTAAGTTAAATGTCATTAAATCAATGTCCACTCACCATTTGAATGCTCAGAGTATTAATTTTATTCAATGAGTTGCATTGTTGAAACAGCATGGCCTTGTGATACGGTCAAAAAACTGTGTGTTCACCTTCCTCCAGCAACACCTGTCACCAGAAGGAAGGTTCCTACCTATATTCACTGAATATAGAACAGTGACACCTAGTGGACACCTTAACAAGACAAATGGCTCTTACATACACCTTAAGTTGTTTACGCAAGGACACATCAAATATTTCATTAAAACTGCAAGAGGCGCTGTTTCTTCTACTGCTGATTAAAAAACCGTTGACTTTGTGATTTTTAAATTTACATCTGATTTAATGTTTTTTTTTTTTGCCTACATTTACTCAAATAATACAATGTAATAAATGTTTCACCAAAAATATTGAGTAAATCATAGTTAAAGTTATGCATGAAACTTACTAATTTTTTTGTTGATGTTAAATACCTATGTTAACTTGAAATGAGCAATTATTACAGTTTTAAAAACTAAAATATATAAGTGTGACATTCTGAAATATATTGATTCAAATGTACAACAAATATTAAAGATATCTTTTAGAAATAATCTGTTAGTTAAATACTTATTTTATTTAATGTATACAACTAAATAATATCTTTACATTTTACACAAAATATCTGTTTATTTTTAGTCATTTATTTTGGTTTGTCCAACTCAAAAAATCAACTTAGTGACATCAAGAGATTTTATTAAGTTATTTTAATCATTTATTTTAGTGATATTTACAAAGCCACTGGAATTATTTTTTACAGTGTAGGAGCGTTTACTAAATTAGCACCCAAGCAGGTTATGCTGCAGAAACTTTGGCCGTATTGCTTTCTGGGGTTTAATATGCATAGTTATTGAAAATTGCCATAGCTCAAATCCCAGGGAACACACAGTATTAAATTAGGGATGCACCGATACCACTTTTTTGGAATACGAGTACGAGTACGAGTACTTGCATTTCAGTACTTGCCGATACCAATACCGAGTACTTAATAAAAAACATGATTTAAATTTACAGGTAACAGCTTTAGTCATATAATTTAACAAAAAAAACAAGGGACTAGTTTTCCAGTTTGTTGTAAACTCTGCCTCTTTGAACAACACAAGAGGCATTAACCCCTTACACGCCGCTCAAACATAGACATTTCTCAGACCGTGGTATCGATCCCTGGTATCGGGGGACTTTTAACGAGTATGAGTACTTTAGAAAATGTGGTATCGAGGCCGATACCCGATACCAGTATCGGTATCGGTGCATCCCTACTTTAAATACATCATTAGTTGCTTATCCGATGCACCTGCCAAATGCATAAATGTAAACGCAAATTGGGTATTTTTTATAATTTTCTTTTTCTAGGCATCTATATGCCAATAAATAGAAAGGGTTGGAGGGATGGTGCAGGAATGATGGATATGATCTAGTTGTAAGGGTTTTTGTGTTTCATTTATTTCTGTTTATTGTTAATCATCTTGTTTAGTTCATTTGTTATCTCATTTCATCATTATTAGTTACACCTGTGTTTAATTATAGTTCCCAGTCAACACGTGAGATCACACCAGGGGCCCGTTTCAATAAGGAGGTTCAACCAACTCTGAGTTTAAACTTGAACTCTGAGTTGACTTACTCTGAGATAGTAAACTCAGAGTTTCCCTTATTTCAGGGTTAACAAACTCAGAGTTTTCACTTAACCACCTTTCTGAAACGGGCCCCAGATCACAGTGAATTCACACCATTCTCATAGCGTGATAATTTACAGTGTGTGCTATATGTGAGCG